>NC_092415.1:187916061-188229967 GCF_040894005.1 Engystomops pustulosus | reverse complement strand
GCACGATCTTGAAGAATCGGACCGGGTAAGTAAATCTGCCCCACTGTATACCTATAAAAGTTCACATGCCAAGTCATATACAAATGAGCTGAGAAGAGTCACTTTTTGCCTCAGATGAGTGAATTTCAGAAGCTGGAAGAGGAGCATCACAGTGCTAGGCTTATTCCTGACCATAGTATATTATTATTATTATTATTATTATTATTATTATGAATTCCTGACCATAGTATATTATTATTATTATTATTATTATTATTATTATTATGAATTAAGTATTTTTCTTTTGGTTCAAGGACGTGAACTGACATCATAATCTAGGTCCTTAAACCACTGATTAATGGCAAGCCAATGAGTGATGGAATCAGCAAGGGTGCCAAGTGTTATATACCTCCCCATATTTATGCTGCTTTTCAATAAATCTCTTCGATTACACATGTCTCTGCATGTAAATATACCTGTGTCTTTGCCTTTGATAGCTTCAGCTTTTCCCTGTCATCGCTGCCCTCTGCATATATACACAACTTCCTGACTCCTAATGGCATTGCCCATTGTGCCTCTTTCTCTCACAGTCCTTCTCACTAACAGACACAAGGAGAAGGGATGGGGAGGGAGCAGGATGAGGCATAACTCTCCTACTTCAGCTTCTTCTATTCATCAGAACTCAGTCATGTAAACAAAGATCCGGGGAGCGTTTGCAAAAAGTGCTAAAGTAAGTAGCAGGACTACTTAATCAGTTGATGATCATTCAGGAATTATTATTAAAATAGTAAAGGAACATGGGCTATTGATGTAAAAGTGCAACCCCTTTGATAGCTAAGGAGGTAAGGGGCAGCAGCAAGACATCTTCTCTGATTCCTACAACCTCATAAATGAAGAGATTCCTGCAATTCTCAAATAATCCCACAAGTAAAAATTTTAATATGGAAGCCCCCACCTTAATAACAATTGATAATTAATAATTATTGGTCCAGCAGGGATAAGGAAACATCTACTTCCTACAAAGAACGTGAATCATCTTGTAATGGAGGTGGGGCTGGATGGTGCAGAATGGAAAAACAGATGTAGCAGCAGAATTAACCCCGTCCCTAAAGTGATTGGGAAAACAGAAATATACATCTGGAAAACGTATAAAGTGCCCCTCACAATCAAGACTGCCACTATGAAGTTTGGGACCCCTGACTGGGAAATTTTGTGGGCCCCCCACAGAATGATCACCCATCCCTGTGCAAATAGTGAGTTCCCTGCACCTGGAAAGGGAGTAGGGTTTTTATGTGACTTTGGGCCCCTTCTCCTCCTTGGGGCCCCCTGAACACAGTCACACTAAACCCCCCTGATGGCTGCCCTGCACACAATGCTGTTTTTAAATGTGAAGTGATTTGGGAGCTGGGAGACTCCCTTTTAAATATATCCATTAATTAAACTACCAGTGATTTAGGACTATCCCCATGATTCCCCAGGACTTCTACACTATTCATACAGATATTCATGAATTCTAGGTTAATTTTGAAGAATTATTAAATCTCATAACAACTTGTGTGAAATCTATTTCACTTGTGAAAGTTAGTTTGAGCCGGTAACATTTCATCACTCGGGATTCACAATCCCCAATAAAAGGCTTTAATGGACTTCATAGTCGCGGGTTAATGTATGTAAACGTCGCCTAATCCCCTGCTCGACGTATTTATTGCGCTTTGTTTTAGATCCCACTAAAATATGGATTGCCCACTTTTATAAAGAGAAGAATGGAAGAACAACAAGCGGCTCAGCCTTTTATAGATCTGAAGGTATTTGTGCAGTTTATTGGATGTCTGAGGAGCTTTTTATAAAGGCAATCACTTGCTAGAAAAAGCTTAGCTGGTGGGTGGCCCATAAGCCATTGGGTAGAACGGAGTCTCTCATTAGGTCCCACAGAAGCCTAAAGGGAATTTCCTAGGGAAATATTTCGCTTGTGAGTCATGTTTACAGAGTCTACATGCTTTATGCTTTTGTGTATTGGACTATACTAAATGCAAGACACAGTACGACAAATAAAATATTTCATGAACTTCTAGGATGCTATATAGATAATAGAGTAATAATAATGTAATAATAAGAGTAATAATGCTCCCATGTTTAAAAGACAAAAATAACCAACTGCAAAAACATAAGTTAGTCCTAAGAAAGAGAAGACCCTGTTAGCTAGGATGAGTTAGGCCCCTTCCACACTAGCGTTGCATTTCACGTCAGGGTGCAATGCGTGAAAAACTGACGTTTTTGGCTGCGTTTTTGTTCCATTTTTCCTTGGAGTAATTAGCGTTTTTGCGTTTTTCACGCGCGTGTTGTTAGCGTTTTTTTTGCGTTTTCGGCGCATTTTTCACGCGCGAGTCAATGGGAGACTCGAGCATTTTTCAAAGGGACCATGGTTTGGGATTAAAATGTGTTATTTAATTGAAAAATAATGTCTTCTGATAAGTTGCAAACATCTGCGATCTATTCTTCACTGTTCCCCGTGTATATTATCTCCCGACAAGTTAGCAGATGTGAAGAACAGTGAAGAATAGAATAAAAAAAGTGAACACAGTGAACACAGGATCATTTAAGAGAAAAACACAGAGCGGAACACAGTGCAGAATAGATTACAGATGTTCGGCACATCTGCTTACTTGTCGGGAGATACGCGCGGAACGGTGCGCCCAAAATAGCATGTGAAGAACAATATATATGTGTGTGAAGAACAAATTGCAGATGTTTAAATGCATCTGCAATGTGTTCTTCACACATATATATTGTTCTTCACATGCTATTTTGTTCGCACCGTTCCGCACGTATCTTCCGACAAGTAAGCAGATGTGCCGAACATCTGTAATCTATTCTGCACTGTGTTCTGCACTGTGTTTTTCTCTTAAATGATCCTGTGGTCACTGTTTTCACTGTGTTCACTGTTTTTATTCTATTCTTCACTGTTCTTCATTGTGTTTTTTAAATTAAATGATCGTTCGCGAGCAGGGGAAATACTGTTATTCTGGTCACCTAGCAACCCTTACGTTTAAAACGCATTGCACTCGCAATGATTGCGAGTGCAATGCGTTCTTGATGCATCTCCATAGACTTGAATGGGGCGTGAAAAACGCTAATGAAGAAAGACCCATTGAATACAATGGGACAGAGTGCAATGCAAGTTCTGCGCGTCAAATGCACGCGCAGAACTCGCGCGTGAAAAACGCCAGTGTGGAAGGGGCTTTAGACAAGCTACATGGTGCTCTCCCTAGAGAACCTCAACCATCGGAGAGACCATCCAAACTAGTCTGGAATATATAGGTTTGAAATATATTGTGTCTTCGTTGATTTTGTGGATACTGCCGGTCAGGATGGAGCCAGGGTATGGGAGGAAAACCAGGTTTTGATTAAAAAAAATTGTATTTGGAGTGAATGAATGGATGTAGCAAAGCTGTGTGTAAATGAATGGATGAAGCCGATATATGTGTGTGAATGGATGGATGTAGGAGAGCTGTTTGTGAATGGATGGACGTAGCTGAGATTTGTGTATGAATGGATGGATGTAGCCGAGCTGTGTGTGTGTGAATGGATTGATGTAGCAGAGTTATGTGTGTGAGAGGATGGATATATCAAAGCTTTGTGAATGATTGCATGTAGTAGAGCTGTGTGTGTGAATGGATGGATGTAACTGAGATATGTGTATGAGAGGATGGAGGTAGCAAAGCTGTGTGAGTGAATGGTTGGATGTAGCAGAGCTGTATGTTGAGCAGATGCATGTAGCAGAGCTTTGATGACTACATTTGGGCTTTGTCTTATAGTAGGGAGCATCCTATAGTCTGAAAAATATGGTATCTGATCAAGTGTCCACACAATAGGTGTCAGATTGCTGGTGGTCCCACCACTAGGACCCCCCATTAACAGAAGACACGGGGAACAGAAGGCATATATATAACTGCCTTAAATGTTTTGGTTTAACATTTTTGAAATCTTTGAAAGTCTGGAGAAGCAGCAATATAGAACTTTTTTAGATTCATTTAGTACTTTATTACTTTTTGTGATGAATCGTGTCTGTCATATTAATCTTCTTTGCAGTCCATCAAAATAACCCCAGAAAATGAGAGTCTACCCCACTGTCTGCAATTGCTTGCATTTTCGTTTAATTGAAATCCTTGTGAATGTCTCCGTGAGACTGATATGATATGACTGTACGGCTGAGACATTTGTTGTGGTTTTGTGGGATGTAAGTCAGAGACAAAAAAGTCATAAAGCTTATTTCCCTCCGTCTGTGGGAACAGGACACAAAAGCCTGTCTCTAGAAATTACTCTGATATCATTGTATAGTAAGAGCGGTCAGAAGAAGGAATTTACATGTTTTACACTCATTACAGTGTCGGTAAAGATTAAGAAATTGTGTGCAATGTTATGATATTTAACATAATGATATTCCATTTTTGCTGAAAAGCAAAGACCTTAAAGGAAATCTACCATCACAATAATGATAAACCAGGGACACTTACTAATAGTTACAGGCACTGGGACTATGGTAATCTTCTTATATATGTTATTCAAGGCCTCATTCCTTCTAAAAATCAACTTTTACAATTATGCTAATGAGTCAGAAGTGCTGTGGGGGGGCCCTACTGGAGCCATGCCGTAGATTCAGAGGCCGTTACACAATCTTGCTCTACCAGTATCCCCCCCCCCCTGCAGTAGATAGGGTTTCAACAAACAGTGGAAGGGTGTGAAATGCTCCTGCCCAGTGTAACAACCTGTGAAGCTACAGCTCTATCCTCTGCTCCATTGACTCTTACGGGTCTTCTGGATTAGCTTGCAGTGCAGCTGAAACCTGGAAATGTGCTATGGGCAGATAAATGGAGGTTGCGCTCTCCCCCCCCCGTTTTGCCTATTGCAGCATTCCAACAGCTATATCATATATCTATGCTATATTTATTCTGTTGATAGGGGATAAATATAGTTAATGGCACAACCCCTTTGGGCCAATTTCTTTTGGCTGGGTCCTCTGTACATCCCCCATCCCTTCATCATTTACATTATGGTGTGACCTTTTGCCTCTGCACCAACCCAACCCCCAGGGTTCCCACAAAGTATAAAATCTCTCTTTGTGTCTCCTATATAGTATAATGGTGAATTAATTTTATCCCCCAATTATATTGTTCCCCTTTCAGTAACCCCACCAACTCTGGTGCCCCTTTTCTGGTGCCCTACAAACTTATAATACCACCTGCTGGTTTCTATGAGGTCTAAGAAACTTTCCAAGGAACCCTAAAGGCAGAATAATGGCAAGCCACAGATCAGGCCAAGGTTTCAGAAGAATGTATGCAGCACTCAAGGTTCTGGAAAGCACAGTGGTGCATTTAATCCTTAAATGGAAGAAGTTTGGGATGTCCACAACTTTTTCTCGACCTGGTCCTTCAATCAAACTAATAAATCATGGGAGAAGAGCCTTAGTGAGAGAGGTAAAGAAGAACCTCAAGATCACTGTGGCTGAGCTCCAGAGATGCAGTAGGGTGATGGGAGAAAGTTCTACAAAGTCACCTATCACTGCAGCCTCCACCAGTCATGGATTTATGGCAAATTGTGCTGATAGAAGCCTCTCCTCAGTGCAAGACCTATGAAAGCCGCATACAATGTGCAAAACACATGAAGGACCTACAGACTGTGGAAATAATATTCTCTGAGACGAAGATTGAACTTTTTGGTGTTAATTCTAAGCAGTATGTGTGGGCAGGAGATGAGCGGTGCCTGGTTTTCTCTAGTGACAATTGGAATTTCACAATTTTTTGCTGTAATGTGACCTGGGATAATCAATAAAGCTTCATTACAGACACTTTACAACTGATTATTACAGTCTGGGACTATTGTAAAGTATCCAGAGAGCTTCACCAAAGGTCACAGTGGGCAGAGGGGTCCGTCTTTAACAAAGGGTCATCTGTAATTCGGATGTCCTTAAGTAGGGTTCCTGGATCCTGAATGAAAACCTCTTCCAGAGGCTCTGCACCGCAGCCTGGGCCAAAGGTTCACCTTCCAACAAGTCAATGACCCTAAGCGCACAGCAAAAATAACACAGCAGAGGCTTCAGAATATCTCTGTGACGATTCCTGACTGGCCCAGCCAGACCCCGGACCTAAACCCAATTGAGCATCTCTAGAAAGACTTGAAAATGGCTTCCACCAACGTTCACCATCCAACCTGAGGGAAGTGGAGAGGATCTGCAAGAATGACAGAAGATCTTATAGTTGTTGCATCGTTCCCAAAAAGACTCATGGCTGGAGGAAGAAATTTTGGGGCAACTCAGTGGACAACAAGGGCACAATAGAGACTGGACTTGTGCTTTTAGTGCGTCCTGGGTATAAACAAACGATATCAAATAGGATAAGGGAAATATGTCTAAAGCACCAATATCCAGATATCTTGCTACTACAAAGATAGCAATACATTTCTCAAAAAATTATTTTTTAATAGACAAAAATATTTAAAAAATGTTTTTATAGAGATTTTTATAATTTGTTTATATATTTTTGTCTATTAAAAAATAATTTTTGTAGGAATGTATTGCAATCTTTGTAGAATCAAGATATCTGGATACTGATGCTTTAGACATATTTCCCTTATCCAATTTGATATAGTCATGGCTGTACTAGCTCAGGTGCTTCTACTCAACACTGAGCAAAGGGGCTGAATACTTATCACCGTGTCATATTTCAGTTTTTCTTGTTTAATAAATTAGCAAAAATATCTACATTTCAGGTTTTTTCTGTCAAGGTGCAGAGCAGAGAGTACAGTAATGAGCAAAAAAGGGAACTTTTTTGATCTTACCATTTTACTTTTACAAAAAGTAAAACATTACATTGGGTCTGAAAGGGATCTGAATATTTTCCGTGCCCACTGTATATAGAAATGAAAATGTATGATGTAAAATGCACAAAATACAGATGGGATGTATGTTGTGACAGAAATAATAAACTGGAAGATGTCGGGACTATAATAACATTTACTTTTGGATAAGAAATATAAAAATATAATGTAATAAAACATCCTAACACAATCCACCAGCATCTGCTGAGGATCGACCCTTATCTGTGGTAGGAGATAAAACATGAGGTGGTAACGCTCTGCACAGATTAAGATGAGAGAGAATCTTGATGTCATTAACTTGAAAACATGATTGTTTTACTGTAATAAGAAAAGTATTGGGAAAAGATATAACTTTCTTAGTCTGTTAGAGTGACCAATAAAAAAAGTCGGATTACGTATCAAACTAAAGAAAAAGTTAAGATATTTTTACAGTATTTAAAGGTGCAACTTTTTATTCCATTCTAGGATGAATAAACACGGCATGTTTGGACTAATTGTTCCTTTCCATTTTATATAATGAATAACTTCATAATTTTGCCATATGAGTTGTCCTAAATGCTAAGTGATTTACATTTTTTCCCTATAATTTGATTGTTTCTATTTTTGTACTTCACCATTACATTTAGTATTCAACTTCCAGCCCCACTGCAGTACTTTTCCAAATATGCTATGCGCGCTGCGGTAATTTTTTTGCCTAAAGCCACGCCTTTTGCTCTACCCCTAACTTCATTCCACACTGTATAAACCCCCCCCCCCCTCTTATTGCCCTTCATCTCCTCCTCTTAGATTGTGCCCCCAGCTTTCCCGCAACTTAAACCCACGTTTTATTGTGACCCTTTTATGGTCCTCCCAGAGGCTCCCCCTTTTATTGTTTCCCCCAGAGGCTCATCTTCTTATTTTGTCCCCCAGCAGCTCCCCCTCTTATTGTGCCCCCATAGTAAACTAATAAACAGATACTCTCCTCTCATTCTGATGTGTGTAGCATTGAGGCCAGCTGGCAGGAATGACATTTTCACTTGTCAAGGACGGGCCGTAGTAGTAGGGCGGAGCCTGTCGAGCAGACCCGCCATGATGTGGGAGACAGGAAGCCAAGGGGTTAATGTGGGGGGAGGGATGGCATATTAGGATAGGGCAGTTTACCAGAGCCGCGCCCCACTCATGGGGGTTATCAAGGCCTCTCATTAGGTCTTATAAGACGCATAACTCCTCCCCCTCTCCCTTTTTGCGGCTTCAGCAAGTTAGACGTATGGACGACCGTGGAGGTTAGAAGGACTGGCTGCATGCTCTGCTACACGCAGCAGAAGCAGAATCACATTAATAGTGCAGAGAGCTACCGGCACTGTGCAATATCACTGCAATCACCTCCGCCAGCATCCAGAGTATGCAAATAGAGCTGAAGTCCCAGCACATACCTACTAGCCCCACAATTCATGAATATGGCGCACCTTGCACACTACACAAACTGCACATAGTACATTTGTGGTGCAGACACTTCTTAATTAAATACCTCTGCAAGCAGTTTGCACTAGAAAGAGCGTGCAGAGTCCGGTAAATGTGCCCCAATGTTTCTGGGACTGGGTATGAAGTAGAGGTGTATGTATGTGTAATAGAAAGTGAATGGATGTAAAATATCTGAGTAAGTGAGTGGATGTAGCAGAGCTGTGTGTACGTGACCAAAAGTGAATTTTTATTTGGTGTCAATATATCTTTCCTTTTTTTGGAGGACTAAATCCTGTGTGCGCCTTGTAGTAAGGTGTGTGTTATAGTCGGGAAAGTATGATATATATCAATTTAAAAAATTACCCAAAAATGACATGATCATTTATTAAAAAACAACATTGCATAAAACAACAACAACGCCTACACATGTAACGTGTCCCCATGACACTAATAACAAAAACAATTGATTTAACGGGTTATTTAGTGTGAAACCTGAACAGTATATAAATACAAGGAACTGCTTTTTTTATTTTTATAACTGTTCTGTTTGGCTTATCCCTTCAACTTTTTCTTGTTTTTTAAATGTTATAACCACAAACTGTAATGTATTTTATAGATATTTTGTGTCATTGAGCAACACGAAGGGGCACATTTACTTACCCGGTCCCCGGCTTCGCAGAAAGTGCATTGTCCGTGTATAATGCACTGTGCCGCGATTTACTAAGATTGTGCACCAGATATCCTGCATGTGTCGCTTCCCCGCTCAGGTCCGCCGGAGTTCACCTTCTTCTTCCTGGTGTATGTAAGTGCATTGTCTTGCAACACAATTTGGAAGTTGAATCCCGCGTGCGCCACAATCCCAGTGCAGACACCTGGTAAATACTTGTCAAAGCCGTGCAATCCCCGAAAACAGTGCACAGTCCGACGAAAGTGAGAAGCGCATCCCTTAGTAAATAAGCCCCAAAGTATCGAGCATGTTTAAAGTGGAATGAAAAGTATATGAGATTTTCCACATTTTTGCAAGTAAAAAAACGAAAAATTGTTTATTGAGACCTTCATCTGCTTCTCTTTGACTGGGCTGTCAGGTTAAATGGATGTGTGTTATGGCATATGGATATGGCAATGTCTTGGTAAGTTGTTTTGCTTCCAAAAACAGAGCCACAGCTGACTATGGCTAAGGGTGGTATTACAGCTAAGCTCCATTCATTTATATACAGCTGAGCTTCAATATCAACATCCACTATAGTCAGATGTGGCGCTGTATTTGGAAGAAAGCGGACATGTTTTGCAACCTTGGGAGAACCCCTTCATGGTATTTGTGGCTGTAACCTTAACGTAAATCTACCATCAAAATCAAGGATGATAAATGAGGGGCACTTACTCACAGATCCAGACATCTTCTTATATTTGTGATCCATGGATTCCTTCCTTCTAAAATCAACTTTCAAAATTATGCTAATGAGTCATATGGGCTTCACAGGCTGTTACACTCTTGCCCCCATCCCCAGCTCTCTCAGAATTTTCACCCTTCATCTGCCTGCTGTAATCTCACACAGCGGGAGGGGGGGAAGTGCTCCTGCACAGTGTAACATGCTGTGAAGCTACAGCACGGATGGGCACTAGTAACTTTAGCATAATTTTAAAAGTTGATCTTAGAAGTAAGGAAGCCATGAATAACAAATATAAGAAGATTACCACAGTCACGGAGTAAGTGTCCCTGATTTAGCATTATGATGGATTTTTGACGGTAGATTTCCTTTAACCCCGTCCCGCGGGCCGAGCCCTCTCCATTGCCGGTAAGTCTTTGCTGCATATTGCAGCAAAGACTTACCGGTAACACCCGCGATCGGTGCTAGCACTGATCGCGGGTGCTTTCACGGCGATCGCCGCCGGCAATGCTGCCGAAGGCTTCAAAAAGATGGCGGTGCCCATGCGATGACGATGACGTCACGGGGAGCGGTGATCCGTTGCCATGACAGCATCGGGTCTCACGAAGGCCCGATGCTGTCTCGTTTTAACCCATTCATTACAATGTGCTATCAGCACATTGTAATGAATGAGGAGTAAAATCCCCATATACTGCCATATTGCAGTATGGCAGTATATGGTAGGATCGATCAGACAACCTAGGGTTAAAGTACCCTAGGGAGTCTGAAAAATAGTTAAAATAAAAGTAAAAAAAAGTTAAAAATTCAAATCACCCCCCTTTCCCTAGAACTGATATTAATATTAATAAACAGTAAAAATCATAAACACATTAGGTACCGCTGCGTCCGAAAATGTCCAATCTATCAAAATATAATAACCGTTTTTCACTAACGGAAAATAGCGTCCAAAGTCAAAAATGACATTTTTTTGCCATTTTGGAAAATATAAAAAAATTAATAAAAAGTGATCAAAAGGTTGTACAGTCCTAACAATGACAGCAATGAAAACGCCATCAAAAGTCGCAAAAAATGACACCACCCACAGCTCTGTACACCAAAGTATGAAAAAGTTATTGCCGCCAGAAGATGGCAAAATCAAAAAAAAACTTTTGTACAGGAGATTTTAATTTTTTTAAATGTATGAAAACATTATAAAACCTGTACAAATGTGGTATTCCATGTGATCGTAGCCACCCAAAGAATAAAGCAGACATGTCATTTGGGGCACACAGTGAAAGCTGTAAAATCCAAGCCCACAAGAAAACGTCGCAAATGTGTTTTTTCACCATTTTCACTGCATTTGGAATTTTTTTCCCGCTTCCCAGTACGCGCCATGGAATATTAAATACCACCACTACGAAGTGCAATTTGTTACGCAGAAAATAAGCCATAACAGAGATCTTTATGTGGAAAAATAAAAAAGTTATAGATTTTTGAAGGTGGGGAGTGAAAAATGGAAGTGAAAAAACTAAAAAAGGCCAAGTCGTTAAGGGGTTAAAAAATGAGGAAAAGTTTCCAGGGGCTTGAATACTTTCGCAACCCAATGAAAACCTATAATATTATTACCCAGATTTTCATTTACTTTACGCCTCTCTGAGTCTCCTGAATTCATCTACGATATGAGATTCCGCCGTGGCGGGACATGGCATGTGATGGATCTATACACATAGTGATTTTAATAAGACAGAGATCGGGCTTGTACAGTCATAAAAAGGAAAGCGTTCACATATCGACCTTATCTGATCTCCTCTTCTCGGCTGTCATGAGCCCTACACATTTATTATATCCTGGAAAGCGATATGTCTTTCAGCCTAAAGAATCTAACATAAATAGATCTGTTGAACAAAGCTAAATTCTCCAGCGTAGTGTTTCTGTTGGCAGGAGGTAACAGCATGTGGTATTCCTCAGATAGAGTCCACATTGCCACAAATCCTAAGTACAATTCATGCGGCCAAGAGATTTTTATCAGTCGCTGAGTGATGTTATGACTCGGGAGGGCAGCGCTTTCTGATTGCAAAGTGAAGTCTCAACGCAAATGTATGGCCACCGCTCTTTGTTTCCGTACCTGCTTATTAAAGTATTGTGTGTACCCGAAAACAAAAGCTGCTTGTCTGACTTACACCTTCTGATCAGAATAGGAAAAGTTTTTTCTTGTTACGGAACGTACAGTGAACCCAACATGAGAAGAGGGATGACGTCAGCGGGAGGGGTAGCCATCAGTGAATATCCTTCCTCTTCATTCTATTACCTAAGGGCACACATAAGAGGCCTGATCCATAGACGTGCTTCCTATTGCAAATGAAACTAATCATTGGGGACGGAAAGGGTTACGCATGTTTTTGGATTCTATTCTGACATAAGATATAATTAAGTTGCAACATGTAAAGGGACCCTGTCACCCGCTTCATCCCACTAAACTACTACCACCACACTAGAATAATCTCTTTTATGTTAAAATATAAAAAAAAAAAAAAAGTTAAAATACAAATGAATATGCAATAGATCTGAGAAGAGTCACTTTTTGCCTGACATGAGTTGCTTTTAGAATTTGGAAGAGGAGCATCATTTCAGACGCTCATATCTCAGGCTCTATAGCACCTTGAACTGTGCAGTTGGTGTAATTCTATAGATGAGAATCTCATCTTTCAGATCACACCAGGCTTGTGGTTTTGTGAGCTACAGAACTGGAGACGGGGGTGGGGGGCATTTGTTATCGTCTATCAATTGGAAAACTGGCGGAAATGTTTTTACCCCTTGATGTGCCTCTTGCGCCTTAATTATGAGGAGGCGGCACCACAATATTGCCGCTTTTCCGACACTCACAACTTGTTCTGTTTTTGGCCACAAAATTGTGTTGACGCTTGTGAATCTGACACTTTTCTGGCGCTTCTATTTTTCAGACTAGTTTTGTGGTGCAATTCGTGGCACCAAAATAGAGCAGCTAAAATCTAGGGAGTTCTATTTCACCTTCATGAATGTGGAGATTGTTCTTAATCTTTAGGTTAGTGCGCCAAATTAATCCCTTGTGCCACAAACTTAAATAACACTGAAAATTATAGCAAACTTCCAGCACCACCCTGCACCCAAATTAATAAATGCCCCCCAGGTAGTTAAATGCAAGCTGCTGGTAAAATTCCTTCAATAAACAATAGGAAATTTGCTGGTAAAAAATGAAGGTTAGGTACCGACCATTGTAAAGATATATATATATATACGGTATGTACATAAAATGTAAAAAAATAAAAAGTATAATAATAATCAAAATAATAGTAACAAAGAATAAGATGAATGAAGCCTTTTTCCTGCTTTGTTGTATTGAATCTTATACTAACTAATGATTTTACGTTTTAAGAAAATGTAACTATTTTTTGATAAATCTATTTGTTGACGAAGGCATGCAATTCACATTCGCCATCTGCTGGAGGCGAATGTGAATTGCATGTTATAATAATGTATTACAGTTAATCTCTAATATAATTAAACAATTTTTATCTATAAGGTGTCTATGGTTTGTCTTCAACTCTAATTAAGGTAAAATAGTGTGATCTTTATTGTGTGGTACATAATGGGGAGATTTATCAGAAGGGTCTGAGAGCAGAGCTGGAAACCAATCAGAGCTCAGCTTTCATTTCTCCACAGCTGTTTATAAAATGAAAGCTGAGCTCTGATTGGTTTCCATGGGCAACTAGTTTTACCTCAGACACTTCTGATAAATCTGAATATGCTGTATTAATTAGATCGTCACAACATTAGTCTTCATATATCTAGTGCAAGTTGCCTCTGTCTAGTGTAATAGACATTGGGGGGCATTTATTATGGCCTTTCAAACATAAAACTGTTTTTTTGTCCTCCTCTCTGCACCTCTTGCACCTGAATTCATGAAGTGTCGGCGCCATAATATTGTTGTTTTCCGACAATCTCGACTTTTTCTATTTTTGGGTGCAAAATTTTGGCACCGCTTGTGAATCCATCAGGTTTTTTGGCGAAAGTTGTGACACAAAAAGAGACCAGCCTCAACCTTTTAGCCCATATGCCAATTTATTAATCCCTTGCACCACAACTTACACTCACCGGCCACTTTATTAGGTACACCATGCTAGTAACCAGTGGCGTAACAACCACCGTAGCAGCCGTAGCGGTTGCTACGGGGCCCGTGAGGTTAAGGGGCCCGGCGATGCACGGACTCCGTGTGTCCCTGTACTGTCAGTGCCTGCCGGATTGTGCCCCCGGGCCCCTACCTCTGTGTCCACTCCTAAACCCGTTACCTCCGTGAGCTGCCCGTCCCCTCCCACCGTGAGCCGGCCGCCGCCCCCTGGCACAGGTGACTGACCGTCCCCCAGCACAAGTAACCCCCCCCCCCCCATCTCCCTGCATTCTGGAGCCGACCGCTGACAGAGCGGACGGATGCCCCTCCTCCCCACTCTACACGGCGCCCCCCCCCCTCCCCCATAACAAGCAACCGTCTCACTGACCAAACACTCGCCCCGGCGGTCGAACAAGAACCCGCCTGCACAATCCCCCGCGTGGCCGAGCAAGCTGCCGCCCGACTCACCTCACCCCCCCCCTCCCCGCGGCCGAACAAGCAGATGCCGCCCGGCAGAACTGGCACCCGCCCGTCAATTCCCCCCCACGCCCGCGGGTGAACAAGCACCCGACAACCCGCCCCCGCACGCGGACGGAAACCCCCGCAAACCCCCCTCCCCCCCCCGCGCGCGCGGACGAACCCGTCCGATCACCGACGACCCGCCAGCACACCCACCTGAACACCCGTCTCAAGCCACGGCCGGGTGGTCACCCATACAGCCCCAAAACATCCGAAAAGGTAAGTATATACATATGTATTTATCTGTGTGTATATATGCATATACTATTTATATGTATATATACTGTGTATATTTGTATATCTGTGTATATATGTGTATATATGTGTATATATGCATATATTGTGTATTATTGTATATATGCATTTAATATGTATATGTGTATATATTGTGTATATGTGTATATATTGTGTATATGTGTATATATTGTGTATTATTGTATATATGTATTAGGTGAAAAAAATGTTCTTCTTTATTCCATATTTAAAAAGTACAACAATGTACGGCGACGTTTCGGCTCGCTAGGAGCCTTTTTCAAACATGGAATAAAGAAGAACATTTTTTTCACCTAATACTGGACGCCTTGGAGTGCAGTCTGTATACGTGATTATATATTGTGTGTGCTGTTAGTATTTTCCTTGAGTATATATGTATATGCTGTGTATATGTGCATCTACTGTATTTCTACACACACATATTTATATAAACATATAAATCCTCCCCCGATGCTCCCCCGATGTCCGCGCGGCTCCTCTTCTGGCTTCCGCGCCCGTCTTCTTTCTTCTCTAACTTCGTGCCGGGCGTCGCCATGTTTCTCTCCCAGACGGCGCCTAGTATGACGTCAGCCGCGGTGCGTCATACTAAGCGCCGTCCGGGGGAGAACAATAGCAGCGCCCAGCACAAAGTTAGAGAAGAAAGAAGACGGGCGCGGAAGCCAGAAGAGGAGCCGCGCGGACATCGGGGGAGCAGCGCTGCACGTCGGGGCCACCAGAGGGGGAGTATATAATTTTTTTTTTTTTTTAATGCTGGGCTGGGCTGTATACTACTGGGGGCAGGCTGTATACTACTGGGGGCTGGCTGTATACTACTGGGGGCTGGCTGTATACTACTGGGGGCAGGCTGTATACTACTGGGGGCAGGCTGTATACTACTGGGGGCAGGCTGTATACTACTGGGGGCAGTGCTGTATACTACTGGGGCAGTGCTATATATTACTGGGGGCAGTGCTGTATACTACTGGGGGCAGGCTGTATACTACTGGGGGCAGGCTGTATACTACTGGGGGCAGGCTGTATACTACATGGGGGCTGGCTGTATTTTACATGGGGGCTGGCTGTATACTACTGGGGGCAGGCTGTATACTACTGGGGGCTGTGCTGTATACTACTGGGGGCAGTGCTGTATACTACTGGAGGCAGTGCTGTATACTACTGGGGGCAGGCTGTATACTACTGGGGGCAGGCTGTATACTACATGGGGGCTGGCTGTATACTACATGGGGGCTGGCTGTATACTACTGGGGGCAGGCTGTATACTACTGGGGGCTGTGCTGTATACTACTGGGGGCAGGCTGTATACTACTGGGGGCAGGCTGTATACTACTGGGGGCAGGCTGTATACTACATGGGGCAGGCTGTATACTACTGGGGGCTGGCTGTATACTACATGGGGGCTGTGCTGTATACTACATGGGGCAGGCTGTATACTACTGGGGGCTGGCTGTATACTACTGGGGGCAGGCTGTATACTACATGGGGGCTGGCTGTATACTACTGGGGGCTGTGCTGTATACTACTGGGGGCAAGCTGTATACTACATGGGGCAGGCTGTATACTACTGGGGGCTGGCTGTATACTACTGGGGGCAGGCTGTATACTACTGGGGGCTGTGCTGTATACTACTGTGGGCAGTGCTGTATACTACTGGGGGCAGGCTGTATACTACTGGGGGCAGTGCTGTATAGTACTGGGGGCATGCTGTATACTACTGGGGGCAGTGCTGTATACTACTGGGGGCAGTGCTGTATACTACTGGGGACTGGCTGTATACTACTGGGGACTGGCTGTATACTACTGGGGGTATTGCTGTATACTACTGGGGGCAGTGCTGTATACTACTGGGGACTGGCTGTATACTACAGGGGACTGGCTGTATACTACTGGGGGCAGGCTGTATACTACTGGGGACTGGCTGTATACTACTGGGGGCAGGCTGTATACTACTGGAGATTGGCTGTATACTACTGGGGAATGGCTGTATGCTACTGGGGAATGGCTGTATACTACTGGGGGCAGTGCTGTATACTACTGGGGGCAGTGCTGTATACTACTGGAGGCAGTGCTGTATACTACTGGGGGCAGTGCTGTATACTACTGGGGGCAGGCTGTATACTACTGGGGACTGGCTGTATACTACTAGGGACTGGCTGTATACTACTGGGGGTATTGCTGTATACTACTGGGGGCAGGCTGTATACTACTGGGGGCAGTGCTGTATACTATTGGGGGCAGGCTGTATACTACTGGGGGCAGGCTGTATACTACTGGGGGCTTGCTGTATACTACTAGGGGCTGCTGTATACTACTGGGGGCAGGCTGTATACTACTGGGGGCAGGCTGTATACTACTGGGGCAAGCTGTATACTACTGGGGGCAAGCTGTATACTACTGGGGACTGGCTGTATACTACTGGGGGCAGGCTGTATACTACTGGGGGCAGGCTGGCTACATACTGGGGGGGTCTGTGACCAATGCATTTCCCACCCTCGGCTTATACTCGAGTCAATAGGTTTTCCCAGTTTTTGATGGTAAAATTAAGGGTCTCGGCTTATACTCGAGTATATATGGTATGCACATATATGATGTATGTGTGTTTTTGTATATGCTGTGTATATGGTATGTATGTATATGCTCTATATACTGAATATGTGTGTGTGTGTGTGTATGTATTTCCCGTATGTGTGTGTATTTGCTGTATGTGTGTATATTCTGTATGTATATGCCGCATGTGTGTATATGGTGTTTTTATACGGCATGTATGTGTATATATGGTCAGTGTATACTGTGTGTTTAATATATATATATATATATATATATCTATATATATATATATATATAGTATATAATGTGATGTTTATATACAGTATGTGTGTATATACTTTATGAGTTTGTATATACAGTGTAACAGAGTGCATAAATGTGTGTGTATAAGTGTATACTTGTATGTATATAGGTGCGAGTATATGAGTGTAAAAATTTATGTGTGTGTATATAAGTATATAAATGTATGTATATATGAGTGTAGAAATGTGTGTAACTGTATAACCATGTCTGTATAGGGGTACATTCACAAGAACGTGTGAGGGTCGTATATCTGGCTGCAAATTTGCTGCCGGTTATACTTCCCTCATAGGCGTCTATAGCTCCTGGGCTCGGTACGGTGAGCACAACGAGTGCTCACTGTTTCGAGTCGTGGCCACAAAAGAAAGTGAGCGTATCTATGGCCGTAAGAACGACCATGTGGCTCTATTCTCTATGGAGAGGGGAGGGGTGAGCCGCTATCACCTCTCCTCCTCTCCAGCGCGCCAGATATGTGCCTGCCACGCTATAGCCGGCCGCGCACACGTTTATGTGAATGCAGCCTAAATATGTATATATTTTGGGGGGGAAGGGGGGCCCCATGTAGAAATCTGCTATGGGGCCCAGCCTCTCCTAGTTACGCCCCTGCTAGTAACGGGTTGGTCCCCCTTTTGCCTTCAGAACTGCCTCAATTCTTCGTGGCATAGATTCAACAAGGTGCTGGAAGCTCCTCAGAGATTTTGGCCCATATTGACATGATGGCATCACACAGTTGCCGCAGATTTGTCGTCTGCACATCCATGATGCGAATCTCCCGTTCCACCACATCCCAAAGATGCTCTATTGGATTGAGATCTGGTGACTGTGGAGGCCATTTGAGTACAGTGAACTCATTGTCATGTTCAAGAAACCAGTCTGAGATGATTCCAGCTTTATGACATGGCGCATTATCCCACTGAAAGTAGCCATCAGATGTTACAGGGTACATTGTGCTCATAAAGGGATGGACATGGTCAGCAACAATACTCAGGTAGGCTGTGGCGTTGCAACGATGCTCAATTGGTACCAAGGGGCCCAAAGAGTGCCAAGAAAATATTCCCCACACCATGACACCACCACCACCAGCCTGAACCGTTGATACAAGGCAGGATGGATCCATGCTTTCATGTTGTTGACGCCAAATTCTGACCCTACCATCCGAATGTCGCAGCAGAAATCGAGACTCATCAGACCAGGCAACGTTTTTCCAATCTTCTACTGTCCAATTTCGATGAGCTTGTGCAAATTGTAGCTTCAGTTTCCTGTTCTTAGCTGAAAGGAGTGGCACCCGGTGTGGTCTTCTGCTGCTGTAGCCCATCTGCCTCAAAGTTCGACGTACTGTGCATTCAGAGATGCTCTTCTGCCTACCTTGGTTGTAACGGGTGGCGATTTGAGTCACTGTTGCCTTTCTTTGGTTCAGCTCGAACCAGTCTGCCCATTCTCCTCTGACCTCTGGCATCAACAAGGCATTTCCGCCCACAGAACTGCCGCTCACTGGATGTTTTTTCTTTTTCGGACCATTCTCTGTAAACCCTAGAGATGGTTGTGCGTGAGAAACCCAATAGATCAGCAGTTTCTGAAATACTCAGACCAGCCCTTCTGGCACCAACAACCATGCCACATTCAAAGGCCTCAAATCACCTTTCTTCCCCATACTGATGCTCGGTTTGAACTGCAGGAGATTGTCTTGACCATGTCTACATGCCTAAATGCACTGAGTTGCCGCCATGTGATTGGCTGATTAGAAATTAAGTGTTAACGAGCAGTTGGACAGGTGTACCTAATAAAGTGGCCGGTGAGTGTATATCCCACTGAAAAATATAGAACGGTTCTAGCGCCACCCTGCGCCAAAATAATAAATTTACTAAGGTCCTTGCACCAGTTTTCTGTCGGACTTCATGTGCAAACTTCTTGCACATGTTTTTAAGAAGTGTCCGCGCCACATATGTGTCACACGCGACCATTTTGTGGAGCGGCTGCAATATTCTTCATGTGACACAAATTTTGTCACTGAAAACGGCGTTCCGGTGCACAGTCGGACCGTGCACCAAATTTATCATGTAGAGTCCGACAGAAGTGTGCCGACCCATGTTAAAGGTGCACCAAAAAAAAATTTGTGCACTTGTCGGGGCAATGCAGAGGGCGCCAGATTCATGAAGAAAGGGCGCCCCACAAATCCTGAATCTGGCTCCCCCCTGGGCACTACACAGGCAAATTGCACATAGCGCAGCTTGCACTGTTTTTAGTAAAGGTGCCCCAGTGTGAGTAAAATACTCATGGGATAGGTGATGTGCTTCTTCCTACATTTAGTTTGAACTGTATTTTTTTTATTCAGCAGATAAATAAGCAACACATTTTGTTGCTGGTTTGATGCCTTTGTCGAGCCAAAAGACTGAGGTTCAGAAGTGTGGGGTCAGTGCAATACTTAGGGGAACTGTACTGTGTGTAAATTCAAAGGATTTACCCAATTAAACTACTCCCCCCATCAGGTAGGGTCCTTTCTAGAATTCTCTCTTTTATATAAAATCTCACCCTATAAAATATTATCTCCAAACTCATTTGAAAATGAGCAGAGAAGAGTCATATTTGCCTGTGATGAGTCAAATTTTGGCCCTGCACCTCTATCTTCAGTTCTATAGAATCTACAAATATGCTGCTGGTGTCATATGAGAGATAAGAATCTCATCATTCGGATCAATTTGTTCTACAGAAACAGCGATATAGGCATTTTTAGACAAAGTTAAAAATGCACTTTTTTGTCTGTACTGCATCTCCAGTTCTGTAGTTTGATGCATTGCAATGAAATTGTTATCTTTCATATGGCAGCAACATGTTTCTAGGTACTATAGAACAGAATATAGGAGTATATGAAGTGACCTTCCCCCTGCAGACTCTAAACGTGACTCATCTAAGAAAAAATATGACTCTTCTCTGCTCATTTTCACATGAGATTTCTTGTTTTTATGCGTAGATGGGGGAGATTTCACATAAGAAGAAATTCTATAAATGACATTTCATACACTGCCTGGTAGTTTAATGGAGTCAAATCTTGCGACAGGGGACAGGGGTCAGTGCATAAATGTCATAAATACATCATGTATTTATGACAAATCCTGTGAAATGAAACCTAAGAAATGGTAAAAAAAAAGATTTGGAGGTGGTGAAAGGGGTTGCATGGATTGGAAAAAAACCCAGAGCTAAATAGAAGAAATAAAATAAAACAGGTAACCACAGAAGGAGGTGGGATAGGTTTTGTCTGACTATATGGGGTGTTGGTTTTATGTGAAATCTAATAATACAGGTAGAGTGCCGTATCCTATCATAACTCAGTATACAGTTTACAGCTTGTAAACTCTGCGTAACCCTCCAGCACAACCACTCTACAAGTATTTGGATGCCACTGGCATTGTGCCGGCATGTTACATTGTGAAAGGCGCTTATCATGTGAGTCATTATTAATGGAATTTGAACATAAGTATTAAAATAGCTCACACTTGAAATTGTTAAAAGTTACTATTCTCTCATGACCCCACATTCTCTACAACTTCAGACTCCGGGCTGGAGACAGTATTATATAAAAGTTTGGAGGAATTTTAGATAAAGTATCGCTGGGTTGATTTATAGTGAGCTCCCAGGCACAGAAGCCCAACCTCTAAGCTACAGACTTACACATACAGAGCTCTGACCAATCAGACCACAGAAGATCAGATTGATGTTGATTGGCTCTTTACATGCACAGAAGGTTTGTTATGAGAGAACTGATTCTCATGTTTCTTATCTGTTGGGTTAATCTTAAAATCAAACCTTCCAATCATATCATGGATATGGAGTTGTCTTTCGGATGCTGTTCATGCTACAATTATTATGACTGACAGATTATTATGTGCAGCAGATCACAGGTCTAATAGATCAATCGTCCATTTACGCATTACATAACGTTATGGGGCAGATTTATCTTCTACAAGCCCTAAAATAGTCACAATTCCTCAAGCACATTAAGGAATTGCAACTATTTACCCCATTATACCTATTTCAAAGCAGAAATATCTCCATATATGGATCAAACCAGTTTTTTCACTTAAAGTTTTTGTGGAGTTCTGCCTTTTCTTCATATTGGTCTATCGCAAATTTCATTCTTTTTCATATCTATCTTATTTCTATCTTTCCATCTTTCTTAGCTTAGTAGAAGTGATGATATGGCCCCCACAGATCCCTGATCTCATCCTCCAGTCTGTGATTACATAAAGAAACTGAAGGAACGGAGAAATCCTACATTTACAGAACATTTCAAGATTTTTTGGAACAACCTCCCTGCAGAGTTCATTCAAAGCTATATTCAAGTGTACCTAGAAGATAGATGCACTTTTGAAGGCAAATACATGGGAAAGGCTTGGATTTAGGTTTCTCTTCTTTTTAATCATTTTGCATTCTATAAATCACTAAAAAGAAACTAAGGACCCTTGTATTTTTGCAGGAATCCTTACTTTGTAGCTTTTATTCCCCACCCCTGCCTAAAACTTTTGCAGTGAGAATGGACAATGCTTTAATTCTGCTTTATTTGCACACTAAATAAAAAAGAAGTTATATCAGCTGCTTGCCCATTTTTACAGGTCTTGGAAAGCATTATTTTGCCTGAATAGGGATCTTACCCTGTTAAGGTATGTGTCTCACACCCTTACTGAATAATGTCTGCAATATATGACATAGAGCTGTCCGCACACTGTTCCACACTTCTGTAATTTGTCCAGAGTTGGGAGCATGAACTAGGAAAAACATACCCAACTTCTACAGGGCTCAAGTGTTTTGAGCTCTGTCACAAATTTTCAATATCTCACAAGTTAAGACCCATATGAGGGCGGACTGTCCCCCTCTTAAGGTATTTTTAGGCATCCCCTGGTCCAGAATCAGCTGGGAGTCTCACAAGATAATGATCCTTCAATAGTTTTGCTCTCACTTGGTATTCGAAAGCCCTCTTGTTGTTTGCTCTGCCACCTCTTAGTCGCTCCCAGAATTGTGATCTCCAGGCTTTGGAAGTCTACCAGAGTGCCCTTTATGTCGGACTGGTTTGAGGAAATTGCTTACATTCAAAGGATGGACCTGTACGACGCAACTTCTCAGTACTTTGAATGTTGGTCCCCATGGCTGGACATTCGTGGATCTTCTTAAACAGAAAATATTCTTAAGCCAGGGTCCATACTTCACTTTTCCCAAACCCTTCTGCATATCCTCCTCTTTTCTGCTGCCCCCCCCCCCTATATTGCTGTATTACTTGCACAAAAAATCTCTAAATGTTTTGCACAAGGTACATGGTATAACGTCTGCTGTGTCAGACACATTTTCGCCTATATCTTTGTGTTCATTGTACATAGTCCATACTTGCTCACCTCAACTTGTTCCTGATTGCATGAACACTCTATCTCATATTTACATTGTGTACGATGCTGAGCTTACTTACTAAAGTTCTTTGTGAAAAAAACCAATAACCAATTAAACCCTAAACCAATAAATACGAAAATTCACTAAAAGTGCCCAAGCCTTTTCAGGCCTCATCATAAAGGGGTGAAGATGACTGTGAATACATACAGTATATCTGCCGCATTGCCACCCCTGTATAGTTATAGAAGGGTGCCCCCTAGTGGAAAGTGCTGCTTTGGGTAAGCAAGTTGTCCTGTGACACTATGAATAAGGTATCTCTGTAATCAGAAAAAAAAATCTTTGCGAGAGACCAACCAACAAGACTCGTAGTGTAGTATAACGTTACAAGACACACAGTGCAAGCAATTTATGAGTAATCAATCAGAGCATTAAAAGAGAGAGGGAAACGCGTGGGCGCTTGTATCTCAGCCTGCACATCTAGAAAGTAAGGGAGTTGTTGTAGAGTCTTATTTTTCTAAACTTAGGGCAAAGCTAACTACCTGAAGGCATCACAAGTTCATGAGTTCACTGCGGTCAGTGATTCTACAGGACTTCCTATTACAAATATCATATTATTTTAACCGAGGACATCAGAAAGGGTAGAAGGAAAATCTTAATCACATTCCTGTGGTCATATCCTCCAAAGTAGAAGGAGGCGCCAGTAAAGTTTGGATGGTGTAAAGAACAAGGGGAGTATTATAGTAGTTACATTACAGGAAGAGGACCTAAAAGATAACATTAGTGGCATCTAAATACACTACTGAAAGCTATTAGGGTACAGAAGTAGTGGGGGCTCTTCCTAGGAACATACTAGTAAGGCTATATTCACATTCCCGTATGGGGGACGTATATACAGCCGACATATATACGACCGATATACATCCACCATAGACGGCAATGGGTGCACGGCACCTTACTTGAACAGTACCCCGTAGACAGATAGGACATGTCCTATCTATGACCCCAAATCGCCTAGAGAAGGGGCCGGGGACTGTAAGGGATTGCGATGGTTCGCCAGTTTGAAAAAACCATTTTTGGCGATTGGCCCCCTCCTTTCTGGGCGGCCACAGAAGGGTGGGCTCAGCTAGGGGAAGTGGGCCGCCCTACGGCTATAAAAGTTTGAAGACACGTTGGGGGGGGGCCCTCTTTCCTTCTACCTTCAGGATCAACAAGGTGTGAAGACTCCCTCCCACCCTGCCCTCAGATGTAAAGAAATTTTTATTTTCAGGTGGTTTCTCGGTTTTGCTGTTCTCCTTCTGTTTTATCCTAGATGTCACAGCAAGGGCGGAGGATAGACATGCCCGAAGGCGATGAAGACACCCACATGACGGCTGTCCTGTGGCAGCCGCCATCTCGGGAGAAGAGCTCCATACAATCAAGCCAGGCAGGCATTAAAATTTTATTCTTTTGTTTTATTGTTTACATATTTACAAACATTTTCAACTCGTTAAAAAAGTTTCGAAAGTTAAATTATATCTTAATAAAAATTGCTGTGGCCTACCCACACTCCCAAACCAAGAACATTTCTCCGTTTTTCTATTTCGAGTTGGTTTCTAACTTGGGGGGTCAATGGCCATTTGTTTGGCTTAGATTACAAATCCCCCCAGTCCCGGAATACGGCGCCACACCATATATTCCTATGGAGAGGGCCGTGCTACGGTACGACATGTGAATGTAGCCTAATATTAATGGCACAGTGAGAAAGGGATGAATCTGACGCTGCGTTTACATTTGGCGTTTGCGTTGGCTTTAGAAACACAAGGCAAACTCCCATATTCGGTGCCCAGCCTGATCACATATGTGTTTGCATGGAAGCAAATGCGATCAGTAATGAACACTCGGTGACTTTCATTTAGACAATGCAAAACACAGAGTGCTGGTTAGTTATCGCATGTGTTTCCATTAGAAATGCAAATATAATTGGTCACCGCCCACAGTGGTTCGCCTTGCGTTTCTAAACGCAAGGCAAATGCAACATGTGAACGCGGCCTGAGGGAGATGGTGAAAGAGAGAAGGGAAAAATGATGATCCTGAGGTAAAAGTTGGAGAGGTTATAAGAAGAAGGTCTACAGATGAAAGAGGACAGAGTTTCATCTACTAGAAAGAAATAAAAGACAAATGTGTGAAGAAATACTCTCTGTTAAAATAAGAGATGGGTGTTGAGGAGTCAGTGACGCCAAGCTGAGGTATATGACATTCATGAGGTAAAAGTCAGACAACACTGAAGTAAAGTGAATTAATCCTCAATGAGGAGTAAGAGACAAAGGTTTCCCAAACTTTCTATAGAAATAAGGCAGACAATTCACTTTGAAATAAATGTACAGCTGCATTATACACAATTATTGGTACAATATTTGGTACACAAAAAGAAAAGGATTGTGACAGTAATTGAAACACTTTCTTCCAGCAGTTGCTCAATCATTCTACCACCCGCCTACCCTACAGCATGTGTGTCTCCATAGCTGTGGTTAATGTGTTACAGTAGTATCATAGGTATACGCCATGTCATAGTACAATGCAACCAGATGAACATTACAATGCAAACAAAACATTACTTGCGGGTCATTCTGGTAACTCTGGATCTGTAGGTGCCGTTAAAGTATCCTTATCTTATGGCCGTTTAGTTAATAAGGTTTGAGCCCCTTGAGTGAGCTCTAGCCTGAGTGCCCCTGATCTATTCCCCAGGGATGTAGCGGGCCCATACCTTTCGCTTCAAGCCCAAGTAAAGTAACAGCCATTTTTGACTAAATATATATTGCTGGAATCATTTACATTGACCAAGCCAGAGAAATAAAAGACATAGGAGAGTCACCAACATTGTTTTAAGGGAATAGGACAAAGAAGCAATATCCTGCAACCCTACTGATATGTACATGGTGTGCAGTGTAGACAATGAAGTAGACATAGCCATGTACATTCCCATCATAAAGCTGATTGCTGGAGGTATAAAGAAGATCGGCCGTCAAAGGTGTGCTCCCAGAAACCTCTCTCATTGGGAAGAGGTTCATTTGAGATTTTACAAAGAGATCTTATGATCTGAAGAGATATTCCTTCACAAGGGAGCAGAGGCTCCCTTAATAAGATGGCAGCAGTGGCCCCCATAATGAGATGGCAGAAGAGGCCCCCTTAATGAGATGGCAGCAGTGGCCCTCATAATGAGATGGCAGAAGAGGCCCCCTTAATGAGATGGCAAAAGAGACCCCCTTAATGAAATGGCAAAAGAGACCCCCTTAAGAAATGGCAAAAGAGACCCCCTTAAGAAATGGCAGCAGAGAACCCCTTAAGAACTGGCAGCAATCGCTCCCTTAATGATGCAGGACATCTAGTATCCAATAAACAATGCTAAAGATACAGTTTCCTTTTCGGAATGGGAACTATTTTGTACAGTTTCCTTAAAAAGTCTCCTTAAAAGGAGAATCAAACCAACTTTAAAGGCTTAATTATGACTAGAGATGAGCGAGCACTAAAATGCTCGGGTACTCGTTATTCGAGACGAACTTTTCCCGATGCTCGAGTGCTCGTTTCGAGTAACGAGCCCCATTGAAGTCAATGGGAGACTCGAGCATTTTTCAAGGGGACCAAGGCTCTGCACAGGGAAGCTTGGCCAAACACCTGGGAACCTCAGAAAAGGATGGAAACACCACGGAAATGGACAGGAAACAGCAGGGGCAGCATGCATGGATGCCTCTGAGGCTGCTTAAATGCACCATTATGCCAAAATTATGGCCAACAGCATGGCCATGACAGAGTGACAGAATGAAGCTAGATAGCATCTAAAACATCCAATAATTGACCCTGACACTATAGGGGACGGCATGCAGAGGCAGCGGCAGCAGCGGAAGGCTAGAGAGTGGCATGGCGACATACCCTAAATGGACTCAGGCTTCAAACCAATGGGTAGCAGAGAGGAACCAAAGGAGGTGAGCAAGAAGCGCTCAAATAATATTGGTACATGATAAAAGTTTGCCAGTATATTTTGTGGATTACACAGCAGGGTGGCGACAAAGTTAACATGGAAGCCATGAAAACAATCCAAAATTCTGCCTGACACAGCTCGTTTGATAAGGGGACGATGTATGGAGGCAGTGAACTAGTAGTAGATTAAAGGTGCTGCAGTTAAAACTATGTTAGTTGGTTCTTGGCATGGAGCTGGCGCTCCGCTGCCAGGCGAGCTTTCGCCAATCCAAGCCCCTGTCTCTAGGCTACTCCCCAAACAGCACTTCTAAGAACCTTTCGGATAAGATCAAGTGTAGTAGCGTTCTTATAAGTTTGGGATATGGCGGGTGAGGGGAATGTAAACATCTGCGCAAGAAGCGCTGAAATAATATCCGCAAATGAAAAAAGTTTTCCAGTATATTTTGTGGCTTACACAGCAGGGTGGCGACAAAGTTAACAAGTTTGATGTGGAATGCCCTGCAATAGCTCTTGGGCGGTGTGCCTTTTATCACCTAGGCTCAGCAGTTTGAGCACCGCCTGCTGTCGCTTAGCAACGGCACTGCTGCTGTGCCTAGAGCTACCGACTGATGGCGCCATGCCCACGGATGGTAATTCGGAGGAGGAGGAGGTGGAGGAGGGGTGGGAGGATTTGGAGGTATAGTAGGCCTTTGAGACCTGGACCGAGGTAGGCCCCGCAATCCTCTGCGTCGGCAGTATATGACCAGCCCCAGGGTCAGACTCGGTCCCAGCCTGCACCAAGTTAAGTGTAGTAGCGTTCTTATAAGTTTGGGATATGGCGGGTGAGGGGAATGTAAACAGATGCGCAAGAAGCGCATGATGCGCATGGAGCTGGCGCTCCGCTGCCAGGCGAGCTTTCGCCAATCCAAGCCCCTGTCTCTAGGCTACTCCCCAAACAGCACTTCTAAGAACCTTTTGTATAAGATCAAGTGTAGTAGCGTTCTTATAAGTTTAGGATATGGCGGGTGAGGGGAATGTAAACAGATGCGCAAGAAGCGCTGAAATAATATCCGTAAATGGTAAAAGTTTGCCAGTGTATTTTGTGGATAACACAGCAGGGTGGCGACAAAGTTAACAACTTTGATGTGGAATCCATGAAAACAACCCAAATTTCGGCCTGACAAACCTCGTTTGATAAAGGGACGATGTATGGAGGCAGCTATATGGACGACTTTTGGAGGTAGCAATGGAGACAACGTGTGGAGGCTGCTATGGAGACAATTCAATTTGGATAGTGCCTGTATGTGGCAGTCCAAAAAATTTTTCAAACCAGAGGAGCAGGTAGGTGGCCCTCCAGAAAAATGGAATAGATTGAGTGCCTGTATGTGGCAGTCCAAAAAAGTTTTTAAACCAGAGGAGCAGGTAGGTGGCCCTCCAGAAAAATGGAATAGATTGAGTGCCTGTATGTGGCAGTCCAAAAAAGTTTTTAAACCAGAGGAGCAGGTAGGTGGCCCTCCAGAAAAATGGAATAGATTGAGTGCCTGTATGTGGCAGTCCCAAAAAATTGTTTAAAACAGAGGACCGGAAAGGTGGCCCTCCAGAAAAATTGAATAGATTGAGTGCCTGTATGTGGCACTCCCAAAAATTGTTTAAAACAGAGGACCGTGTCGGTGGCCCTCCAGAAAAATTAAATGCATAAAGTACTATACCTAAAGCCAGTGGGCCCTGTCAAAAAACAGCCAGTTTCCTCTGCTTTACTGTAGAAAGAGGAGGAGAAGGAGGAAAATGAGGAGGAGGAGGAGTGGATAAATTATTCAGGTTGAGCTTCCTTCACCTGCTGGAGATTTGAAATTAGGAGAAATCCATGCTTTATTCATCTTGATAAGCGTCAGCCTGTCAGCGCTGTCAGTCGACAGGCGTGTACGCTTATCGGTGATGATGCCACCAGCTGCACTGAAAACCCGCTCTGACAAGACGCTAGCGGCAGGGCAGGCAAGAACCTCCAAGGCGTAGAGCGCCAGTTCGTGCCACATGTCCAGCTTTGAAACCCAGTAGTTGTAGGGAGCTGTGTGATCATTTAGGACGATGGTATGGTCAGCTACGTACTCCCTCACCATCTTTCTGTAAAGATCAGCCCTACTCTGCCGAGACTGGGGACAGGTGACAGTGTCTTGCTGGGGTGACATAAAGCTGGCAAAAGCCTTGTAAAGCGTACCCTTGCCAGTGCTGGACAAGCTGCCTGCTCGCCTACTCTCCCTCGCTACTTGTCCCGCAGAACTACGCACTCTGCCGCTAGCGCTGTCAGAAGGGAAATACTGTTTCAGCTTGTGCACCAGGGCCTGCTGGTATTCATGCATTCTCACACTCCTTTCCTCTCCAGGGATGAGAGTGGAAAGATTTTGCTTGTACCGTGGGTCCAGGAGAGTGAACACCCAGTAATCGGTGCTGGAATAAATTCTTTGAACGCGAGGGTCACGGGATAGGCAGCCTAGCATGAAATCTGCCATATGCGCCAGAGTACCAACGCGTAAGAATTCACTCCCCTCACTGGCCTGACTGTCCATTTCCTCCTCCTCCAACTCCTCTTCTTCTGCCCATACACGCTCAACAGTGTAGGACTCAACAATGGTCCCCTCTTGTGTCTCGCCAACATCCTCCTCTTCCTCCTCATCCTCCTCCACCTCCACCTCCTCCGATATGCGCTGAGAAACAGACCTAAGGGTGCTTTGGCTATCAACAAGGGAATCTTCTTCCCCTGTCTCTTGTGAGGAGCGCAAAGCTTCCGACTTCATGCTGACCAGAGAGTTTTTCAACAGGCCAAGCAGCGGGATGGTGAGGCTGATGATGGCGGCATCGCCACTGACCATCTGTGTTGACTCCTCAAAGTTACTCAGCACCTGACAGATATCAGACATCCACGTCCACTCCTCATTGTAGACTTGAGGAAGCTGACTGACCTGACTACCAGTTCTGGTGGAAGTTGACATCTGGCAGTCTACAATCGCTCGGCGCTGCTGGTAAACTCTGGATAACATGGTCAGTGTTGAATTCCACCTCGTGGGCACGTCGCACAACAGTCGGTGAGCGGGCAGTTGGAGGCGGCGCTGCGCTGCCCTGAGAGTGGCAGCATCTGTGCTGGACTTCCTGAAATGCGCACAGATGCGGCGCACCTTCGTGAGCAAATCAGACAGATTGGGGTATGTCTTGAGGAAACGCTGAACTATCAGATTTAACACATGGGCCAGGCATGGCACATGTGTCAGTCTGCCGAGTTGCAGAGCCGCCACCAGGTTACGGCCGTTGTCACACACAACCATGCCTGGCTTCAGGTTCAGCGGTGCCAGCCACAGATCAGTCTGCGCCGTGATGCCCTGTAATAGTTCTTGGGCGGTGTGCCTTTTATCGCCTAGGCTCAGCAGTTTGAGCACCGCCTGCTGTCGCTTAGCGACGGCACTGCTGCTGTGCCTAGAGCTACCGACTGATGGCGCCATGCCCACGGATGGTCGTTCGGAGGAGGAGGTGGAGGAGGGGTGGGAGGAGGAGGAGGCATAGTAGGCCTCAAACACCTGGACCGAGGTAGGCCCCGCAATCCTCGGCGTCGGCAGTATATGACCAGCCGCAGGGTCACACTCGGTCCCAGCCTCCACCAAGTTAACCCAATGTGCCGTCAGAGATATATAGTGGCCCTGCCCGGCAGCACTCGTCCACGTGTCCGTGGTCAGGTGGACCTTGTCAGAAACGGCGTTGGTCAGGGCACGGATTATGTTGTCTGACACGTGCTGGTGCAGGGCTGGGACGGCACATCGGGAAAAGTAGTGGCGGCTGGGGACCGAATACCGAGGGGCGGCCGCCGCCATGAGGCTGCGAAAGGCCTCGGTCTCTACTAGCCTATAGGGCAGCATCTCCAGGCTTAGCAATCTGGAAATGTGCACATTAAGGGCTTGGGCGTGCGGGTGGGTTGCACTATATTTGCGTTTCCGCTCCAGCGTCTGGGGTATGGAGAGCTGAACGCTGGTGGATGCTGTGGAGGATCGTGGAGGTGACGATGGGGTTTTTGTGGCAGGGTCCTGGGCAGGGGGCTGACTATCAGCTGACACAGGGGAAGGAGCAGTGGTGTGCACGGCCGGAGGTGAACGCGCTTGTTGCCACTGAGTGGGGTGTTTAGCATTCATATGCCTGCGCATACTGGTGGTAGTTAAGCTAGTAGTGGTGGAACCCCTGCTGATCCTGGTTTGGCAAATGTGGCACACCACAGTCCGTCGGTCATCCGGTGTTTCCTTAAAGAACCTCCAGACTTCTGAAAATCTAGCCCTCGCCGCAGGAGCCCTCGCCACGGGAGCTTCACTAGTTGACACATTTGGCGCTGATGCACCAGCTCTGGCCCTGCCTCTCCGTCTGGCCCCACCACTGCCTCTTCCAACCTGTTCTGGTCGAGGACTCTCCTCCGTCTCAGAAGCACTGTGTTCACCCGGCCTCTCAACCCAGCTTGGGTCTGTCACCTCATCATCCTCCGATCCCTCAGTCTGCTCCCCCCTCGGACTTCCTGCCCTGACAACAACTTCCCCACTGTCTGACAACCGTGTCTCCTCATCGTCGGACACCTCTTTACACACTTCTTCCAGTACGTCAACAAGGTCATCATCACCCACAGACTGCGACTGGTGGAAAACCTGGGCATCGGAAAATTGCTCATCAGCAACCGGACAAGTGGTTTGTGACTGTGGGAAGGGTCCAGAAAACAGTTCCTCAGAGTATGCCGGTTCAAATGGCAAATTTTGCTGGGAGGGGGCAGACTGGGGGGGAGGAGGCTGAGGTGCAGGAGCTGGAGGAGTGCCGATTTCGGTGACATGGGTGGACTGCGTGGAAGACTGACTGGTGGACAAATTGCTCGAAGCATTGTCGGCAATCCACGACATCACCTGTTCGCACTGTTCTGGCCTCAACAGTGCTCTACCACGAGTCTCAGTAACTTCAGACATGAACCTAGGGAGTGTAGCTCTGCGGCGTTCCCCTGCTCCCTCATAAGCAGGTGGTGTCTCACCCCGCCCAGGACCACGGCCTCTGACCCCTGCAGTAGTTGGACGCCCACGTCCCCGCCCTCGTCCTCTACCCCTAGCCCTGGGGTTAAACATTTTGAAAATGAGAGTTATAACTTGTATTTTTTTTTTAACTTTTTTTTTTTTTTTTTTTTTTGTGTTTTTTAGTTTTTAAAACCAAACGATGCTATCCTATTGCTATGGCTATTTTCTAGCCAAGTATTACAGCACACTACTATGCCAGATGAGATGACGCTGAGTTATAAAAAAAATAAACGTAAAATAAAAAAGGAAATGGCAGACTGTGCCTAGTTGAAATACAACCCCGGGCCCTAATAAATTTTCCCACTTTGGTCTTTGCGATGGATATGTGCGTCACTAAAACACAGTGGTCGCAAGTCTGACTCCAAATTGCTCCCAATTTGATAGTAGATGCACTGCAGCAAGTACAGCCACCAGCAGATCAACCAGAAATCAAATATATATAACGCTACTGTAGGCGTAATTAAGACGTTTGTATTCTCCTATGGCTATTTTCTAGCCAAGTATTACAGCACACTACTATGCCAGATGAGATGACGCTGAGTTATGAGAAAAATAAACGTAAAATAAAAAGAAACTGGCAGACTGTGCCTAATTGAAATACAACCCCGGGCCCTAATAAATTTTCCCACTTCGGTCTTTGCGATGGATATGTGCGTCACTAAAACACAGTGGTCGCAAGTCTGACTCCAAATTGCTCCCAATTTGATAGTAGATGCACTGCAGCAAGTACAGCCACCAGCAGATCAACCAGAAATCAAATATATATAACGCTACTGCAGGCGCAATTAAGCCGTTTGTATTCTCCTATGGCTATTTTCTAGCCAAGTATTACAGCACACTACTATGCCAGATGAGATGACGCTGAGTTATGAAAAAAATAAACGTAAAATAAAAAGAAACTGGCAGACTGTGCCTAATTCTACTCAAACCCCTAATAAATTTTCCCACTTTGGTGTTTGAGGTGGATATGTGTGTCACTAAGAGCTAAACACAACGGTAGCAAGTCCCCCTGCTAATTCCTCACAATATGGTACTAGCTGCAAATAAAAAAAAAAAAAAATTATAACGTTATTGTAGCCCTAAGAAGGGCTGTTGGGTTCTTTAAGAATCACTCCTGCCTAACAGTAAGCTAATAGAACACCCTAACGCTTTCCCTGAGCAGCAGCAGCTCTCTCCCTAGCGGCATCCAGACAGAGAATGATCCGAGCAGCGCGGGCAGCGGCTAGTCTATCCCAGGGTCACCTGATCTGGCCAGCCAACCACTGCTATCTACGTGTAAGGGTACCACGTCATGCTGGGTGGAGTGCAGAGTCTCCTGGCTTGTGATTGGCTCTGTTTCTGGCCGCCAAAGAGCAAAACGGCGGGAGCTGCCATTTTCTCGAGCGGGCGAAATACTCGTCCGAGCAACGAGCAGTTACGAGTACGCTAATGCTCGATCGAGCATCAAGCTCGGACGAGTATGTTCGCTCATCTCTAATTATGACCTATTCACAGAGTAGAGGGTGCTGGGTGTCTGGACCCAACAGATCTGGGCCATCAATATTTTATTCCGAAAAAACCCCTTTAACATATAGTCCACTTGAGGACAATCTATAGTAGGAGACCACCCTTCGAGGTATAACTGCTAAGTATCTCGTCAAATCTTAGACTTGAAGTCACCCAGCGAATACTTTATAGTTCCCTGAAGCCGCGTTTCCACATAAAAGTAGAGTCCTAGCGAGAATAGATTAATATTTGTAAAATATTCCGCTAAAAGCTTCCATTCATTTCTGTTCTGTCATTGGACCCGGCTTTTAACTCACCACCATGACATTGTTGGTCTGTTATTGTGAGGCTCCCGTCTAAAAATTCTCCCTTTCAAGTTTCCCAAACCTTTTATTTGCAGAAACACTTAAACGCAGCTAGAAAGTGGGAAGTATTTGAAGTCCGACTTCCTGTTTCTTGTCAAAATGTTTTTCATTTTCAACAAGTCTCAGCCATTGCTGGAGCCATGCGTCGCTTAGTCAAACAAACCGAAGTACAGAAGCTTCATTCTGCCCAAGCAGCCGCCCCAACAATGGAGAGAATTAAATCTGACCAGCAAACATAGCGAGCCGTGTCTCTCATATTCAACACATTCAAGGGAATTGCCAGCACAGACCTGACGAAGTCATGAGAGACAGAAGAGCCCAGGCTACATAAATGCCTGTTCTATTATACGAGACATTGGGGCACATTAACTAAGGGCCGTGCGCCAGTTTTCTGTCGGACATCTTTGGACATCTACCTGCTTGCACAGGTATTTCAAAGTTTCTGCACCACAAAATTGTTGCACAAAACCATTTTATGGCGGAGCTGCACTAGTCATCATGCAACACAAATTAGGGGGTGTTCTGGTGCTCAGTCGGACCGTGCGCCACATTTAAAATGCAAAGTCTGACAGAATTGTGTTGCACTCCCCATGTTAAAGTTGCACCCAAAAAAATAGTGGTGCACTCTGTCGGAGCAGTGCAGAGCGCACCAGATTCACGAAGAACGGCACACTATACCGGCAAACTGCTAAGCGATGTGCGTTAGTTTTCTTTAGGTGCAAACTGCTTGCACAGGAATTTAAGATGTGCCTGTGCTACATTTGAGATGCACGCGACTGGTTTGTGGCACAGCTCAACTAATTTTCATTCAACACAATGGGGGATATTCTGGTGCTCAGTCGGAACAGGCACCAGATTTATCATGCAAAGTCTGGCAGAAATGTGCCACATGCCCCATGTTAAAGGTGCACCAAAAAAAAGTGGTGCACTCTGTCGGGGCAGTTCCGGGGGTGCCAGATTGATGAAGAACATGCACCAGAAATCGTGAATCTGGCGCCCCCTGCATAGTACACAGGCAAACTGCACACAGTACAGACTGCACTTTTCTTAGTAAATGTGGGCCTGTGTCTTTTGAGTTTTCATTGTGCGCAAGATTATTGAATGCTGGCGCACGGTCTTCAATAATCTGGCATCCCCTGCACTGCTTGGGAAGTGTGCACCATCTTTTTTGGTGCACCTTTAACATAGAGCATGCAACACAATTTTGTTGCTGTACTATATGTGGCGCAAACTCCAACAAATTCCAACATGTACACAATTTTTTTGTCTTGACACATTACAGCTGCAACGCAAAACTGGCAGACACATAAATACATGTGCAAGCTCCAAAGATGTTGTTTTTAGTTCAAAGTACAACAGAAAAGTGGCACAATGATAGATCTGACACCATTTTTGTAACCTTCTTCTGTAACTTTAGGGCAGCACGGTGACTTAGTGGTTAGCATTACAGCCTTACAGCACTGGGAACCTGGATTCAAGTCTTCTCTCCGTGTTTGCATGGGTTTCCTCCGGGTCCTCCAATTTCCTCCCACACTCCAGAACATACTGGTAGGGCGATAAGATTGTGAGCCCCATTGGGGACAGGGACCAATTTGGCAAAACTCTGCGTAAACTGTGTGTGCAATATAAATAAAGGCATTATTATTATTAATTTTCCCAGAAATGTGCACTAATCTGGATTCTACCCCAAATGACTTTCTCATACAAATAAAAAAAGAGCTTAAAGGAATTGGCCACTTTCAATAAGTTTCTTCCATAAGACATGTCTATTTTTGTATGTATTTGTGTCTTTGCCTGTCTTCTACTTCGAGGGTGTCCCAGGAGGAAACCTTCATTGTCACGCAGCCTTCCCCTCTTGTTTCACCTTGCCAGTGGGGATGAGACCTACGCCAGGACAAGGGCTCCCTTGACACCTAGCCTCTATCAAGCCAGCGACCCCGCTCCTAGCCTCCAGGTGCCCCTGCATACTGTATGTTTACAGTACAGTACTCTACTGAGAGTTTGGGGGGATTTGCATAAGGGCTGACTCACACTGCCGTTGCCCGCCCGTACCATACCGTAGCGGGCAACGGCAGTGCACGGGGAGAGGAGGAGGAGGTGAGCGCAGCTCACCCCTGCCCCTCTCCATAGGAAGTTATGGCGCATGGCGCCGTACTACGGAGAAAGATAGGGCATGTCCTATCTTTTTCCGGGGTACGGAATGGTACGGTGCCGCACGTGTGCTGCACCGTACCGCTCCCGTAGGGCGCCGTGCGCCCATTGCCGTCTATGGAGGACATATAACGGCCGTATATAGGTCGGCCGTATATACGTCCCCCATACGGCAGTGTGAATGTAGCCTTACCTCTCACCTGACCTGATAGAGGGGTGGTTTCTATTACTTACTTATGTGGACTATTACACAGATAGGGCATGAGCTCATAAACCATGAAAGCCAAAAGAGAAAGCATAAGGCTAACTAATAAACGGATATGAAGATGTTTCTAGTCCCCATCTCTGTCTATATACCAGTTCCCTTCACTGATCGTCACTCATTACACTTTATTCTGCTCATTCAGTGATAAGTCAAACATAAGTTAATTAAAGAACAACATGGAATTGTGCATTTCGACATTTTCCCATGATACACTTCCCTCCCACATCCTGTCTTCCCAAATATCCATCGTAATGACTGTTATCTTCCTGGCGTCAGTTTTGCAGGTTCTCAGCTATTTTATGATGTAACCCCATGTAAAATATTGTAGGGTTGTTCTCACTCATAAATACACGACACAAGGTTTCGATCCGTAGGGAGACACCCACTCAGACCCCACAATAAAATGTATACGTTTTAGATTTTTCCTTCTTCCTGATGCAAGAACATTGAGCCAGAATTTACACAATAAGGACCTTCATTTTTATATTTTTGCACTGAATTAATCCAAGCCCACACAGCCATAGGTCAGCCTGCAACAATAATGTGCACAGAAATCCACAGCGTCTTGTAATATTTGGCAAAGCTCCTTCCATTGAGTGGATAATGTTGTTTTCTTATCTTTATTCATTCAGCATCTGGAACTATTTTGTAATGTTCTTGTGTATTAGGACCACACCGTCCATCTGAACCATATATCAGGGGTTGAAAGATTCGGTACCGCAAGAAAAAGGGAAGAAAAGCACATGCACCAAGGAGTAAGAGGTCCTGGATGGCAGCATAGAGGAATAATTGTGTATTGATAGGGTATCATATATCCATCATATATACACACTCACTGACAAGGCATCTAGATAGAAATATCGAATTGTGGCAAAACTGTGCGTTCTAATGTGCAAATAATTACAGACCTGGTCTGATAAGACGCTGAATGTAAAAGTATTTTCCCCTCTGTTCTATAAAAAGACTTAGAGGCTACTAATGGTTGTTTTACCTCTTGGTAAAATCCACTAAGTCAGGGCACTGGGCTGCTCTCTGCATCAGGGGCATAACTACAGTAGTAGCAGCCATGGCAGATGCTATGGGGCCTGCAGCATCAGGGGGCCCCAAAACCTGACTTTCCACACTAGGGAATGAAGCATGTGCACCACTATAAGGTATAAAAACGTCCGTATATGTGAGTAGCATAGGGGCCATTCATTTCAAGGGGCAATATGGCCATTTACATGAGCTGTATTAAAATAAAGAGCATGTCCGATTTTCTCATATATATTTCTGTTCCATATACACCATAGAAGTCAACGGGAATGTATAAAATATCGGCTGCATACGGTTGTTCACAGTATGCAGAGGGAGGTGCTTTTTGTCAATAGTCAGACATGCATCATTTGCCAGCCCATCGTATTTTATTTGTTGCGATTTCAAACGCATCGAAAAATTATTGGCGCCAGAATATGGCAATATTAAAAAAAAATAAAAATTGTACAGGTTTTCACTTTTGTAAATGTATGAAAACATTAATACAAACCTATACAAATTTGGTACCCCTGTGATTGTACCGACCCAAAGCATAAAGTAAATAAGTCATTTTGGGCGCATAGTGAAAGCTGTAAAATCCAAGGCCACAAGAAAACGGTGCAAATACGTTTTTTTCACCATTTTCACTGCATTTGGAATTTTTTTTCCCCCCTTCCCAGTACACATCATGGAATATTAAATACCATCAGTATGAAGTGTAATTTGTTACGTAGCTCTTTACGTGTAAAAATAAAAAAAGTTATAGATTTTTGAACGTAGGAAGTAAAAAATGGAAATGAAAAAACAAAAAGGGGCCTGGTCGTTAAGGGGTTAAAAGCCAGTATGCAAAAATTATGTTTTTTACAAGGATGCAAAAACCCAATGAAATAAACGCACCAAAAATGTCCATTGTATACGGATGTATATAACAGTGCACATGTCAGAACTCGCATCTGAATTAGATCAGGTTTGAAGCTTTGGTGCTTGAAAACCGCACCCAAAGATGCCTGTGATTGATAGTTCTGATCTTTCCTTGGGAAAGCTGGGTGTGAGTTTGAACTTGGTTTGTCTCATCTTGTTGTTTGCTATTCTGTGTATTTGACGTCTGCTTTGCCTACCAACCATTCTATTGCTATACGATTCCGCCATCTTTGTTTTGACCCAGTTTTGTCCGACTCTGCTTGTCTGTCTGTATCTGATGTTTGTCCCTCAGTGTCATGTATCTCCCGTTGTGACCGCGTTTTCCCTGTCTCTGACTTGTGTTGCTATCTATGTACAAGTGTTAACACTGGCCTATATCCCAATTCCTGTTACCTGTCCGCTCCACCATAGCAGCTTGCCAGATAAAGCAAGTCTTCCCTGTCACCTTTGTAGGGCCACTCAGGGACCATTAGTTAGGTTCCTGATAGTGAGTGTGCCCTTGTCAGGGCGGTTTTATCTGCTGCAGGCAGGGCCATAGCCCACAGGGACGTCACAGGGTGAGTTCACCATTACTTACCTAGCCTGGTTAGGGGTGCACTGTTACTGCACATGCTCTTTACAGCACATCATCCATACCACACAGCCGAGCCAGCAGTTTGGGATAAGAAATGTCCGGGAAGGGGACAGCTGGGCTAGGAATCTGTCATCTATACTTCCTTGAGTCAGATATGTGGCCTCTGGTCCTCTGTACTTTGGATTCCTTCTCCTTTGTTGTCTTCATTTTTTGATTCCACTAAACAAAATAATAATCATTCTCTCAAACATGTTTATGAACAACGATATGTACAATATTTACAACAACAAAAAAGTGCCACATTTTTTGGTAGATTCTTGAATATTAAAGTTAAAGCTGTCAAACCACCATTAAAAACAAAAGAGGTAAAAAGATAAAAGATAAAAAAATTATAAAGTGTGGGGGGGGGGGGGAGTCTATGGGTTGTTTGTGGTATCGTAGCACTACTCCACTTAATAAAGCATTGGTGCCCTGCAAAACCACAGGTAAGCTTTGGACAGGCATGGCAGTGTTTCTGATATAAAACAGACATCTTTTCTAATTCTGTACAATTCTATTAAGGAGTTAATAACTTTTTATTGTGTTTCTTCTCAAGGTTAAAACAATGTTGCAGTGTTTTCTTATAGCAGTCTATTTTTCCAATATCCGTGTATTTCCCTGCTATTTGTAGATATTTTAATACTTTTGTACTTTATATTACAATGTCTCCTCTGTCCTAAAATATAACGTTGCTGCCATCTCCTGGAATTACCAAATCTTGTCTTGTATTTCAAAGCTTCACAAAAAATGCATAAAAAGTTGCAGCACATACACCAGCAGGGGGCTCTGGAGTGACTATGCAACTTTTTGAATCTGGCTTTGCACGGCGCTGCACTAGCAGTAGTTCTAAATCATTGATACATTTCCCCTAATGTTCCCCCATCTCCCTGTAATATTGTGGCCCCCTCATATTGTGCTCCACAAGCAGCACCCTCTCATATTTTGCCCCCCAGAAGTTCCCTGGCATATGGTGCCCTCCAGTAGTTCCTCCTTATATTGGGTTTGCCTGAAATTGTTTCCCCATCCTCAGCAGCTCTTCATCATATTATGCCACCGAGCAACTCCCCCTCTGATTGTGCCCCCAAGCAGCTACCCCTCATATTGTGGCCCATTACCTCTTCCGTCATGTTTCTTTTGTTTAGTAAAAAGAAGTAATAAACACCATTTAGTTACTCACCTCTCCCCATTCCAACCCAGCAGTTCTTCTCTATGATGCTGCTGCTGTGTGCCGCTCTGAAGCCAACAGTTGGGATGAGATCTTATCATCACACAACAGCAGAAGAGGGACAGTGATAATGTGAGAGGTGACATGTATTCAGCTCTATTGACTAATAGAGATCATACTTCTGCTGCTTCAGACAGCAGGACAGAGTTGAAAATCTGAAACTGTCCCGCTGGATCCGAGATGGTTGGGAGGTATGGCATTAAACAAAGTGATGTCACAGTACAGGGATAATACGCTCAATGATGTCACAGTACAAAGATAATGCACACAGGGTTAACTCACACAGTGATGTCACAGTATAAGGGGTTACAGAAAGTAATGTAACCATATCTACTGAATGGGGACAGAAGCTATAAATTGGGTAGGTTTTATATGAACTTGAATGAGGGGAGTAATATGTTAATAGGTGATTCACAATAAGCTTAAATTAGGGGAAAACTATATGATTTGGAACAAACACTATGAATTTTAATGGGGTGTTATAATATGGATTTGATTGAGGGAGATACTATATTAGTTAGGGAGGCACCATGAATATGAATGAGGGAGTAACATATGAATAGATATTGAATAGAAACTATGTAAATGTTCTGAAGTTTTAATGCTGTTGGGTAAGTTTGCCTACTAAGGCTTTGTTACCCAAGGGAGCACTTACACCAGGAGTATAAGGTAACTGTATGGCAGGAATATGGGTATATCTGGGTTGCAGGCTCACATGGATGTGTTTTGTGCTGAATATAGCTAAAGTAACAATGTAATGCACTATTTTCCCACTAGAGGTCAGTGTTGGTATATGAATTGAATACGGCAAGTACTTACCAGGCAAAAAGTAAGGAACGTGAATAAACTGAAAAACATCTATCAAATGCAGATAATACACCCCTGGGGCACATTTACTTACCCGTCCGGAGGAGTTCACCGAACGTGCATCGTCCATCGATAATGCACTGTGCTGCAATTCACTAAGATCGTGCGCCTGATATCCTGCATGTGTCGCTGCCCCGCTCAGGTCCACCGGAGTTCACCTTCTTCTTCCTGGTGCATGTAAGTGCTTGATCTTGCGACACAATTTGAAAGTTAAATCATGCGCTCAGTCCGAATCAGTCGGATCGTCCGATGGCCCGCCCCCCCCCCCATTCCTGTCACATGAAAGCCAGCACAGCTGCGCCACAATCAGATCGCGTGCAACAAAATCTCCTGTTAAATATCTGTCACAGCCGTGCAAAACCCGAAAATGTCAGAAAGTCCAACGAAAGTGCGTCCGCGGACCCTTAGTAAATAAGTTCACTGTGTCTATATGGACAGGAGTGTAAATAGGCTTTTTATGTCAGGGAAAAACTGGAAGTTACTATCCCTGCACTGTGACATTATTGTATGTATTATCCATGTACTGTGACATCATAATAATCTTTATTTATATAGCGCCTTCATATTCCCTTTTTTTGTACTGTGACAATACTATGTGTATTATCCCTGTACTGTGACATCGCTGTGTGCATTATCCCTGCAATGTGATATCACTCTGTGTGTTATCCCTGTACTGTGACATTACTGTAATTATTATCCCTGTGATGTGAAATCATTATGTGTATTATATCGGAACTGTGACATCACTGTGTGTATCCCTGTACTGTGACATCACTGTGTGTATTATCCCTGTACTATGACATCACTATGTGTATTATCCCTGTACTGTGACATCACTGTGTTCATTAGCCCTGCAATGTGATATCACTCTGTGTGTTATCCCTGTACTGTGACATCACTGTGTTCATTAGCCCTGCAATGTGATATCACTCTGTGTGTTATCCCTGTACTGTGACATTACTGTAATTATTATCCCTGTGATGTGAAATCATTATTTGTATTATATCGGTACTGTGACATCACTGTGCTTATTATCCCTGTACTGTGACATCACTGTGTGTATTATCCCTGTACTGTGACATCACTGTGTGTATTATCCCTGTACTGTGACATCACTGTGTATATTATCCCTCTACTGTGACATCACTGTGTGTATTATCCCTGTACTATGACATCACTGTGTGTATTATCCCTGTACTGTGACATCACTGTGTGTATTATCCCTGTACTGTGACATCACTGTGTGTATTATCCCTCTTAAGATAATACATGTAGCTTGTGCTTTCATCTCCAACTATAAAACTTTCTTATATGGTCCCTAGGCAGAAGCCAAATTGCAATGTGTTAAAATGTAAGTTACCAAAGTGCATGGAACAATGAGCTTCTATATACCTTATATAAACCTTTCACAACTTTCACCTTCGTAGCACCTACTGCTTCCTTTTCTCATAGTTAGATCAATGTGGAACTTACTGAAATCTATGGGGCCATTTTTAGGCAATTCTCCATTAGAAAAAATGAGTATGAGTAATTAACTCTTCCCAGCAAAACCAAAGACACCCCTCCGCCCAAGCCATTAAATCGTGCATGGAGGAGCGCCCATATCTGCTTGCGTAATAGAAAATGACATTAACATGAACTTATGTACAGATAAAACTGATACTACACAACCTCCTCTGCATTTCCTTCAGCTGGCAGCTCTGAAGATGTCAGATTGTGTAATAGTGGATCTTCCGGTCCTCCCCAGGACATGATAACCTCTCACCCAGATACATCTGCACCTTCTGCCTCATACCATTTAGAGTCAATGTGATCAAATCTAATAGATTACAGTGTTTCTTCTTCTACCTTCCTAGGCCATTGTAGGAGCTCCCCCTATTGGTGGATTAAGCCGCAATAAATTTTGTTGCACAAAATTCTGCTGCAGAAATGGCGCGACGCAGCATCAGTGGCCAATGCCAAAAAAAATAGACAACGGGTGTTACGACATTTGTCATCATGGCTGACATCCAGAAGAGGATTATGAGAAGCCAGTGGAAACGTACATAATCCCAGTGGACGCACGTCATCATCTACGTCACCTGGAGCTAGATCCAGTTTCTGCTGTGCAAAAGGAGGGGGGTGTGGCATACACAGTTTTGTGGTGGAGCTGAACTTCGTAATACCCTGTGATAGTACAGGGTATTATATATCGCCATACTTACCTTATTAGGATTTTGGCCATTAAAGGAAACCTACCCCCACAGATCTACCTATTAAGGTAGATCTGGTGGTAGGTGCATCTAACGTATGTAAGGATAGCCCTTTTAAGGGCTAATCCTTTAGTCCCCTGTATCTTTTGTTATCTTTAACTGCGGAATATGCAAATTTTCTAAAGAGGCTACCAGGGCATGGATTAGCCGGAGCTGAGGGTACACGCCTCAGTAGCCGCTTTGATACTCCTACCAGATAGCAAGGAGCTGCACGCACTCGTCGCAAAACCGGAGTTCCGGCAGCTCAGGCTTCGGAGGCCAGATTGCGCAGCCGCCGGCCTGCATTTTGTGCATGTGCAGAACTCTGGTTTTGTGGACGAATACTGAAGAGGCTACAGGGGGCCTGGAGTATCCGCGCCGTGTAGCCTCAACTCTGGTTACTACACGCCCCAGTATCCTCTTTAGAAAATTAGCATACACCCCAATTAAAGATTACAAAAGATAGAGGAGAGTAAAGGATTATCCCTAAAAAGGGCTATCCTTACATATGTTAGATGCACCTACTTAATAGGTAGATCAGTGGTGGTAGGCTTCCTTTAATACACTTTAAACAATGCCCACAGTAACAATGCAATTTAAGTTCCTCCTGACATGACCTTAGTAATGCCTGCGTTTTTCTTTTTGATATCTTCTTTGTATTCTTTCCTTTTTCGTTATATATGTGATCCAACCCTGTTGAGCACCCCTTGTTTTGAGTTACTTGGACAAAATACGGCATCCTTCTATCAATATAGTGCTAGATGTGGTGTGCTCGCTAACCTGTATGTAGAGGTGCTGCGCATGCGCACTGTGGATTTACCGCATTGCGTTCCAATGTGCGATTCATGCTCGGCTCCGTTTGTTTGTGTATGTGCCGACAGCGATGGGCTGTATTTCTAGTGTAGTAGACAATGGAGAAATACATCCATCACCTCGTGAGGGTCTGTTTTTAACTTTTACATGATATGTGTGATCACATACAGGACACTGAATCCTCACCGCAACATTTCTCCACTGTTAATTATAGTTTTTAATGGATTTAAGTCACTTTAATAGTGTGTATGAATTTGTATAAATAAATGTATTTGGATGTAATTTGTCAAAGATGCAATGTTTCTACACTTGATAGCACTATAGCACTTTTTTATAGTAAGGGTGGGGTTTGCATCATGTGATGCGTCTAACCGGTGGTATATAAATGAGGCTGTGATTGAGCTAGATTTAGCTTGAGAAATGCTAACACCTTGAGCCGAAACTTCCCTGGTATGGAATTATGGAATTGTCTGGAGTGCTGTTATTGCCTTTCTATATACTATATAATATATATATATATATATATATATATACACACACACACATATATATATATCGGCTAATGGTTATGACTGTAGATGGCCATTTGGACCTTCTGAAGTACATGATGTTTGATGGGGTGGTGCTGGACTCCCCTGACCTGTCTTTTGCACTGTATATACAATCACATGTATGCTCATGCCCCATGCACATCAAAAACATTTCCAGAATCCGCCCATTTCTGACCATGGAAACTGCTAAAACCATTATTCTCTCTGATTCAGTCTCCTCTGAATCACTGTAACTCCCTACTAATCGATCTTCCACTTACTCTCACAAATACAATCTGTTCTTACCTCAGCAGCCAGGCTTTTCTTTTAGACCAGACGCTAAACGGATGCCTCCAATCAGTGCCAGTCACTGCACTGGTTGCCGGTCTACGTCCGAATGCAGTTTAAATTAATCACCCTCATCCACAAAACTCTGCATAATGCTGCACCTCCCTACCCATCTTCTCGTCCTATCCATGCTCTTTGATCTGCCAGAAATGTAAGATTTTTCTGTTCTTTAAATCAAACCTACCACTCGAATCTCCTGGACTTTTCCTCAGTTGCACCAATTTTCTGGAATACCTTACCCCGGATTATCAGTAGGTTCAAACTTCTCTTTTTTCTCTCTGATTGCCTGATTGTATATTAGTTCAAGTCTCTTTTCAATAACTGACCCTGTATACTATTTATCTATGTAATCCTGCATGCACTAGATACCATTATAAAGGCTACTGAGCAGTCCTATGCCCCTTAGATTGCGGCTAGTGGCTTGTTCATTCAGAATGATTTTTACTTTGATATTTTCATTGTTAATTTTAATATTTTATTTATGTTATCCCTGGAGCATTGTGCATGCACCTCCTTTGTCCCTCCTCCTCTCATTAGTGGCTTATAATGGTGGCCTATAATATAAATCAGCCCCATTAAAGTGTGTGATTTTTATCTATAAGATGTCAAAGGGTTAAGTTATAAGGAACTAATGACCATATTTTGGGCACATTGTTACAGAAATCCTGATTTTCAGTAAAGGGTCATGACACAATCTTCCGTTTCAGTATTTTTATTACTTTTTTGCAACCTGACACTCTAAAACGAATGCCTTGTCCGGACACACTCTATAGTCACCATACACAGTATGATTTACTCAACAGTAAGCGAAATTAACCTTATAAATGCCAGAGATGCGATCAACGCAGCCCCTGGCACCGGCATTATCAATCATCCGTGAGGATGTACAACATGTGTGATAAAACATAACCATTCTTATTTCACACGTAACATAACGTACACTTCGGAACCGGCTCCTATCCTATAGATATACTGGTTTTAGAGACAATTTATATAATTTACAGCAGACAAACATAAGAAACTCTATAATGCAGCATTAATGATAAGGTGTGCTTTCTTATATACATATAGCTTAAGTGAGATATTAACCATTTACATTGCACTTTGCTGTGTGGGACTAGGCCATCCATATTCCTACACTATAACACCCCTTTAAGGGGTTAAAGTCAATGGGGTCCATTATATCTTCCTTGTGATCCATTGGTAGATGTGAGTGGAGGTTATAACCAATGCTGGTTATGCAGGTGTTCTTCTTTCACACTTTTACCGTCTCCCATCTACCTCTCCCAATATCAAGCAGCTTCCTTTTATAGATGTCCGCAAAAACTAAATGTAGATATTCCTTTCACATTTTTTTATCATCTGTCCATTTTCTTTTCCTCCATTTACTGACATTCATATTCTACAGTGGGAGGTCCTTGTACAAGGTTGAAATATCCAGCGAGGGCACCCAGGTCAATGGATAGAGATCGCTGTCTCCTCAGCAGCTCAGACTCCTCACTTGCGTATAGAGAAGAATCTATAGGGCGACAAGAAGTGTCAAAACTAAGTGAATCATAAAAACGGCAACTGATATATGTAAATACACCCATATAGGAAACCTGTAAGAAGAATTTCCTCCTATTCCAGGATTGTAGCTGGACTTGGAGCAATGGATGATTGTCCTGTGTTCTTAGATCTGTATTCAAACTGCTCCCCAGCCTGTTCCCTTGTGTTATGAATTAACCACAAGCCTGCCAGCTCTTACTCAGAGTGCCGGGGCTGTGCAGTGAGATCTCACACAGGAGTGTACCACAGTTCTCCAAGTCCAGCTACAATACTGGAATATAAATACATTTTATTTACAGTCCTGCTTCTACTAACAATACACACACAGGTATGTTTACACCGATTTCCTGGACTCATAGCTAACAATGTCTGCAGCTTTATATGGTCAAAAGGGCTGGTGGTTAAAACTATGATGTCTCCAAAGATATAGGTTAGGTAGAGTGGACCAGACCGCCAATCCGGCAAGTTGTTGCCCCTAGCAAATAGCAATGGCTATGACTGGCCAGGGGGAGAATCTTGGCCAATCATAGGCAGGGCCAGTTGCTAGGGGCGTCAGTCTCCTGAAGATTTGGGCATCAGTCCTGCAATATGTTTGGGTCTTGGGACCGAACCCAAACATCAGTTCCACTCATCTCTAATGTTAGGCTAAACTTTGATTTTAAAAAAATCACAATATGACATCTGTGATAAAAAAACATTTTATAAATTAATTTGAAACTTCTAATCTGTACTTTTTGAAGTCCTTCCAGTGTTTGCCATAAAAATCTGCACAGGATATTTATAGATTGAGGAAGTTGTTTTCACAAGTTCCTATTTTCAATCTCCACAAAATCCACCCAGGGTCAAAGTTCTCCATTTCTTCATAGACTTGATTAAAAGTGGAAAACCTAGTTTCTGGTGGAACACGTCATAGACAAGTCTCCAGTGATTTTTGATGTAATTTTAGAAACAATCTTATGCAAATTAGCTTTTTGGCAAAGCCCCACCCCTGGTGCACAGTAAGTTCATTTGCATAAAGATAACAAAACTAGAGTTAGGCTGTTTCATATGGTGATCATATACGCGGTTGCTTTTTAGGGACACTTGGACCCTGCACATTTATACTGGGCTTAGCTTTGATCATCATAGGGCTCTATAGTGATTAACATCAATGGGGGAGATTGATCAGAAGCGTCAGAGCAAAGCTGTTCTAGTTGTTCATATCAACCAATCAGAGTTCAGCTTTCATTTTATAAACTGATGTGACAAAATGCAAACTGAGCTCTGATTGGTTGCCATGAGCAACTAGATTCTTCTGATAAATATTCCCCATTTGCTGCCATAGAACTGGTTTTCTAAGACTGTAATAGATAGTTAAGGGGTTGGTTGCTTTTTGCTATCTTATTTTTTCAGACCCCAATACTTCCAGTGGCTGCACACACCAAGCAACTGGTTTAATCAAGGTTGTAGTTAAAGGGGTTTTTCCACAAAGCAAGCTAGGCCCAATCCACAGGATAAGGCCTAACTTGCTGATCTGTGGGGGTCTCAGTGATGGGACCCCCACGGATTATGAGAACGAGGGTCTGATGTAGCTCCATCCCATCCCTTGTAGCACTACCAAGATGGCTTGAACAGCCGGTCAACAGATGTCCCATTCATCTCTATGGAGCTGACAGAGATTGCTGAGTGCCGTACCCGGCAATCTCTGTCAGCTCCATAGCCATGAATTCTGGGCAGCCTGGCCATGCAATCTCAGTGTTGTTATGAGGGGTGGGACGGGGTTACATCTGACCCCCTTTCTAGTGATCTATGAGGTCCCATGATTGAGATCCCCACCGATCAGCAAGTTAGGCCCTATCCTGTGGATAGGGCCTAACTTGCTTTGTGGCAAAACCCCTTTAAAGCTGGTAAAAGCAACACATAAGTCTCTTAAGGGATATACCAAACTAGACTGGTGGGAGTCCTACTGCTGTGACCCCCACACCAATCACGTGAATGAGTCCTATTCTCACTAGTGAATGAAGCTGCAGGTCTGGTAAGCATCCGGCCTATACATTCATTAGTATGGGGTGGGTGGAAATTTCTGAGGATAGGAATAAGGTATATGCAGCACTCTCATAGACAGTGAATGGTAACTCCAGTGATACCTGTGCGCTGTGCTCAGCAATTTTTGATACTCCCTTAGTGTGGAGGTGCATTTTTGACTTTCTGTTCCATCAATTAATAACAGGACTCCTGTTTTTATGATAGTTGGGGGTCCCAGGAGTAGGGGATAACAATCCAATTTATCAGTAAAGTATCAGTATTTGTGGAAATACCGATACTTTATGAAGTCACTGTTAGCTCATGTTGAGATTAAGGCCTCACACAAAGGTTTATGGTGTTTATGATCCAACATACCACAACTATATCACAACTATAAGAGGTCCAAGAGTGCAAGTTACAGTAAGAGTTGGAGGCATCTGAATCCACCATCAAAATCCATCATGATAAACCAGGGGCACTTACTCATAGATGCAGGAATCATGACTGTGGTAATCATATTATCCATGGAGCAGGGAAGGGGGAAACAGCCTTTTAAGCTACAGCACAGAGGGGCTCTGGTAACACAACCCAGACCCATTCAGGTTGATTAGCATAATTTTAAAAGTTGATTTTAGAAGGAAGAAGACCGTTGATAAATAATTGTCCCTGGTTTATCATGCTGGATTTTCCTATGAGGATTTCTACTCCTCCACAATGATTTAGAGTGACGGCTTACAAATCCTATCATATTCTGCTGATTCTTAGGGCAGAATTAAAGCTTTGCCATGAAAAGGTTGAACTTCGCCCCCTCGCTGCTGGTAAATTGTGTCTGAATCCCTGTGGATCGCCCGCTGTTCACATTCCACAGCGAGGTTGTACCCAACATTTGGCAATAAAAAATGTTATCAAGTCTTTTATTTTGTTTGCAGTTGTAGCTAAAGCATATGTCAAAACATAACCCTTCATTCACATCAGGAAACTGGAAAAAAACAAAAAAAAAACCCTGCTCTAATATTTTCCACATACACTGCCACAAAAATAGAAAAAATTTTGGATAAAAATAGTAACATTTTGTACCTGTAATGTTCTCAGGCAGCTCGAGTTCCTTTTTCAGCATTCTTTTCCTCTCGAGTAACGCCGTGTCCAGGCTCTGGCAGCGCGGCTGGTCCTCTGGCGGGGGGTTTAGCGCCTCGTGTTTTAGTAGCTCTGCCGCAGTTGGTCGCTGATTTGGATTCTTATCCAGGATTGAAACCAAAAAATCTCTCATGACGGGGCTGCAGTCTTCGTGAATGTCCTCTAATGGGGGAGCTTGTTTGTGTATCTGTGGGAAAATATCAAATTTAGGGAATGTTTTTAGGTTTTGTTGCAGTTGAACAATTAACATTCTACTTTGACACCTGCAAAATATATCTTGTCATACGGAACATAATTGTTTGATTGTATTGTATACGTCATATTTTTGACTCTTAGTGGATGAGTACGGTAACATGTTGAGTCAATCTTGGGTATTTATGAGGTTTCTGTAACACCACTGCTGGTCTAGGGCAATGGAGGGGTTCCAAGTGTTTTTTTTTTTTTTAGAGGGGGGGGGGGGCAAGGGAGATGATATTCATGCATGGATGGGCTAGGGCAGTAATGAAGATGGTGATAGGGCATTGAGGGGTCCCTGGAGCACTCCTTTTTGGATAAGGGTAATAAACAAAGGGGGATCAAGAGAGTCAGTTATAGCATCCCTGGTCATCTAAGGAAGAGAAGGGATTCCTAGTTCTATCTTCTTTAGGTAAGGGAGATAATATTCATGCATGGGGTGGACTAGGGCACAAATGATAACATCCCTGGTGGTCTAGGGCAGTGAAGGGATTTCAAGTTCTGTCATTTTTGTTAATGAGAGAAAACATTCATGCATGTGGTGTGCATGTGGTATCAATTATAACATCCCTGGTGGTCTAAGGCAGCAAAGGGGTTCCCAGTGATATCTTGTTTAGGAAAGGGAGATGAAATTCATCAATGTGGTGGGCTAAGACGGTATTGTAGTCAATGATAACATCCCTGGTGGTTTAGGGTAGCTAAGGGGTTCCCGTTGCTGTCTTTTTTGGGTATGGGAGAAAACATTCATGCATGGGGTGGGCTAGGGCAGTTATGCAGTGAATGATAACCTGGTGGTTTAGAGTATTGAAGGAGTTTCCATTGCTATATTATTTGGAAAATGGAGAAAACTTTCATGAATGTGGTGGTGTCAAGGGCTGTAATGGAGTCAATGATAACATCCCTGGTGGTCTATGGCAATGAAGGTTTTTCCCAGTGCTATCTTGTTTGGGAAATGTAGATGAAATGTATATATGGGGTGGGCTAGGGCAGTAATGGAGTCAATTCAGCCTTCCAGTTATATTAAAAACCTACATTTTCCATAGGACAGAAGCAGATTGCAAGAAAATTATCCGGGACTTACATATTAGAATTGAATGCTCTAATATATAGAAAAACATTGAAGGTTGGCAACAGATAGTTACTAATAATGGTGGAAAGCGTGCTAGAACATGCAATCTTTGAAACATTTTCCCAAAATAGCCAATGCAATACAAGATATAGGGAAACACAACTTACAATATAGAGGTAAGAGGGGTAGGCTGATCGGGGGTAGCGTTTCACCCAGGGCGGGTTTCCTGTCTGCATGTGAATGATGGTGGCCCCCATACTGTAGATATCAGCTTTAGTCGAATGTCCTCTGCATAGAACAACTTCAGGACTCATATAAATCTGTAAGAAATGGAATGAAAATTATATTCAATAAATTTTATATAAACTTGTTCCGGGATAAAATGTTTGGCCTAAGAGTTTTTTTTATTTCCTGCTTTCCAACCTATGTGCATGGTAATGTATTGCATCACGTCTTCAGTCTGGAGAGACGTCCTTATTAGATCTGTAGTTAGTTTTCAGGACTCGAGTTGTTGTGTGTCATAAAACATGTATAAACCAGACTGAACCCAAAAGAGGAAGGAGGAAACACGGGACCTGGAACAGTCAGAAGTACCGAGCATTCCTTCCTTCTTTGCTTAATATGATTTACCGTCCTTCAGGATTATAGTCATTCCCCGGCCAATACATGTGAATGGCCTAAGTGTTCTCAGCCACCAGCCCCAGCTAATTACCTCCGTCCCCCTCAGGTCTTTCGGTAAATACAGATCACCAGTCATCTGAATGCTCAGGCCAAAATCCACCAGCACTGCTTTTGTCGACATGAATACAATGTTGCTGGCTGCAAGAGATGAAAAAAATTATTTTAAGTGGAAGTTATTCTGTGCTTTTATGTCACAATAAAAATGATGTGCAAACTAAGCCATGTTATAGAGCAAGAGGAGCTGAACAGATTGTATATTATGTCCTATGTGCAGGCAACATGATACTGCGCCGGATAACCTAAGCAGATACAGTACACAGTGTTCTATGTAAAGGCAGCATTTTATAGAGCAGGGTAAACAAGTTATAGCACAGGAGGATCTGAGCAGATTGTATACAATGTCCTATCTGCAGACAGCACGTTATAGAGCAGGAGGAGCTGAGCAGATTGTACATAGTGTCCTAACTGCAGGCAGCATGTTATAGAGCATAAGGAGCTGAGAAGATTATATATAGTTTCCTATATGTAGGCAGAATGTTATAGAGCAGGAACTAAGCATATTATACTTAGTAGCAGCATGTTATAGAGCAGTAGGAGCTGAGCAAATTATATATTATGTCCTAACTGCAGGCAGCATGTTATAAAGCAAGAGGAGATGAGCAGATTGTATATTATGTCCTATCTGCAGATAGCATGTTATAGAGCAGGAGGAGCTGAGCAGATTGTATATAATGTCCTATATAAAGACAGTATGTCATAGAGCAGGAGGAACAGAGCAGACTGTACATAGATTCTTATTTTTAGGAAACAAGTTATAGCACAGGAGGAGTTGAGAAGATTGTACATAATGTTGCATAGTTGCATAGTTGTGGGAAAATGTTCAAAATAATTATGTATTCATTTATTTATTTAAATTTTAGTAGTCTAGTAGGTGTCCCTCTGCCACCACCCCTGTATGGAGGAACCTATAGCTGAATAGAAAAGCCCACAGGACCCCTAAACACAGAATGAGGTGAAAATGAGCAGTTTGAAAGTTATTCTACCTTCTCCCCCCAAACTCAGTTTGCTCACCTTTGTATAACATTATGACTGTAGATTGAATCGCTTTATTAGTGTGACCAATTCCCTTCCACCCTCAACTATAAGACTCAACAAACCTGATTATCAATGGGCGTGCCACTTTGTTTTGGAAAACTATTTTATAGAATTATATAAGCGATTGTTTCTGTATTCATAGGGTTGATGAGTAATCACATAATGGCTAAGTTTCTGCAAAACTATTCAGAACCACAAGAAAATATGGATCATGCTTTAAGAATATTGATATTCCGGTTTCAGTGAGTTTATTTTTCAATATAGATCCTTTAACACTTATATAAGATCTTTGTTCATGGTGATACAATAGGAACCTGTACTGATCTTCTGATGGAGGACATGGATCTGCAGGTGGCATATTATAGAGCAGGAGGGACTGAGCGGATTGGCTAGTGGCAATTTTCCAGACATCATGATATCGAGCAGGAGGAGCTGAGCAGATTGTATATAGTGTCCTATCTGCAGGCAGTATGTTATAGAGCAGGAGGAGCTGAGCAGATTGTATGTAGTATCGTATCTGCAGGCAGCATGTTATAGAGCAGGAGGAGCTGAGCAGATTGTATATAGTGTCCTATCTGCAGGCAGTATGTTATAGAGCAGGAGGAGCTGAGCAGATTGTATGTAGTATCATATCTGCAGGCAGCATGTTATAGAGCAGGGGGAGCTGAGCAGATTTTACATAGTGTCCTATCTGCATGTATAGGAAACATGGCATGTGCCGATAGGACAACATTTTGAGAGAAAGTGATTTTCAAGTAAAAAAAAAAAATTAAAAAAATACACAAAATGATTGCATTAACTTACGTTTAATGTCGTGGTGGATGACATTTTTAGAGTGAAGGAAATCAAGACCCTTCAAAATATGTTTGGTGACCCAGATAATTTCAAATTCCCGCAGTGGTCCACAGCTCTCCAGCTTCTCCAGTACTGATCCGCCTTCTCCAGCTTCCATGTATAGATGGACCATATTCTCAGACAAGATGATCCCATACAGTTCTGCAATGTTCTCGTGTTGGAACTGGACTTGAAACTCCACATCTGCAGGTTTGAAGTGCTCCACCGGGATCTGGTGTGGGATAAAGAGATACTTGACTACACAGAAGGTAGTGATATATGGGCATTAACCAATATTACTCCACATTGATTCAACATTTATACATTAGCACAGACATGTAGTAGATCAGGGTCTGCTCCAGGTTTCAATGGGCCCCTTTGGAGTGAACTCACATGGCGACATTAAAAATTCTGAAACTAAAACAGTCTATAGTATATCAGTCCTCCTTCCTTCTAAAAGCAACTTAAAATGATGCTAATGAGCTACAAGGGCTATGTGGGATAGTTAGCTGAGCCTCTCTGTGCTGTCGATTCACAAACTGTTACACTATACAGGAGAACCTACCCACTGCTAAAACTCCCTGCTGTTGAAAGATTGCAGCAGGGGGTAAAAGGTGCTTTTGCACAGTGTAACAGCCTTAGAAGCCAGAGCAGCGATGGGCTCTGGTAAAGCCCCCTAGATCCCTTCTGGATCATTAGCATAATTTTAAAAGTTGATTGTAGAAGAAAGAACACCATGGGTAACAAATATAAGAAGATTACCATAGTTATGGTGCCTGAATTGATGAGCTAGTGCCCCTGGTTTATCATTCTTGATTTTGATGATGGTAGTCAAGTAAGTTGCTGTCAGTTACCATCAGCCATGGGAGCAAGGATTAGACTTGAGAAGAATCAACATGTCTGATCCTTTTCCCCCTTCCCACCTAGTCTGCTGAAGTCAAGAAACCCCAAGATACACAAGACAGTAGACCCCCCTTATGTATATAGGGTACGTTCATACACCCTCAGGGCCGGCGCCAGCACTGGGCATACCTGGGCAAGGGCTGGGGCCCAGAGCTGCTGAGGGTGCTCACATAAGGCTGTGTATGAGAAAACCACAGGGGCTGAGGGGGCTTTATATAAAATAACCATGAGGGGGTATTTGGGTAGAGAAAACAAGGGAATATTTTAGGGAACAGGAGATAGTTTTTGAATTTTTAATGCTGCCATGGGAGTTCACTGCAAAGGGGCCCACTGAGGCTCTGTCACTCAGGAGCCTGCTGAAACCTGGGGCCGACCCTGTGCATATATGTGTATGGGACAGAAAGAACCAATTATGTCTTGCATAATCGTGGACTGAATGCTGATTTCTGTACACTGCCATGGTATATGCAAGCAACAATTGACTACTACATTGAGAAAACCATACACTCTGTTACTTATAATCTATTTCCATGAGGTCACTGGAGGATTTGAATGTGGCACAGAACAGGGAACATATTGTAACATGTAAACTTCCTTGTATCGGCAGCAACGGGAAAACTATTTATCTTAGATACACAAAGGAACGAAGTATTATGCACCTCGTCTCTACGGAAAGCCGATACGATCTGATTTTACTTTAGAAATATTTTACGGCTGAACGGATTCATTGTGTAATTTTAGTAACAAATATTGGTCTAAAAATAAACAAGAAATAACAAGGGATATGCGTGACCTTTATATAACGTGGGTGTTATTATGTCTTCTGCCAGAACTCGATCTCTTTTACGTCTGCATTAAGAATGTATAAGCCTCAACATTTACACCAAGTCTTCCACGTAGTGAAATGAGGTCATGCTGGTAGGTTTGCTAAGAACATTGCAAATGTTTTTGTAGTTTAAGTTTACGGGTCAAGGGTTAATAAAGTTTTGAGAAGCGGTCTTTAAAAACCTAAAGGAGATATTTTAGAGAGACCATGAAGATGATCATATATGTGGCTTTACACAGTACTGGATTATAATATAGAGGGTTTGGGTGGTAGCCCTAGGCCCAAGCCTTCTGGAGGGCCCATAGCCACTCAAACAGCCCACCAAATTCACCCATGAAATCTTCATACATCTGTTCCTGCTCTCAATACACATGTACAAAAAGAGTCATTTCAGGACCTTTAAAAGTCCTCCAAGGTCCTGAAACTGAATGAAAGCAGCCAGAAGGGACACATCCTCCATTCTCCAAGAAGACCGATCATAGTACCATACGTAGGAAGTGATTCCAGACTTGTAGGGGCTACAATATTCTTACAGCCCTCATAAAATGGATGTTATGAAAAGCTGTAGATGAATTTAGAGGGTTTGGAGGCTCATAATTTCAGGTCACTCATTGATTGACACATTGGGGGTCATTTACTAAGGGCCCGATTTGCATTTTCCCGACGGAATATTTCCGATTTGCGCCGATTTCCCCTGAATTGCCCCGGGATTTTGGCGCACGCGATCGTTTTGTGGCGCATCGGCGCTGGCATGCACGCGACGGAAATTGGGGGGCGTGGCCAAACGGTAACCCGACGGATTCGGAAAAACCGCCGTATTTAAAAAAAAAAAAAAAGTGTCGCGGAGCTTGCACTTACCTTCACTAGGAATAGGCCGGTGAACTTGAGTGCGTTCCGATGCTCTTCAGCGCAGCAGCGCCACCTGGAGGACGTCGGAGGAACTGCCTTAGTGAATCCCGGCCGCACCCGAATCCAACGCAGAGAACGTGCCGCTGGATCGCGAATGGACCGGGTAAGTAAATCTGCCCCATTATTTCCTCATAGAACTGGGGATACTGGGTCCAAATCTTACCTGGGGCAACATCTGAATAAAGTTAGTAAATTATTTCTGTGTTTGCATGTATTTTCCCCCCGTCCATGGACTGGCATGTAACAGCATGAGTTGTACAGGGGCCAGTACTTAAGGATCCCTATATCACCATTAAAGAAGTTGGCCCAAATACTAAATTACCTAATAGGGTTACCCATATTGTATTTACTTTGGTCTCCTGTCTTTACGAGCTACACGCCGCGCAACCCTCTGACAGTTCCTTTTGGGACTTATGAGATTCGGTGTCCTGCAGCTCTACTGATGGGTTAATGGGCCAAGCTCTAATGAGATAACAAGAGGACAGATAAATCTCCCCCATAGTCTTCTGCTATTGTTTTCTCCATAGAGGTTATGGGATGAATTTCTCACTAGGTAACCTTCTTTATGATCCAGAAGGGAGTGCAGTCCATTTGAATTGAACACATGCATCATTGTCCATTGCACTTGGCAGATACCACTAAAGACACAGGTAGATCATGCAGTGGAACATACCAGTTTACACGCCATCCTCTTCCTCGTCTCAATATCTTGTGCCAGATGAACTTTACCGAAGGCGCCCCTAGGGATGAACTCTGAGCCCATGCTCTTGTACGTCATCTTCCAGGGAAACAATAGCACGTCGGTGTCTGTCTGATAGCGCCCCTTACGTATTGTGAGCATCTAAAATTAAAGATATCAAAAAGGAAAACTCAAACTTTGTTCCTGCAACTTAGAATCATTACTATTTTACAGGTAGATTCCGAGATATGGGTCCAGTGTATTCATCAGCGCATGGCTGTAAAGTGGTATTTTCCAGATTGTAACCCTCTAAACGGCAATTCGTGATAAAATCTGTGTCTAGTTCAACATGTTATCAAAAAAATGGAGACCCATATATTGGTGACAGACAGATGTATAATGTATATAAATATGTGTACACATAGATAGATAGATAGATAGATAGATAGATAGATAGTTAAAAGTTTTCCTGTAATAGGGAGTATATGTGCAGAACATTTGCCAGAATATCCGAGTCCTGACAAAAAAATGTGATTTAATATTGTGACAAACCAGCTCTTCTTCCATTATTGTTTACAACACGTTACCACCTTATGCAATAAGCCGGCGGCCCTATATAGAGCAGGATAAACCCTGTGACCCATCCTGCCGGAATGCCGCTCCGAGGTGTGGTGGGCGCAGGATTTATTCAGCAGCAAATCACCAGCGTAAACACGAATATTGAATAGATGTGTAGTCAGACTTTCATTAGTCAGCGGCTGTATGGTAACATATGATGTAATTACTGTCACGTAAGGTCTTCCTCTAAAGGTAGTGAAGCACTTGACAAACAGAATAGTTGTACAAAAATTTCTGTGTATGTCCTGAAGTTATATACATTTTGCTGTGCAACATCCCCCACCGGGGCCTAGCCCTCGAGGTGAGGCCTGGAGACAGCCTGGGGCCCGCTGTACCGGAGTGGCTGGCGGTTGCGGCCTAAGCACGCTATTGTCACGGTGCTTGGTACGGGGGAACCGGAGGGCTGTCCTACAGCCTGGCAGGTCTCCAGCAGGGTGGTGTTGGCAAGAAATGATGAGGGAGTGGCTGCTATAGCGGATCTCCCTGGGGCAACCCCTTAATGTCCCGAGTGTGAGTCTCTGGGTGATGGACAGGGTGCCGGTGATGAGGGTAGTTGTAGTAGCAGGGACCAGACGGAGACAGAGGTTGAAGAAAACAACTTACAGTTCGTTTATTGCAACCGGCAGGAACTGCAGAAAACGTGTCTTTAACAGGTGGAGTACTGGAGAGGTATTTGGAGGGAGCCACAGGATGTAGTTCACCAGCCTGGATGTGGAGGGCAGGCTGGGAGGCAGCTGTGTCCTGGTAGGAAGCTTCAGCTCGGTCCTGGATCTCTTCAGGTATCACCCTTGAAGGTAGGATGATACCCCTTTTCCTCACTACACTAGCTCTAGTCTAATCTTCCACTTCAGGCAGGGGCTAGGCTCTTCCTGCACTGGTCTGGTATGCTAGAGTCTCTGAGCTGCTGCTCAGCTAACTACTCTCTGCTTGCGTCCTGCAGACCCAGAGGGCCTGACTAGGACCGGTCTCTCTCCTGAGAGAGATTTCTCTCTTTCTCCCCCAGAACATTCCAGGCTAGGGGGTTTTATTACCTCCCTTTGGTCAGGTGGTGGCTGCTCCTCCAATTACCTCTCAGTGCACAGAGACAGGATGCAACACATATCATTGGATAATAGAAATTACATCACATATTAACATCTGCCTTGCCAGGCAGGATTAACCACTGCAATTTCCCTTTTGATCCTATAAGGACCATGTAGTGCAATGTGGTGTTACCTACAGGTGGGACGTATTCGCAAGCACTACCTCGCCATTGCATCGGCGAGGGTGTTGCATACCCCGGGGGCAATTGAAAGAGCCGCCCTCGGCTCGACTACAGATGTTTTGGGGCACAGAGGGGGCTAAAGGCACTTCTAGGAAGTGCAGGCTATGTGAGGTGTAGGGACAAACCGCCCATGGTCCTGGAGACAGGCACCTGGGTTGGTGTCGGACTAAGACAAAAATATAGCTGTATGACAGTTGGTCGCTGACGCCATTAAACCGAACTGTACAGTAGGAAAGGTGTGGTGTCATGTCCTGTAATCCACTCCTTGCACCAAGGCCTGTATATTTGTTTGATCAACGCTTCTTCCCTGGCGGCAATTATATGGTGTCTATATGCATACATTGGCATATGTGACACAAGTACCTCCTGACTGACAACCTTACCCATGTATGAGTGGCATCCAGGTGCTAACTGTGTAACACCCCCGGTCCCCTAAGGACCCGCAGTTTACGGACTACCCCCATGTGCAAACCTCAGTTTGAGGGATCAGGTAGCGGTCAGTGTTTCACATAAAAGACGGTCCGACACAGCCACACTACAACCTGAAAAGCCTATAAAAGGGTTAATGCAGACTACTGGCAGATATGACAGTGTGCAACAGGTTAGCAAAATCACATTGGCTTAGCAGCCCAATGGGTACACATCTTATAACATTGCAAACGTTACAGAGGTGGATAGGCTACTCAGGGTAGCAAGATAGTAAATGTCTCTTTTCCTGCAAAGAAAAGGCATAAAAAGTGCAAACAGAATGTCCGTACCTAAAAAGGAAGGCATTAAGTGCAAAATAATAAGTCAATAGACATAGCAACTTTTCCCTGGTAGTATCTGGCAAAAGTCTCTCAGAAGGTCTCTACTGACAAAGTCCATCTTCTGGGTACAGCCCTTGATGTGGGGAAAAGTGCAATGAAGAAGCAAAGGGTCTCCTCTTTTTGGAGAGGGACAGAGTCCTTTGAAGAAATCTCTGCTGTGGCAGAGGAAGGGTGCTATCATAGCACAAGACAATGTATAATCTCTTGACTGAGATAAATAAGGGTAAGAGTCTCAGGACAGTCTCTGGCTCTTTAGGGAAAGTGGAGATAAATACACACAATATGTACAAAGTACCTGGAGAGGGCTACAGCCCTTCAGGGATTAGTCAGTATCGCTGGGTTCAGCAAAGACAGGATCTAGCTCCTGCAGGGAATCCTGTGCATCCTCAGCGGGAGTAGGTACCGGCTGGGGACACCCGGTGGCAGCAGTGGGTACTGCAGGTGCAGCAACATCCTCCGGACCTTCAGGGGGAGGAGCGCTGTCGCCCGGGGTGTCGGCTGTTCCAGCCGGGGGCTCAACTGAGCCAGGGACCACAGAGGGGTCCAGGAAAAAATAAACGGAGTCCAGCGGCCGCGCCGCGGCTCCTTCCAGCTCCGGTTCTTCCGGGGCCGGGTCATCACCCCATTGGTAACCGGCAAGGGGAGATGCGGGCCTAGATGGAACCTCCGGACAAGGTTCGCTAGCCGGGATGTCTTCTCCCACAGAAGAGCCGCGGGACCTGGCAATGCTCCCGGCAGGGGAACCGGTGGGGGTGGCGCCCTGTATCATGCCTGGCCCATGGATGGCAATGGGACCCGTACTCACAATTACTGTGGATGGGGCATTCACGTGGGTCACCGCCCGGGGACTTGCCGCCGAGGAGGAAGAGGTGTTCGGAGACTCCGGCCACTCGTCGTCCTCATACCAGTCGTCCTGCGGGAAGTAGCGGTCCTCGTCGGAATCGGGGATCCGGATCACGCCAGCCGCCCAGGGTCCTCGAGGTCCTTCCTGCAGGGAGAACTCGATGCACTCTCCCGGCTTCAGGTTGTGCAGGCTCTCCGGCAGATCAGGTCTCTTGACGGACCGGCGGGGTATAAATACTTCCCGTCCGGTGTAGTCCTGGGTGGCGAAGCCATAGCCCTTCCGCTTGTCGAAGAACCGGACCATGCCGGTGGTGCGGTTCTTCTCGACCCAAGCTCCAGCTGTAGATCGACCGGCCATGTACCGCTGGGCCTCTTTCTCTCTGCGTCGCTGGTCCGAGACAGCGTCTCGGAGTCGCCGGCGGGCGGCCTCACCTCGGCCTTGAGGCTGCGGAGGTTTCGGTGCTGGGGCTCGTGGCTCCGGTTCAGGCTCGGATCTCCTTGGACGACAGGTCGGTGCCGGAACAGGAGCAGGAACCACCGGAGGGTCAGGAGCCACTACAGCGGGGCTAGCAGGCCGCGCAGCAGGAGTAGTAGGCCTCGGAGCAGGTGGAGCGGCCACACTAGGCCCAGGCGTTGGCTCAACAGGAGTCGGGGCCTCCCCACGTGGCGCCTCCACGTGGACCCGCGGTACCGGGATGGTAGCCGGGATAGGGACGAGGAACCGCCCGGGTGGGATTTGGTACTGCGTCACCGTTTGGTAGCATGTCCTGGTGACGAAGGCCCGAGTCAATCCTCGGTGCAGCCGATGTCCAGCGGAGGGTCTTCGGACGGGCTGCGCAGAGACCACCACCATAGTCTCTAAGACCTCATAAAACTCCGGACGCTCCACAGGAGGGAAAGGCGGAGGACCCCACATGGCGTTGTCCTCTCTGTCCAAAGTCCACTCCAGTTCTGGCGCTTCTCTGAGGCAGGGCAGGAAGTCCGCCTCGAGCCAGTGGGAGGAGTCCGAGTCCTTCCCGCCAAGAGCTGTGGCGGGCTCTAATTTTTCCTGCGCCACAGGAGGCGGGCTTCGCGCGTGGGTGGAGCTTGATGCGTCATCTGGGTTTCCCGCCAGTGAAGGTTTTGGCGGGCTGGAATTATTTGCTGCGCCACAGTTTCTGAGGTAAAAATCTTCGGGCGCGGCAGCGCCGGATGTAGCAGAGCTGGTACAGTTCTTGCCAGGATTAACCTCTGGAGTGCGGGAGCGGCGCTCGACCGTACGTGGCAGCAGTATAACACAGTTCATTCCAGAAACGCACAAGTCCTGGGCCTAAACCCGGATGGCAGCAGGGTTAGGCAGCACAGTCTTTTAATAAAGGAAAGTCTTTAATGCCGTAATAAGGCACAGAAGTAAATATCCTGTTCGTGACGCCACTTGCAACATCCCCCACCGGGGCCTAGCCCTCGAGGTGAGGCCTGGAGACAGCCTGGGGCCCGCTGTACCGGAGTGGCTGGCGGTTGCGGCCTAAGCACGCTATTGTCACGGTGCTTGGTACGGGGGAACCGGAGGGCTGTCCTACAGCCTGGCAGGTCTCCAGCAGGGTGGTGTTGGCAAGAAATGATGAGGGAGTGGCTGCTATAGCGGATCTCCCTGGGGCAACCCCTTAATGTCCCGAGTGTGAGTCTCTGGGTGATGGACAGGGTGCCGGTGATGAGGGTAGTTGTAGTAGCAGGGACCAGACGGAGACAGAGGTTGAAGAAAACAACTTACAGTTCGTTTATTGCAACCGGCAGGAACTGCAGAAAACGTGTCTTTAACAGGTGGAGTACTGGAGAGGTATTTGGAGGGAGCCACAGGATGTAGTTCACCAGCCTGGATGTGGAGGGCAGGCTGGGAGGCAGCTGTGTCCTGGTAGGAAGCTTCAGCTCGGTCCTGGATCTCTTCAGGTATCACCCTTGAAGGTAGGATGATACCCCTTTTCCTCACTACACTAGCTCTAGTCTAATCTTCCACTTCAGGCAGGGGCTAGGCTCTTCCTGCACTGGTCTGGTATGCTAGAGTCTCTGAGCTGCTGCTCAGCTAACTACTCTCTGCTTGCGTCCTGCAGACCCAGAGGGCCTGACTAGGACCGGTCTCTCTCCTGAGAGAGATTTCTCTCTTTCTCCCCCAGAACATTCCAGGCTAGGGGGTTTTATTACCTCCCTTTGGTCAGGTGGTGGCTGCTCCTACAATTACCTCTCAGTGCACAGAGACAGGATGCAACACATATCATTGGATAATAGAAATTACATCACATATTAACATCTGCCTTGCCAGGCAGGATTAACCACTGCAATTTCCCTTTTGATCCTATAAGGACCATGTAGTGCAATGTGGTGTTACCTACAGGTGGGACGTATTCGCAAGCACTACCTCGCCATTGCATCGGCGAGGGTGTTGCAGCTGCTTTATATTAAACACAGCACCACATCTGGCTACAGGTTATGTGTAGTATTGCAGTTCAACTCCTTTGACTTCAGCTTACATATCCTCTAGACATGGGTATAGTAATGTTGAGAAGAAAGCAGACATGGTTTTCTAAAGGACAATTTAAAAGGTATCTGTCAGCAGTTTTGGCCATACAGAGCTGCAGGCAGTGTTCGTTATAGTCCCTGGAGATCTGTGTAACCATACCTCTGTAAACAGGATTGTAGCAGGACTTGAAACACTGGGGTGCACTGGTGTGCAATATTACACAGAGGATATCACCTTTTACTCTGAGTAAGAGCTGTAGCAGCTTCCGACAAAGAACACAACAGTGTAAGGACATTCCCCCAGTCCAGCTACAACCCTGGATGAAAATTGGATTTTTCACAGTCCTCCTGCTACACAAGGTTATGGTTGCACGGATCTTCAGGGCTACTGCAGATTTGTATGGTCAAAACTGTTGGTAGACTGCCTTTAATAACCAAAATTATGATGAAGTGCAACAATCCCGGAACTATGCCATCAATATATCATCACCCTCTTATTAGAGAGTTGTGCAAGTAGAAGATTATTTGGAACTGGATATGTACCAAAGTTATATTCATATACTTCACATGTTATACAGGCAGTTCCCGGGTTACGTACAAGATAGGTTTCAAAGGTTTGTTCTTAAGTTGAATTTGTATGTAAGTCGAAACTTTATATTTTATAATTGTAGATCCAGACAAAAACATTTTTTGCCCCAGTGACAATTGGAGTTTCAAAATTTTGGCTGTAATTGGGCCAAGGATTATGAATAAAGCTTCATTACAGACACCTTACAGCTGATCATTGCAATCTGGGACTATAGTAACATCCAGAGACTTCACCAGAGGTCACAGTGGGGAGAGGGGTCCGTCTTTAACTACGGGTCGTCTGTAAGTCGGGTGTCCTTAAGTAGGGGACTGTCAGTATATCTAATTTACACAAGTCAAGTAGAAGCAATAGTACCGTAAAGTCACTGATTGGACAGTGTGAATATGGACAAAAGCCCAATAGATTGACCAGTTGACCATTTATTCATAAACAGCATAATGCAGAGCACTAAGAAAGATGCAAGGAGTTTCTATAGCAGGTGGTGTACAGCTACTTACTAACACAGGCATATCAGGAGAGGTCCTCTTTAATATTTCCATCTTCTAGAGCTGAGGTTTTAGGTTGATTTACTTATGAGAGAGATCTATAAGTACAGAGTACATATGCAGTACCTATTTGAAGTGCTTTGATGTTTCATTTAGACATGCCAGAAGGTTATATTGGTGGGTTTTGGACCTAGAAACCTTGAAGAAACGTAAAGTGGTCCATATGGCTTTGACTTGTAGTAGCTGTAGGTTCTAACATCTTCTTACCTTGTTTAATATAATGCCGCACTCCTGTTGAAAGCACTTATGTAAATGTTTTGTTGCATCTGACACTTGATTTGCAAAGTTGAGTAACTCCTTGGTGGTCCCGTATTTGACCGATGAGAGTAGAGAAGTCTCTTGACCACTGAGAAAGAGAGAGTCCGTCCTCTCCTCATTGTTCTGAGCTTCTTGATCATGAGTGATGGTGTTCTTCTCTCCTGCACACACTTCCCCATCTCGGTACAGATTTTCCATTATAGTTACCAAATCTGTAACATTCAAATACGTCAGAAGAAGCTCAGCTTCCTCTTTCTGGTCACTGGTGGTGCTCATGAAATCCATAATGGTGCCGTTTTCCAAAGCACCTACAAAAATAAAATTGATTGACATGAGTCAGATTTCTTTCCTATTATCCTAAGTAGTATTGCTATTGCTCCAAACATAATGCTTCAACATCACTTCAGATACTTTTCAGTAGGATCTGAAAATCTAAAGCCAAAAAATTCTGAAACCAACATGGCCTGGGCATTATTGGCCTATAGACAACTACATACTCCCTGGATCACCTGTCCAACGCCACTCTTTAAAGGACACCTGTCATCAGGTCTGTGTCACTTGTCCTGTCACCTCTACCTGTTGGAGCAGCTCACAAGGATCCCATCCCAACCTTTATCTAGTTATTTCATACATTATTCATTGTAAAATCATCTATTTTTTATCATGTAAATGAGGCTGGTCACATGGTCAGAGGCAGTGATGTCACCCATTACCCCTCCCCTCTCCTCCCCCTGCTCATGTCTGTGTGTAATGTATAGTAAAGTATTGCTGGTATCTGTGCTGCATCTGCTGACATGCTGCATCCTCCTAATATACAGGTGAGAGACACAGACATCAGCTACACATGAATCTGACATGTTCTGCTGTAACATGGCTGCATGGAGCTGCTGTATCTCTCCTATACACACACACACACATGCACACACAGGCTGCAGGGGGCGTGGCCACCAGCACCAGGAAGCACATCATTATACAGCCTCACATCATTATACAGGCTGTCAGTCAAGCACTGGGGGTGTGGCTGTGCCTCCCACTCATGAATAGAGTGGACAGCTTGAATATGCTAATGCTTCATTGGACATTTCACAGGTCATTTGCATACAGCTTTAGGACCTCATTGCTTAGGTTTACAGGCATGTAGAGGGACAATGAAGGGATAGAGGCAATGCTCTCTAATGGCAGTTTATGAAAATATATTTAGTTTAGGGGGGTTATTTTGCATGACGGGTTCTCTTTAAGTTCCCATGACCCACATCATGAGAGACCAGACATGCCACTGGAAATATTAATATTAAAAATTACAGCCCATATTAGGCTGGGTTCAGATCTGATTTCTCAATATTCTGTTCAGGTCTTACATGACAGACACTGGTGACACAGGACGGATCCCACCGACCCAATAGTGCCAATCCCTGTTCCAGTAGTACTCCTGTGTGTCTCACAACACTAGAGGGAGACGTTTTGCTTATAAATGGCATTAAATCGCATGTCAGCCTCGGATTGGCTGGACTGAATCTCGAGAGCTTCCTGTGGTGTTGGGAGACATACAGGAAGTGAGGTGCAATGCAGACAGGAAGCAGCGCTACAGCTGATGTGGTGGAGCGGGCAACTTCCAAATTCTTTAAGAGACTAATTTTTCTTTTTAAGAAACCTTTTTAAACTCAAAAGTCAAAATAGGTGGATCCAAAAGAGTGAAGCGGTCTTATAGCATTGACTCTAACTGTTTTTTACAATTCTTATGTCTTCTATTGTGGCAAAGATGCCTTTGGGCGCCACAGAGTTTTTAGGCCCAGATGAAACTGCTACCTCTTCCCCTCCTACGCCGAAGCCCCTCTGAGTTTGTATAAACTTGGAGGGCTTATCAATCTTGTTGAGTTTGTGGCTCATGAATAACCACATAAAGACATCCCTTATACATATCTCGAGGCTTCATTTTTAATTATTGTATTATGTAATAATCAACAGTACATGTCTCTTGATAGCTGTCATAGTTCAGATACATGGATTATACAACACATCTACGAGGGCACCTAAGGCACCGGACTTATGTCTCATAAGGAACCAGCCCTAGCCAACAGCATTAGATGAAATCAGCTTCCTATTATGTACAGGGTGTTACGAATGGGAAACAATAGTCATTGTGAGATTTACAAGAATGCCTGCTGGTTCCTTTAATTCTGCCCCCCCCCCTTCCTAATTTGCATTTCCAGAAACAACACACAACATAACCATTGTGTTATCTGCAGATTAAGTAGGAAAATATTCAATAAAATGGGTTTATTTAAGACTTCAACTAGCATCACTGTGTAATTAGCCTACTGGGAGTTGTAGTTGCACAATATCCAGACAAGGGTCATAGACTACTGAATTTTATCATGCTACTTTATGTGAATTCCTTCAAATCAAGTCACCATTACAATCTAAGAATAGCAGGATGACCTCAGATTTCAGATTTTACCCCTGGAAGAGATAAACAAGATCTCTGGCCGAAGTGACTTAAGGAGGAAAACAATTTCCAAATCCAAATAAGGCAAAATAACTCTGATCGGGTTGCCAGAAAACAAAAGCAGAGAACTAAGAGATCCAGTAATGAAGGACTATGTGAATGGAAAATTTTCTCAAGACACTTGTATAAAAAAAATATACAGGCAGTCCCCGGGTTACATACAAGATAGGGTCCGGAGGTTTGTTCTTAAGTTGAATTTGTATGTAAGTCAAAACTGTATATTTTATAATTGTAGATCCAGACAAAAAAAAAAATTTGGCCCCAGTGACAATTGGAATTTAAACATTTTCTGCTGTAATGGGACCAAGGATTATCAATAAAGCTTCATTACAGACACCTTACAGCTGATTATTGCAGTCTGGGACTATAGTAAAGCATCCACAAAGCTTCACCAGAGGTCAGAGGGGTCTGTCTGTAACTATGGGTTGTCTGTAAGTCGGGTGTCCTTAAAGGGGTATTCTCATCTGGGCATTCACATTCAGTTTCACTAATCTTCCATATATAAACATTTCTTCAATTGGATGTTATTAAAAAAAAATGTTCCTGTGTGAAGATAAATTCTCATAAATGTAGCCATATGGTCCCTTAGAAACGAGATAGCTTCCTCGGATACGACCACGTCACACTCTGGCAGCGGTGGTCAGACTTGCGCTATAGAGTCCGGCCTGATCTGGCTTCAGCGATCATTACCACAGGACGGCTGTAGGACCTGCAGTAACTCCCGGACATTTCATATACAAAAACCTTTGTGTTTATTTGTGCAATCACTCCAGCAGAGGTGGCCGTATCCGAGGAAGCTATCTCGTTTCTAAGGGACCAAATCACTACATTTATGAGAAATTATCTTCACACAGGAACATTTTTTTTAATAACATCCAATTGAAGAAATGTTTATATATGGCATAATTATCAAACTGAATGTGAATGCCCAGATGAGAATACCGCTTTAAGTAGGGGACCCCCTGTGTGTGTATATATATATATATATATATATTCATATGGGGGAATTCATCTTAAGTGTCTGAGAGCAGAACTGTTCTAACCAATCAGAGCTCAGCTTCCATTTCCCCACAGCTGTTTGTAAAATGATAATTGATCTCTGATTGGTTTCCTTGGACAAGAACAGTTTTACCTCAGACACTTCTGATAATTCTCCCTCATAACATACAGGACAAACCAGAGCCAAAACTGTAGTCATAGGTGTATGTTTTAGGCTTTGTTCAGTGGCGTAACTTGAAGCTGATGAGCCCCAGTGCAAAGTCTGTGCCAGGCCCCCGACTATAATGTATTGTTTACTGTAATAGTCTTCTCATATGGGAAAGTGACACCTTATGGGCCCCATAAGCCTTGTGAGCCTGTTTGCGACCGCACTCTCTGCATCCCCCCAAGTTACACACCCGGCTTTGTTCACATCTCTGTAATATGTATTTATAGCAATACTTTGGGCCTCGAAGCTGACTTCATATAAGTGTCCTCATATCTACATCATATATAAGTATCCTATGAAATCATCCCTCTGTGTCTCTGTAATTACTGTGTCTCTGGATCCTGCAAATCCCCTGAAGCACCCTATATGATTGAAGAGCTGCGCATGCTCAACCAATTCTCCATACATATCTATAGGACTAAGGAGGATGGCCGAGCATGTATGCCAGTGCTTCAGTCCAGTGGTACAACTAGGGCCAGGGCCCCATAGGAAATTTTTGAATGGGGCCACGCTCATGCCTTAAAAATAAGCATACAGCATATATACACATATATACAGTACCATACAGTACCATATACACCCATATACACATCACATATGCATACACATTTAGAGCATATACACAAATATACACATACAGCATATTCACATTCAATACCCCAGATGCCGGGGGCCCCCTGACATTGACATTGTGGGCCCATAGCAGCTGCTACCCATGCAATTATGCTCCTGCTTCAGTCATCAGGGCAATTGTTCTCATGATAGCTGGGCATCACTGCAGTTGGATCTAGGAGTAAGTGTCCCTGGTTTATCATGATGGATTTTGATGATAGATTTTCTTTAAGTATCAGGTAAATAGTATGAAGTGCGTCTGTACACTGTGCCCTAATTTGACCATGAAATATAGGTCAGTAGTGGTCTGTGGCTGAGGTTTTCACAGTAATTGCAGTCGTCGGTTCCACTTATCTTACTACTTTCTTAGTAAACATGTTTATGTCTCTGTGTTGCATAATAAAGCTGGCGTGCAATGAGAATGGTCTCTCTTCTACCAAAATCTGTCACATGGGAAAAGAAGTGCAGCATGACACACAAAAAGTGAGATTGTGGTCCATTGCAGAGCCTAACACAAAGTCACAATCATAACTAAGACTGTAGGGGAACATTGTATTAGCATTATTGACTGTTTTTGGCGTTTATTTTTCTTGCTGCCCCTTGTGCGCCAAATTTATAAAGTGTTGGTGCCACAATATTGTCTTTTTTATTTGGTCGCTTAATTTGGGCCCAGCTTGGGAATCCCAACACTTTTTTTGGTGCACAATTAGCCCAGCTAAAAAGCTGCTCTACCAAAGTTCTACTTCACCTTCATGAATGTGGAGTCAGTTCAGACCCTTTTTAGGTTGTGCACCAAAACATTAAACCTATGCGGCAAAAATGTACATCCCAGTCTAAATTACCCCAGATTTTTGGCGCCACCATAACAGACCTTGCAACACTATTAATTAATGACCCCCAATAAATCACACGTGTCCATCGTTCCACTGTGTTCCTATCTGTATCTCCTATTATCAATGCTCAGTAAGGCAGAAAGTTTTTATCATCAACTTATATCTAACTATGGTCTGTATGGTGTTGATAACGTTCTATTGTGAAGTCTACCAAAAAAAGCTAATGGGGCCTCCATAACCTGAACCCTAAGGCCCCTTCCACACTAGCGAGTGTGATGCGATGAACTCGCATCACACTCGCTACGCAAGCTGCCGGGAACGCACGGCCCGAACGCTGCACCGCGGGAGTGAACTGACATGCTGAGTTCACTCCCGCGGTGCAGCGTTCGGGCCGTACGTTCCCGGCAGCTTGCGTTGCGAGTGTGATGCGAGTTCATCGCATCACACTCGCTAGTGTGGAAGGGGCCTAAGGCTCCACAGGAGTCATGGATCGTTGCTTCCCATCCTTGAAACAGAGTTGCGATCAGTCCTCCAGTAATTGGAAGGTTCAGAAACCTTTCTGGATGCCTTTTCTTGGCCTTTACGCATAAGAGTTATAGAATGGGAAATTCAAGAGTAAATGTGAATTTCCTGCTTTATAGGGTGAATACTGCACTCCCTAGTTATATGGCTTCAGTCCAAAAGGCTACATTAACATGGTAATTTTCTTTCCTCTTATGACTTCACTACAAGATGGACTTTGCAATGTCAACAGAGACACAGAGCATAGAACTTATAGAGGGACAATTATGATCGACTTTCAAACGGAAAACAGGCAGAAATTTCTTTCCTTGCTGCGCTTCTTGCGCCTTATTTATGATGCGTCAGCGCCAGAAACTTGCTGCTTTTCCGACATACACAATTGTAATGCCACTTGTGAATCTGAAACATTTCTAGCTCTTCTATTTTTCCGACTCGTTTTTTTTGGCACAATTTTTGGTGCACAATTTTACCAGCTAAAAGTTGGTCCAGGGAGTTCTATTTCACATCCATGAATGGGAAGACAGTTCTAAACCTTTTTGTCCGTGCACCAAATCATTAATCCCTTGCGCCACAAACTAACTGGAAATCATAGCACTGAAAAGCACTGAAAATTATAGCACGTTTCCAGTGCTACCAGGCGCCGGAATTGATAAATGCCCCACCCCATAGCATCTGGGTTTGGGATTTAAAGGGGTAGTATCAAGTTTTGCAAGCTACGACAAGCTGATTAGTAGGGGTCCAACTGCCGGGGACCCCCACCCATTTTCACTTATGGTTGGAAAAGAAGTGAAGCGTGCCTCCTGCTGCTACATTCAATAAATGACACAGTCAGCAATAGCTAAGAATACCACTTTGCTGCCTATGGCAAGCTCATTCACTGTCTATGAGATTGCCGCAGATAACTCAGTGAAAAGTTCTAATAAATTGAGCAGCAGGACCAATACTCAACCAGTTGCTCCACCCATTAGTGAGAACCGGATCCCCATTTTCCAGAATGCTTGGGGTCCGCTCTTGTGATTGGTGCAGGTCCCAGCAGTCAGATCAGCTAGTTATCCCCAATATAACTTGCAAAAATGGTACAATCCCTTTAAATCGAAAACCCAAAAGGCATATTTTTTGTAAAAAGATCACACTAACATCATGTTACATCTGAAACAAAATGCACTCACCACAAAAAAAACACAGAAAACACAAGTCATAAAGCAAAACTGTGAGCATGGAGATATTCACATATTCCTATAGAACAATGATCTCCAACCACAACAAAATTTCTAGCTGTAGTATCTATGACTCCACAAAAAATCCAGCGAATCACTGTGTGTAAACATCACCTAAAAGTGTCCTATATTTTTTTTTAATCTAAATTCAACAATTCTGGACAAATATTATAATCTGTGCCCTGCAAGGACGCACATTACTCATCTCAAGGTCGGGAGGGAAAGTCCCATTATGTAGGGAAAAACAAGTGTGGTTATTTCCCTCACTGGCCACTTGATCAATCATAAGTTGCAACATTTTTTGCAGAAAAATCTGAAAAAGACTTTCATATTCAATAGAAAATAGAAAATTTAAAAATAGTAAAATCTTGCACTTGTTCCCATCAGCTCCCTCCACACCTTGGCATCATCTAAGAACATGGATGACATTATAACATTGGAATGTATTTGTTCTGCTGTTCCCATTGAACCCCTATGCACAAAACACAGAAGCAGGATATCTTACACATGATTCATCCATACCTCACACTGAAAGACAATTCCAGTCAGGAATCCCAAAAATTCTGCCCTCCATATATAGTAACAAAATGCGGGGAGATGCTCAACCGTAAAGCCAAATGGGATTAGACTTCAAGGCATAACATATTAGAGAAATGTGATCCAGGCTACAAACAACATAATCATATTGTAAAGGAGATGAAGACGGCCAAACAGAGCCCAGAATAGAATCCCGTGTAGCAGTGCCAAGAAGGTTTATGGAGTAGTCTAGGAAACCGACCTCCCCGGAGTCAGTGGTTACCCACCAGGGATCATCCATTAACCTCCCCTGTGATGTGGCTGCTCATTACAGCAGCTACAATCTCTCACAGCTGGGTCTAGTTGGTTACATTGTTGCAGTTTATTCCTCAATAGTTGTACCTTTGATTAATATTCATGTGAAGTTGCAAACTGGGTAGCAGAGGTTAAAGGGGTTGTCCACTTTCAGTAAATAATAGATATTGTTTGTGTGATGAAAAGCTATACAATTTTCCCCATTTACTTTCTGTATCAGTTCCTCACAGTTTTCAACATTTCAGCTTGCAAGCTCCATTGTGGATAAACACTATGATGTCACAAGGAGCACAACAGGTTATATCCCCGAGTGTATGATGTCACACGGGTGCACAGCTTGTAAATTCCTGGTCATGTGATGTCACACGGGTGCATGGCTTATTATATCCCTGTTCCTGGGATGTCACACAGGTGCCGGGCTTGTTATATCTCTGGTCATGTGATGTAACACAGGTGCACGGCTCGTTGTATCCCTGGTTTGTGATGTCACACAGGTGCACGGCTCGTTATATCCCTGGTCATGTGATGTCACACAGGTGCCGGGCTCGTTATATCTCTGGTCATGTGATGTAACACAGGTGCACGGCTCGTTGTATCCCTGGTTTGTGATGTCACACAGGTGCACGGCTCGTTATATCCCTGGTCATGTGATGTCACATAGGTGCACAGCTTGTTATATCCCTGGTCATGTGATATCACACAGGTGCACAGTTTGTTATAGTTCTGGTCATGTGATATCACACAGTTGCGCAGCTTGTTTTATCCCTGGTCATGTGATATCACACAGGTGCACAGTTTGTTATAGTTCTGGTCATGTGATATCACACAGGTGCGCAGCTTGTTTTATCCCTGGTCATGTGATGTCACACAGGTGAATCCCTGGTAATGTGATGCTACACAGTTGATCTGCTCAAATTGATACAGAAAGTATATTGGAAAATTTGATAACTTTTCATTACACCAACAATATCAATTATTTGCTGAAAGTGGACAAGCCCTTAAATAGGTGATTTAAAAGCCCCTGGCCCCTCTTGGCTGCAGTAAGCTACAAAGTATCTGAGATAAACCTTCTACTATGTGGTGCTTCCCCCTTATCATAGCCACCACCCAACAGTGTGGTTTCACAAGCTGAGGCTAGAATCCTCCCCCAGAAAACCACAGGAGGGATTTCCACCAAAAAATGGCATATAACAGTTACATATTTTGGTGGAAGTATCATTCACACACACACAGGAAAAATTAAAATTTGTAGATTTTTTTCCCCATTGTTCTTGTTGCAATTCCAAAAGTGGACAGGGTTTAGTAAGTGCGACACGGCCTCCTGAGGCCAACACATACACCATGATATGTGACAGAGACCACCACAAACCTCTGCTAGTTGATAGCGGCACGGATTTACCTTCCTGCTGCTCGGACAAGTAAAAGTTGCAGCAAATTTATTAGTATTTGTTAATACTTATTTTGCAGTCTATTCCAGTATGGTCTGTACTTGCAGCATTTAGAGATCTAGGTTACTGTAAATTTAATGCATTAGACCCTATGATGGATATGATACAGACCATATATAATCAAGACCATCCTTTTAATTCTACATACTGCATCTCCTTGGCCCAGCAGATAAAATTTTCCTGGGGTCCCATCAGGTAGTGCACTCCATTAGTCTTCAAAAGTGGTCATCTTTTACCAGACTTGTAGAAAGGTGTAGTATTAGGTTAGAACCTGGTCCCACTGGAGGATCCACCGATTCTCTGGTGGGCCAGTCCAACACGGTATATGATACAGCCTCCAGATACAGTTTCCTGATATCTGCAATACTGGCAGGGATTGCTGGTGCCACCAAGTGCAAGAGAAGCTACACATGGGGTTATCCTAAAATGTGGTTTCAGAGGATGTGAAACTGCAAAGTCAGCATGTCCTTCTAAATTGTGGATTTGTATCACCCCCCCACATCAGAAGACAAAAACCTGGGGTGACCTTTTAGGTTGCTCCACGCATGATGCCACACACCCACGGGAGCTAACCTGTCACCAGCGTACACACACACTTAGAACATGACGGCAATACTATTAATATCACTTAATTATATGTCACTGACATCATCTATAGTGCAGATCCTATCTCTAAGATCTCTCGCATGCAGACATCTCTACATCAGAGTAGAGTCCTAATAGATGTCCATGAGCTTTAGACTGCTCCTCCATGTCTTTAAATGAAACTTTTCCCAAAATAAAGAAAGTCATGGCATATTCCAAGGGAATGTAAGGGAGAATATCCTCATACACACAGCCTTTACAGCAGCAGACAGAGGTTGTGCAGCCAAATACAATGTATGTCACCAGGATCGGATTAAGACTGTCATGGGTCCTGGGCTGTATGATTATTATGGCCCCTACAAGTCTGGAATCTCTTCCTACATCTGGTACTAGAATCAGCTTCTTGGGGAATTAAGGATGCGCCCCTTCTGCCTGCTTTCAATCTGCGGTTTCAGGACCTTTGGAGGACCTTGAAAGTTCCTAAAATGGCTCATATGAATTGAAAGCAGGAACAGGTGTACGGGTGAAGGTCCTTCTCAGTATAAAATTTGGTGGGTGGTTTGGTTGGCCACGGGCCCCTTAAAAGCCTTGGGCCCTCGGCTACTGCCCCCAAACCACCTATATTATAATCCACTAACGTATGTCCCCCCTGCTCCAGCATGCACAATGTAGTATGGGTGACTAGCTATATGTCCATGGGCTGCAATGCAGTTTGTGTGCAAACTAATACATGCTACTAGAGACAACCTGACAAGCAGTAAAAAACACACACAAAAAGAAACCGAGTCAAAAAAGACAAACAACTAAAATAAATGCAAAGAGAATGCAGCTTTAGATCTGATCCTTGACCTCAGAGCTTGCACTCTAATGCACGCAAGATAGTCTTGTAGTAGATACAGAGGGGAGATTTCATACCGTGAACTTGTAGAGTAGAGTATATAGTCCATAAATGAATGTCCATAGGCTGCGACTTACCTTTACACTCCATATGTGCCAGCATGGCTAGGACAGTGGAAGTCACTTGCCCATTCGTAGTCCAGGACTGAGCATGTACACAGCTCCCATGTCCCGCTCGCTTGCTCTGCCTGCAGCTCAATGCTGGAAAGTCCAGGCAGGAAGTTTTTCTCAAGAAGCAGGCAGTGCTCTTTCAGGAAATGATGAGAACAGAAACAGAAGGAGAATTTAACCCTTTACAGCGCCGCCAGGCGTAGAGAGACACCAACAAACATCCTCACCCGACAGGGACAAACTGAAAAGTGATCTCAGGCATTAGGGCCACCCAGTGGAAATCCCCAATATAAGTAGACACCCCCGGGGAGGGCTCATAATATTTTACATATTAGCAACAACGTGATGAAAGGAAACTCGTTTCAAAGGAAACAAGTCTATTGTTTCTGTTTCCAATGAATGATATGATAACAATATCGCTCTATGTGACTTGTTCACTCCCTAAATCTGATTATAATGTATCTATAAAACAATAATAAATCATTATTTATATATATATTGCTAACATATTCCACAGCGCTGCACAGATTATGGGGCATGGGGTATAGTAACAAAATCAGACATTACAGAGTATTAATAATAGGTGACCGCTCGCAAGAGCTGACAATCTATGAGTAAATTGAACTTTTTATGCCAGCATTCCAGTAAACGAGAGGTTAACCACGAGCGCAGGTTTTTCGACAGAGATAAGAGAGAGAACTTGCATCACTTCCAGGATTTTTGGGCTTTTTATTGAGAAAGTTGCAAAACAATGCCTGGTATGGGGCCCCTGGGCAAACTGGCAGGTTGTTCTAATCACTTCATGAAGGGGCCAGGGGTCTGCATTGTAGGACCACCACTGATCTCAGGGGGCAGTCGGGTGCAATGTGGGTGGCTGCAGAGTTTGTGACTAGGGGTCATAGTAAACTTACATAGCAGGTGACTGGGTTAGTGCTGCAGCCTGAGGTCACATACCATATGTGGGACATAGAAGGGGGAAGGGGGGCATTGTCACCTACAAAGCAGATTCCAATGTATGTAAGTGACTGAGTTTATCATCTCCCTACCTCCTACTTAGCAGCGCTTCTTAGGCTGGGTTCACATCACGTATTTTTTGTATCCAGCTGACGTATGATGCATTGTCAATACATTGATACATTTTTTGGCATCTGTCAACGTTTTTTGACATATACGTCTCATCTGTAGCATCCGTTTTTTACACTTTAAAAACATATCCTTTTTTTCACTTCCTGTACCTTCTGAAGCCATTCCAATGCGTTCTTACCAAGATGGAGAATTTGAAATGAACCAGGAACAGGGTTTCACATTTTTAATTTTATATGGGAGTTTTATAATATATTGGGCATTTAGAAGACTTTTTAAAAATTTTTATTTTATTTTTTTTTCACTTTTGGTGACTCTGGTGATTTGAATCATATGATCGCTTATTCAAACTTTTACATTGGTTTCCTCCGGTTTCCTCCCAAACTCCAAAAAACATACTGGTAGGTTGATTAGATTGTGAGCCCCATGGGGACAGGGACTTATTTGGCAAGCTCGGTGCAGTGCTGTGTAATCTTTGTGCACTATATAAATAAAGGAATTATTATTATTATTATTATTATTATTATTAAACTAATATACTATGCAAATACATAGGCGGACATGCAGAATGCAGAGAGATAGGTCTTGCACAGAATATCACAGAATATCACAATACCAGCTGTCACATGCAGCCAGGCTCCCACACGTTGTCTCGGTGACTGTTTGGTGCAGGACAAAAGGGAACATCCTGGTGCGGGAACTACCCACCAACTTAGACGTGCATTTTCATTGTAGGTTGGCAAGGTTATAAGGCTGATTCTTACCATAGTAAAATACCCTTTTATATTATTTCTATTAAGTATATTTGACATAAAACCAATGAGCCAAAACTTTATAAAAACTAAATCTTTAATTTCTAAATGCAACCCCAAAATTAACTTTTTCCCCCAAAACACATTTCAACTTCATTGCAGGCCTGCCTTAAAATGAGCAGCTAACATGGTTTCAGTGATTGCTCCAGTAACACAGGTGTGGGTGCTGATGAGGACAGGGCTGGAGATCAATCTGTCATGATTAAGTAAGAATCACACCACTGGACACTTTAAAAGGAGGCTGGTGCTTGGCATCATTGTTTACTCTTCTGTTAACCATGGTTATCTCTAAAGAAACACGTGCAGTCATCATTGCACTGCACAAAACTGGCCTAACAGGGAAGAGTATCGCAGCTAGAAAGATTGCACCTCAGTCACCAATCTATTATTGGAGCAAGGCCTGGTGTCAAGGAGGGCAGCAAAGAAGCCACTTCTCTCCAGAATAACATCAGGGACAGACTGATATTCTGCAAAAGGTACAGGGAGGGGACTGCTGAGGACTGGGGTAAAGTCATTTTCTCTGATGAATCCCCTTTCTGATTGTTTGGAACATCTGGATAACAGCTTGTTGGGAGAAGACAAGGTGAGCGATACCACCAGTCTTGTCTCATGCCAACTGTAACGCCTCCTGCAACCATTCATGTGTGGGGCGGCTTCTCAGCCAAGGGAATCGGCTCTCTCACAGTCTTGCCTAAAACACATCCATGAATAAAGAATGGGACCAGAATGTCCTCCAAGAGCAACTTCTCCCAACCGTCCAAGAGCAGTTTGGTGATCAACAATGCCTTTCCCAGCATGATGGAGCACCTTGCCATAAATCAAAGGTGATAACTAAATGGCTCAGGGAACAAAACATAGAGATTTTGGGTTCATGGCCTGGAAACTCCCCAGATCTTAATCCCATTGAGAACTTGTGATCAATCATCAAGAGACGGGTGGACAAACAAAAACCAACAAATTGTGACAAAATGCAAGGATTGATTGTGCAGGAATGGACGACTATCAGTCAGGATTTGGTCCAGAAGATGATTGAGAGCTGCCAGGGAGAATTGCAGAGTCCTGAAGAAGAAGGGACAACACTGCAAATATTGACTTGCTGCAGTAACTCATTCTAACTGTCAATAAAAGCTTTTGTTACAGATAATATGATTGTACTTGTATTTCTGTATGTGATAAAAACATGTGATAAATCAGAGGGCAACACATCATGTGAAAATATAATATTTGTGTCATTCTCAAAACTTTTGGACATGACTGTACTGGGGGCAGTGTGCTGGATACCTATGTATTGAGGGGGCAGTTTGCTGGATACATTTATACTGGGGCAGTGTGCTGGATACATATATAATGGGGGCAGTGTGATGGATACATATATACTAGGGAGCAGTGTGCTGGATACATATATACGCTGGGGGCAGTGTGCTGGATACATATATAGTGGGGGCAGTGTGCTGGATACATATATAATGGGGCAGTGTGATGGATACATATATACTAGGGGGCAGTGTGCTGGATACATATATACTGGGGGCAGTGTGCTGGATACATATATGCTGGGGGAAGTGTGCTGGATACATATATACTGGGGGAAGTGTGCTGGATACATATATACTAAGGCAGTGTGGTGCATACATATATTCTGGGGTCAGTGTGCTGCATACATATATTCTGGGGGCAGTGTGCTGGATACATATATACTGGGGGAAGTGTGCTGGATACATATATACTAAGGCAGTGTGGTGCATACATATATTCTGGGGTCAGTGTGCTGCATACATATATTCTGGGGGCAGTGTGCTGGATACATATATAATGGGGGCAGTGTGCTGGATACATATATACTGGGAAGCAGTGTGCTGGATACATATATACACTGGGGTCAGTGTGCTGGATACATATATACTAAGGCAGTGTGGTGCATTCATATATTCTGGGGTCAGTGTGCTGCATACATATATTCTGGGGGCAGTGTGCTGGATACATATATACTGGGGGCAGTGTGCTGGATACATATATACTTGGGGCAGTGTGCTGGATACATATATACTGGGGGCAGTTTGCTGGATACATATATCGTGGGGGCAGTATGCTGGATACATATACACTGGGGGCAGTGTGCTGGATACAATATACTGGGAAGCAGTGTGCTGGATACATATATACACTGGGGTCAGTGTGCTGGATACATATATATTGGGGGCCGTGTGCTGGATACATATATAGTGGGGGCAGTGTGCTGGATACATATATATTGGGGCAGTGTGAAGGATACATATATATACTGGGGGCAGTGTGCTGGATACATATACACTGGGGCAGTGTGCTGGATTCATACATACTGGTATAGTGTGAAGGACACATATACACTGGGGTCAGTGTGCTAGATACATGTATATATTGGGGGCAGTGTGCAGGATAGATATACACTGGGGGCAGTGTGTTGGATACATATATACTGGGGCAGTGTGCTGGATACATATATACTGGGGGCAGTGTGCTGGATACATATATACTGGGGGGCAGTGTGCTGGATACATATATACTGGGGGCAGTGGGCTGGATACATATATAATGGGGGCAGTGTGCAGGATACATATACACTGGGGTCAGTGTGCTGGATACATGTATATACTGGGGGCAGTGTGCAGGATAGATATACACTGGGGGCAGTGTGAAGGATACATATACACTGGGGTCAGTGTGCTGGATACATATATACTGGGGGGCAGTGTGCTGGATACATATATACTGGGGGCAGTGTGCTGGATACATATATAATGGGGGCAGTGTGCTGGATACATATATAGTGGGGGCAGTGTGCTGGATACATATATACTGGGGGCAGTGTGCTGGATACATATATACTGGGGGCAGTGTGCTGGATACATATATAATGGGGGCAGTGTGCTGGATACATATATAGTGGGGGCAGTGTGCTGGATACATATATAATGGGGGCAGTGTGCTGGATACATATATACTGGGGGGCAGTGTGCTGGATACATATATAAATTAAAATGAAAGTTACAAATAGCAATATACAGCTCACCTGAACATTTAAGAGAATCTCAAAACTAGAACCACAGGCAAGTTACATATCCATAAAACATCAGTACAGTGATGGCAACTACTCAAAAATATACAGATTGTATCCAGAACTCCCAGGTTTTTGTAATATTTGTACCGGCATCACCCTCTGTCCTCATATTGCGTCTAAGAAGACTTTGATGTCTGTTGGTGTCTTTCGTGTGTGAACTGTGGTTTATTTAGGTCTTTCATGATCTCACTGCAACCCATTGGTCAATGAAACTTTAAATCATCACTTTTATTATCAGTTTATTAAAAAAGAAAAAAGTTTGTTAATATCTTGCATGGAGTCTTATTTCCATTTGTGAGTTAAAAATTACATAACCAGCTAGGAATATTAATTTTGTGTCAAGGTGTCTCAAGTAATGTGGAGGGGTGCATGGTACAATAGTACTTGATATTCCATGATTTTTACACATCAACACTGTAGCTGTTAGGGTTAGATAAACCTATATACTTCTGAGAAGTTGTATATAACAGTCATCTCAGACACCATGGGGGTCATTTACTAAGGGCCCGATTCGCGTTTTCCCGACGTGTTACCCGAATATTTCCGATTTGCGCTGATTTTCCCTGTATTGCCCCGGGATTTTGGCGCACGCGATCGGATTGTGGTGCATCGGCGCCGGCACGCGCGCGACGGAAATCGGGGGGCGTGGCCGAACGAAAACCCGACATATTCGGAAAAACCGCCGCATTTAAAAACGGAAAATGTGTCGCGGAGCTTGCACTTACTTTCACTCAGCCGGCCTCGGTGAACTCCAGCGCGTTCCGATGCTCTTCAGCGCAGCAGCACCACCTAGTGGACGGCGGAGGAACTGCCTTAGTAAATCCCGGCCGTACCCGAATCCACCGCAGAGAACGCGCCGCTGGATCGCGAATGGGCCGGGTAAGTAAATCTGCCCCCCTATGTTGGTGTGTGGCACAGTCTAAGGTTACTACGGTGTGTTATACCTTCAAATTATCAGCTCTATAGTGTGGAGAATAAACAGTACCATAAAGAGACAATGGGGGTCATTTACGGGGCCCGATTCGCGTTTTCCCGACGTGTTACCCGAATATTTCCGATTTGCGGCGATTTTCCCTGAATTGCCCTGGGATTTTGGCGCACGCGATCGGTTTGTGGCGCATCGGCGCGGGCATGCATGCGACGGAAATCGGGGGGGCGTGGCCGAACGGTAACCCGACGGATTCGGAAAAACCGCCGCATTTAAAAAAAAAAATTGGTCGCACGGGCCATACTCACATGCACCACGATGAAGACAATGAACTCCGGGGCACCTCGGCGGACTTCGGCGCAGCAGCGCCACCTGGTGGACATCGGGCGCAGGACCTTCATGAATTGCCAGAAGACCTGAACGCTTGTCAGAGAAGCCGCCGCTGGAACGTGAATGGCCCGGGTAAGTAAATGTGCCCCAATAGGTGTCACTGTTGCTCTCTATAGATAACACTTCTTGATTATTCCAGAATCAATCATTAGATCTTGTATCCTTTTATGTCAATACTTAAACATGTGGTTCTGAGACTATGATGTATAAGAGAGGGAATCACTCATTTACCTAGTTGTTCCTACGACTCTACCCACCCAGTATATAGGTGACCCCAGCACATTGCAGCCACCCAGTATATAGGTGACCCCAGCACACTGCAGCCACTCCCCAATATATATGTAACCCCAGCACACTGCAACCACCCCCAATATATATATATATATATATATATATATATATGTGTGTGTGTAGCCCCAAAACACTGCAGTCCCCAGTATATTGGTAGCCCCAGCTTACTGCAGTCACCCCCCTAGTATACAGGTAGCCCCAGAACACTGAAGCCAACCCTGCCCCAGTATATAGGAAACCCCAGCACAATGCAGTTTCCCCTAGCATGTGAATAGCCCCAGGACAATTCAGCCAACCATTCATCCATACTGGTGGCATCCTCTCTGCCTAATGGGGAGGCAGTTCTACCATAGACGGAGTATATTCTTCACACAGAGGAGAGGTGGTTCTACCATCAACGCAGACAAGGGGCATCCTCTACACCAGGAGGAGAGGTGGTTCTACTATCACCGCAGACAAGGGGTATCTCCTACACCTTCAGGAGAGGTGGTTCTACCATCACCATAGACAGGTGGCATCCTCTATGCCTGGAGAAGAGGCAGTTCTTCCATCACCATAGACAGGGGGCGTCCTCTACACCTAGAGGAGAGGCAGATCTACCATCACCATAGAGAGGACATCCTCTACACCTAGAGGAGAGTAGGTTCTACCATCACCATAGACAGGGGGCATCCTCTACACCTAGAGGAGAGGAGGTACTACCATCACCATAGACAGGGGGCATCCTCTACACCTAGAGGAGAGGCAGTTCTACCATCATCATAGACAAGGGGAATCCTCTACACCTAGAGGAGAGGAAGATTTACCATCAGCGTAGACAGGGGGCATCCTCTACACCGAGAGGAGAGGAGGTTCTACCATCACCATAGACAGGGGGCAACCTCTACACCTAGAGGAGAGGTGGTTCTACCATCGTCATAGTCAGGGGCAGCCTCTACACCTAGTGGAGAGGCGGTTCTACCTCCATTATAGACGGGGTCATCCTTTACACCTAGAGGAGAGGTGGTTCTATGATCCCCATGGACAAGGGGCATCCTCTACACCTAGAGGAGAGCTGGTTCTACCATCACCATAGTCAGGGGGGATCCTCTACACCTAGAGGAGAGCTGGTTCTACCATCACCATAGACAGGGGGCAGCCTCTACACCTAGAGCAGAGGTGGTTCTACCATTGCCATAGTCAGGGGTATCCTCTACACCAGGAGGATAGGAGGTTCTACCAGCACCATAGACAGGGGGCATCCTCTACACCTAGAGGAGAGGTGGTTCTACCATCACCATAGACAGGGGGCATCGTCTACACCTAGAGGAGAGGCGGCTCTACCATCACCATAGACAGGGGTATCCTCTACACCAGGAGGATAGGAGGTTCTACCATCACCATAGACAGGAGGCATCCTCTACACCTAGAGGAAAGGAAGTTCTACAATCACCATAGACAGGGGGCATCCTCTACACCTAGAGGAGAGGCGGCCCTACCAGCACCATAGACAGGGGGCATCCTCTACACCTAGAGGAGAGGTGGTTCTACCATCACCATAGACAGGGGGCATCGTCTACACCTAGAGGAGAGGCGGCCCTACCATCACCATAGACAGGGGACATCCTCTACACCTAGAGGAGAGGAGGTTCTGCCATCACCATAGACAGGGGGCATCCTCTACACCTAGAGGAGAGGAGGTTCTACCATCACCATAGACAAGGGGCATCTTCTACACCTAGAGGAGAGGTGGTTCTACCATCACCATAGACAGGGTGCATCCTCTACACCTAGAGGAGAGGAGGATCTACCATCACCATAGACAGGGGGCATCCTCTACACCTAGAGGAGAGGAGGATCTGCCATCACCATAGACAGGGGGCATCCTCTACACCTAGAGGAAAGGTGATTCTACCATCACCATAGACAGGGGGCATCCTCTACACCTGGAGGAGAGGTGGTTCTACCATCACCATAGACAGGGGGCATCCTCCACACCTAGAGGAGAGGAGGTTCTATCATCGCCATTGACCATGGGTGCGTGCTTCAGTTAGTTTACAGAGGAAGGCGCTTAGATCGGACAACTGGTCTGGTCTGGTCGGTGGCTACAGCATGGAATCTACTGCTGTGTCCAGCACGTGACAGTGGTCGGGTGGACCCTTCCTCTGTATACAAACAGAGACACGTTACCAACGTGCTGGGGCACGGGACATTGGTAGCACCGGAGAAGATAAGTATACATTCTTTTTTCTTTCCTTAGCCCCCCTGGGTTGTAATATATTTTTATTTAAACCCGGAAAACCCCTTTACAGCACCGATGGGGGCCTAAAATAATAGTCTTTTTTTTTTTAAATCAACCCACTTTAATAGACCAGACATAAAAATAAATGAGAAAAATAATAAAAATGTCAGGGTATGGCTGCGCCCCATAATTCCACATTTGTCAAAGTATAAAAATGATTATTCCAGGTAGTGAACATTGTAACAAAAAATAATACTCCGATCTCCAAATTACCACTTTTTACCATTTTGCTATCAACAAAAAAATGTTAATAAAAAGTGATCCAAAGGTCATATAGGTCATTTTTGCTACAAATGATTTTTTTTAAAAATCTACTTTATTATAATAAAAAAACTTTATATAAATTTGTTATCGCCATGAAGGTATTGACCTGAAGAATAAAGCCAAGGCATCATTCGGAGCTCATAGTGAAAGCCATAAAAACAAGTCCACAACAAAATGGCGCAAAGGCGTTTGTCAATTTCACCACATTTGGAATTTTCTTCCAGCTTCCCAGTACACAGCATGGAAAATTATACACTGACACTCAGAAATATAGGAGTTTTATGCAGAACATTCCCTCTTACAGCTTTGTACATGGAATAAAAATTTGGTTTTTGGAAGGTGAGGAGTAAAAAAACAGTAAAAAAAAAAAAAAAAACACAGAAAAGGTCTCAGTGTCTAAGAGGATCTTGCTATATTATTGAACTAATTAATAAAAGATGAGCCGTCTGATGACTTCTGCTGTTATTTTTCTTTTTTAGTGGATACTACAACTAAGACCAATAATAGAGGCAATATACATTATTCATTGCTGCCTCCTCTAGTCACACTTCTTGCCCTCCTCACCATCTCAGCTTTATTGACACTTCTGTACTATTGTATCAAGAAAATGTAAGTTTTGTAATCTATAACTCTATTATAGAAACAATCCCCTGTATCATTTTATAAACATTGATAAAACTGGCTGCCTGCTGCCTCCACTAGGGGGAGATGAACGGAATTATAGCAGGTACTATAGCAAATTATGGAATCTGTAAAATCTATTTGCACTTAGTTCCACTGCATTTTCTTTCAGCTAACACCCAGGGTATCTTTTTTGAGAAGCGGGAAAGGGAATATACAGGGTTGAGAAAGCGCCACTGAGCTTGCTTCTCCATGCATGTGATTTTACGCTTCTTCACCTGAATAAAGGACATTACACTTTTCTAACAAGTGGGTGAGTGCCGTTACTTTCTTCTACTTGTTTTATGGAGATCTAAGCGATCTCTGGTTCCAGGATTGGTCTGTGGCTTAATGTGGCTTAATGTGTGTCGAGTGGGGATACTGCTTGAGTGGTGCCTGCCAGTTTTCCTTCATGTGAACTATGGTTAGTAGGCCTCTGTTATGGGACACACAAGAGTCTGCATAGAAGATACCACATCCTCAGGCTATCACAGGACCCTGCAGGATTTAGTCTTGTCTTCTTAGGGATTCCAAACATGTCACATTGGAGTTAGACACTCATGGGGTACACACTGGGCTTTAGAATGGAAATGCTGGTTGTCATAGAGGCCAAATATTAGATTAGATTAGGCAATGTATTGTAGATATGGATAGATTGAAAGGGTGAAGACATAGATGAGGCTTTATTACATTCTGCATAATACAAATCAGTTTTACTCATTTACAATATAACTTTTATTTTTATAACTCTAAAGAATGATGAAGACTAAGAACGATGACAACTCCTCTAATAGTAAGTTTTATCTTATCATATATCCAATATTTTTATACACCTGGATCACCATCATAAAAGATACATTTTCACATGTTTCCTGTAGTTGCAGATCAGCTACTGTATAATCACGGTGGGCGGCCAGGGAACCCAAAATCCTGTGCCAGGGTATATTTACAGCAACAGCTTTAGGGGGAAAGCCGAGCGTTGTGTCCCCCACTACACTAGCTGTGTCCCCCACTACTGGCAGCTGCTGGGGATTACTTCTCCCTTTTCCTTGTGGCTCAGACAGACATGTGCACAGAGAAGGAGGTTTCTCTGCATCCTGGTGGTCACTTGACTGAACATGTGATCGCCGAAACACTGATAATGAGAGGCTGCTACTGGATCTCTCTAGACCCAGCAGCCCAAACAGTGACAAATATTACCATATCTGTGCCCCTTTTCACCAGTGACGAGGACTGCACAGCAACCTCAGTTACATTGGAACAGTTTATAAAAATGTGCATTTCATAAATATGGAATCCAATGTTCTGTGTTACAGGAGAACAAGAGACATCTGTGGAAATAGAAGTCCTAATTTCAGCCAAGGTCACCACTAATAGTAAGTGTCCCCAAATGTCACTAATGCCCCCTATATAACAGCCAGTGACCCTAAACACTCAACTGTCCTACATATTATACACTAATGCAAGTAAAAAAGTCATTAGGGTAAAAGGTGAATATCAGAAAGTATATTAAGTATATTAAAACAAACACCAATATCAAAGTCACCTAAAGCTACAAATCAGAACAGCAGCAAACACCAAACTTCCTATAACATTATCCAAACTCTCACTTAGAGACAAGTGGTCACATGATGTGTCGCCCCAACATACGCTTAACCCTCTGGCCTTCTTCTAAGGGGTCTCATAATTTGGTTGGTATGTGAAAGCCCTCCCCCCAATTATTATTACCTGTGACCGCTGATCAACAGTAAGTTCTATCATAGATAGTAAGTTCTATCATTTTACCCTTTAAGCCTAATAGATTGAGTCTCAAGACTTTAAACCTTTAATGTCCATGTAGAGAGTGAATGGAGAGGTGGCTTTTCCAGTGACTATAGTCACACACATCTACTGTCCCCTCACCTCCCCCTCAAAGAAGGGCAAGGTACCCCAATTTTAGAGAGGATGGATACACATTTATCAGACATTTGTAGCATATAATAATAATTCCTTTATTTATACAGTGCACACAGATTACACAGCGCTGCACAGAGCTTCCCAAATCTGTCCCTGTCCCCAATGGGGCTCACAATCTAATCAAACTACCAGTATGTTTTAGAGTGTGGGAGGCAACCGGAGGACCTGGAGGAAACCAACGTAAACACGTAGAGAACATACAAACTGTTTGCAGATATTGACCGTGGGACGTAAACCCAAGTCCTCAGCGCTGCAAGGCTGTAGTGCTAACCACTAACCCTTATATAACTACATACTATATGACATAAGACACGTGTATAACACAAAAATAAACAACAGCATAAAAACTGTGAACATTAATTTTTTTTATCAACATCTCAAATTTCTAAACATAACATTGGGGGATAAAATTATTTGGACAAAGCTGTAGATTAATTGCCCATGAAATGTATAGCTTTTCTTATAGACGCTGTCTCTATTACAGGCCAAGAGAAAGATCCAGACAGCGACACAGAGCCCCTGCTAGAAGGTAAGTTGTCTTTGTATATTTTACGAAATGTTAAATGGAAATGGGGATAGAGATCTTAGTTCTGCATACATTTAAAGAAAAAATACCATCATAGTCAAGCATGATAAACCGGGGACACTTACTCATAGATCCAGGCACAGTGACTGTGATAATCTTCTTATATTTGTTACCCATGGCCTCCTTCCTTCTAAAATCAACTTTTGAAATTATGCCAATAAAACAGCAGTGCTCTGGCTTTACAAGCTGTTGATACACTGCAGCAGCACATGTCCGTCTCCCCCTCCCTCTGCACATCCAGTAATCTCAGCAGAAGTGAGAACACAGTCTAAGGGGGAAACGGCTCCTGCACAGTGTAACAGCCTGTGAATCTGCAGCATGGAGGGACCCTGATAACATGCCCATAGCCTTTCTTGCTCATTAGCACAATTGAAATACAGGCGGTCCCCTACTTAAGAACACTCGACTTACATACGACCCCTAGTTACAAACGGACCTCTGGATATTGGTAATTTATTGTACTTTAGTCCTAGGCTACAATGATCAGCTATAACAGTTATCACAGGTGTCTGTAATGAAGCTTTAGGGTTAATCTTGATTCTTATGACAACCCAACATTTTTAAAATCCAATTGTCACAGAGACCAAAAAAGTTCTGGCTGGGATTACAATGATAAAATATACAGGTCCGACTTACATACAAATTCAACTTAAGAACAAACCTACAGACCCTATCTTGTATGTAACCCGGGGACCGCATGTAGTTAATTTTAGAAGAAAGGAAACCCTGGATAACAAATATAAGAAGATTACCACAGTCTCAGTGCCTGGATCTATGAGTAAATGTCTCAGCTTTACCATGCTCAAAGCCCCCACCCACTCTCAGTACTCACACCATAAGAAGGTCCAGAAATACTACATCTTGTATATTATTTATAAAGATTTTTTTTTTTTTTAGACCAGAAAGTTAATAACAAGAGCAGGAAAAATCGGATGTTGGGCCCTTTTTTCTTCGTTACGAAAAAAAGGGTCCTCTTCTGAAGGTAAGTTCTTTGGGCGTTCCTCCTTTCATATTGCTGGGGCTAATATCCACCAAAACCCCAACTTACCACCATGTGAGACCCTGATTTTAAACGAGTGGGTTTCACATTTACCTGATCTTTATGGCAATTAGAAATTCTGCATTTTTAAGGCTAATTATTAGGATATTAGTATTTCATATTTTTATCTAATGACAGGTTCCCATAACCTTTTTAATACTAAATCCAAAACAACACAATTTTAAAAGTATCTTAAACATGCACCTGGCCAGAAAGCTGGTTTGAGTCACATCTGAATCCCTGTGCCATCATCATTCTCTCCTCACCGCTCTCCCTCCTCCCCCTCCCTCCTAACAACCTGAGCTGACTGAGATTTGTTTGCAGCACAGGGTCAGTTCATGTCTGCACGAGGAAGGGAACAGGAGGGGGAAGAGGATTTTGGGGGATGAGAGCTGTGAGGAGATAATGATGATGATACAGGGATTTGGATGCCCCCATGAATTGATGCAGTTTGTTATCAGGGAGCCAGATACACTTTTATAAACTTTTAAAAGTTAGTGGAATCATTCATGTTAATAATAAAAGCAGATTGTGAATTAGTATTAAAAAGTCTGTGGGAACCGGTGATTAGGTAGAAGCCACCTGCGTCCTCCATACTGCTCTAATAGGAGACTCTTAATTATATATGATTTCATTAGACAGTAATAAGAAATCTACTAGTGGGTTATCAGAATCTGTCTTAATAATATTAACCCCTTCCCGACGCAGCCCTTTTTCATTTTTGCGTTTTAATTTTTCACTCCCCACCTTCAAAAATCTATAACTTTTTTTTATTTTCCCATGTACAGAGCTGTGTGATGGCTTATTTTCTGCGTAACAAATGACACTTCAAAATGGTGGTATTTAATATTCCATGCCGTGTACTGGGAAGCGGGAAAAAAATTCCAAATGCAGTGAAATTGGTAAAGAATGCATTTGTGCCTTATTGTTGTGGGCTTGGATTTTACGGATTTCACTGTACTGTGCGCCCCAAATGACAGGTCTACTTTATTCTTTGGGTCGGTACGATTACGGGGATACCAAATTTGTATAGGTTTTATAAAGTTTTCATACATTTACAAAAATTAAAACCTCCTGTACAAAAAAAAAATGTTTGGATTTTGCGATCTTCTGGCGCTAATAACTTTTTTATACTTTGGTGTACAGAGCTTTGGGAGGTGTCGTTCTTTTGCAGCTTTTGATGACGTTTACAATGTTATCATTTTTAGGACTGTAGGACCTTTTGATAACTTTTTTTAGAATTTTTAATTTTTTTTTAATAGCAAAAAAGTGCAATTTTCGACTTTGGGCACTATTTTCCATTACGGGGTTAAACGCAGTGAAAAACCGTTATTATATTTTGATAGATCGGGCATTTTCAGATGCGGCGATACCTAATGTGTTTATGATTTTTACTGTTTATTTATATTTATATCAGTTCTAGGGAAAGGGGGGTGATTTGAGTTTTTAGGGTTTTTTATTATAATTTTTTTTTTTAACTTTTTTTATTTTTACTATTTAACCCTAGGTTGTCTGTACAATCCTATCATATACTGCCATACTACAGTAATGAATAGGTTAACACGAAGCAGCCTCGGAAGACCCGTGGCTGTCATGGAGACGGATTGCCGCTCCCCGATGATGTAAGGCGCCACCATCTTTTTGAAGCTGCCGGCGGCGATCAGCAGGAGAACACTGCTGGCACCGATCGCGGGTGTTACCGGTAAGTCTTTGCTGCAATATCCAGCAAAGACTTACCGGCTATGGAGAGGGCTCAGCCCGTGAGCCCTCTCCATGCACCCGCACCCGGCATGTGACGTAGTATTGTCACATGTCGGTAAGGGGTTAATAATAAATCTGTATGTCTATGGCGCCATCATATGCCACAGCACATTACAGATAATTGGGTGCATGTACAAACAACACAAGACATTACAGAGTAATAACATGATCCTATGAAACAATATTGATGTACATTTTTTATTTTTAGGCCTGAACACCAAACGAGAGGAGAAGCAGCAGCATTTACCACCAGAGCTGCTGCCAGAGGAGAAGAAGGAGGAGGAGGAAGAGGAGGAGGAGGAGAAGAAACATCAATAGTAAGAAGGTAAAACAAGATGTCATCATGAATCACAAATATATTTGCAACATCCCCCACCGGGGCCTAGCCTTAAAGGGGAGGCCTGGAGACAGCCGGGGCCCGCTGTACCGGAGTGGCTGGCGGTTGCGGCCTAAGCACGCTATCGTCACGGTGCTTGGTACGGGGTAACCGGAGGGCTGTCCTACAGCCTGGCAGGTCTCCAGCAGGGTGGTGTTGGCAAGAAAAGATGAGGGAGCGGCTGCTATAGCGGATCTCCCTGGGGCAACCCCTTAATGTCCCGAGTGTGAGTCTCTGGGTGATGGACAGGGTGCCGGTGATGAGGGTAGTTGTAGTAGCAGGGACCAGACAGAGACAGAGGTTGAAGAAAACAACTTACAGTTCGTTTATTGCAACCGGCAGGAACTGCAGAAAACGTGTCTTTAACAGGTGGAGTACTGGAGAGGTATTTGGAGGGAGCCACAGGATGTAGTTCACCAGCCTGGTTGTGGAGGGCAGGCTGGGAGGCAGCTGTGTCCTAGAGGATACTTCAGCTCGGTCCTGGATCTCTTCAGGTATCACCCTTGAAGGTAGGATGATACCCCTTTCCTCACTACACTAACTCTAGTCTTATCTTCCACTTCAGGCAGGGGCTAGGCTCTTCCTGCACTGGTCTGGTATGCTAGAGTCTCTGAGCTACTGCTCAGCTAACTACTCTCTGCTTGTGTCCTGCAGACCCAGAGGGCCTGACTAGGACCGGTCTCTTCTCCCTTCTGGGAGAGACTGCTCTCTTCTCTCTCTGGGGAGAGACTTCTCTCTTTCTCCTCTAGAACTGGAATCCTCCAGAACATTCTTGGCTAGGGGGTTTTATTACCTCCCTTTGGTCAGGTGGTGGCTGCTCCTCCAATTACTTCTCAGTGCACAGAGACAGGATGCAACACATATCATTGGATAATAGAAATTACATCACATATTAACATCTGCCTTGCCAGGCAGGATTAACCACTGCAATTTCCCCTTGATCCTATAAGGACCATGTAGTGTAATGTGGTGTTACCTACAGGTGGGACGTATTCGCAAGCACTACCTCGCCATTGCATCGGCGAGGGTGTTGCATACCCCGGGGGCAATTGAAAGAGCCGCCCTCGGCTCGACTACAGATGTTTTGGGGCACAGAGGGGGCTAAGGGCACTTCTAGGAAGTGCAGGCTATGTGAGGTGTAGGGACAGACCGCCCATGGTCCTGGAGACAGGCACCTGGGTTGGTGTCGGACTAAGACAAACATGTAGCTGTATGACAGTTGGTCGCTGACGCCATTAAACCGAACTGTACAGTAGGAAAGGTGTGGTGTCATGTCCTGTAATCCACTCCTTGCACCAAGGCCTGTATATTTGTTTGATCAACGCTTCTTCCCTGGCGGCAATTATATGGCATTGCGTTAGCATATGCGACACGAGTACCTCCTGACTGACAACCTTACCCATGTATGAGTGGCATCCAGGTGCTAGCTGTGTAACACCCCCGGTCCCCTAAAGACCCGCAGTTTACGGACTACCCCCATGTGCAAACCTCAGTTTGAGGGATCAGGTAGCGGTCAGTGTTTTACACAAAAAGACGGTCCGACACAGCCACACTACAACCTGAAAAGCCTATGAAAGGGTTAATGCAGACTACTGGCATATAGACAGGGTGCTAGCATATTGTAAGCTCACATTGGCTTAGGAGCCCAATGGGTACATATCTTAAACGTTACAACGTTACATAGGTAGATAGGCTACTTAGGGTAGCAGCATAGAATGTCTCTTTCCTGCAAAGAAAAGGCATGGAAGTGCAAGCATAATGTCCGTACCTAAAAAGGAAGGCATCAAGTGCAATATAATAGTCAATAGACATGGCAACTTTTCCTCAAGATTGGCAACAGTCTCTCAGAAGGTCTCCAATAGGAAAGTCCATCTTCTGGGCACAGCCCTTGATGTGGGGAAAAGTGCAATAAAGTTGCAAAGGGTCTCCTCTTTTTGGGTAGAGGGACAGAGTCCTTTGAAGAAATCTCTGCTGTGGCAGAGGAAGGGTGCTATCATAGCACATAACAGTGTATAATCTCTTGATTGAGATAAATAAGGGTAAGAGTCTCAGGACTGTCTCTGGCTCTATAGGGTAGAAAAAAGCAAATATACAATATGTACAATGGACAAAGTACCTGAAGAGGGCTTTCAGCCCTTCAGGGATTACTCTGCATCGCTGGGTTCAGCAAAGACAGGATCCAGCTCCTGCAGGGAATCCTGTACATCCTCAGCGGGAGTAGGTGCCGGCTGGGGACACCCGGTGGCAGCAGTGGGTACTGCAGGTGCAGCAACATCCTCCGGACCTTCAGGGGGAGGAGCGCTGTCGCCCGGGGTGTCGGCTGTTCCAGCCGGGGGCTCAACTGAGCCAGGGACCACGGAGGGGTCCAGGAAAAAATAAACGGAGTCCAGCGGCCGCGCCGCGGCTCCTTCCGGCTCCGGTTCTTCCGGGGCCGGGTCATCACCCCATTGGTAACCGGCAAGGGGAGATGCGGGCCTAGATGGAACCTCCGGACAAGGTTCGCTAGCCGGGATGTCTTCTCCCACAGAAGAGCCGCGGGACCTGGCAATACTCCCGGCAGGGGAACCGGTGGGGGTGGCGCCCTGTATCATGCCCGGCCCATGGATGGCAATGGGACACGTACTCACAATTACTGTGGATGGGGCATTCACGTGGGTCACCGCCCGGGGACTTGCAGCCGAGGAGGAAGAGGTGTTCGGAGACTCCGGCCACTCGTCGTCCTCATACCAGTCGTCCTGCGGGAAGTAGCGGTCCTCGTCGGAATCGGGGATCCGGATCACGCCAGCCGCCCAGGGTCCTCGAGGTCCTTCCTGCAGGGAGAACTCGATGCACTCTCCCGGCTTCAGGTTGTGCAGGCTCTCCGGCAGATCAGGCCTCTTGACGGACCGGCGGGGTATAAATACTTCCCGTCCGGTGTAGTCCTGGGTGGCGAAGCCATAGCCCTTCCGCTTGTCGAAGAACCGGACCATGCCGGTGGTGCGATTCTTCTCGACCCAAGCTCCAGCTGTAGATCGGCCGGCCATATACCGCTGGGCCTCCTTCTCTCGGCGTCGCTGGTCCGAGACAGCGTCTCGGAGTCGCCGGCGGGCGGCCTCACCTCGGCCTTGAGGCTGCGGAGGTTTCGGTGCTGGGGCTCGTGGCTCCGGTTCAGGCTCGGATCTCCTTGGACGACAGGTAGGTGCCGGAACAGGAGCAGGAACCACCGGAGGGTCAGGAGCCACCACAGCGGGGCTAGCAGGCCGCGCGGCAGGAGGAGTAGGCCTCGGAGCAGGTGGAGCGGCAACATTAGGCCCAGGCGTTGGCTCAGCAGGAGTCGGGGCCTCCCCACGTGGCGCCTCCACGTGGACCCGCGGTACCGGGATGGTAGCCGGGATAGGGACGAGGAACCGCCCGGGTGGAATTTGATACTGCGTCACCGTTTGGTAGCATGTCCTGGTGACGAAGGCCCGAGTCAATCCTCGGTGCAGCCGATGTCCCGCGGAGGGTCTTCGGACAGGCTGCGCAGAGACCACCACCATAGTCTCTAAGACCTCATAAAACTCCGGACGCTCCACAGGAGGGAAAGGCGGAGGACCCCACATGGCGTTGTCCTCTCTGTCCAAAGTCCACTCCAGTTCTGGCGCTTCTCTGAGGCAGGGCAGGAAGTCCGCCTCGAGCCAGTGGGAGGAGTCCAGGTCCTTCCCGCCAAGAGCTGTGGCAGGCTCTAATTTTTCCTGCGCCACAGGAGGCGGGGTTCGCGCCCTTCGCGCGTGGGTGGAGCTTGATGCGTCATCTGGGTTTCCCGCCAGTGGAGGTTTTGGCGGGCTGGAATTATTTGCTGCGCCACAGTTTCTGAGGTAAAAGTCTTCGGGCGCGGCAGCGCCGGATGTAGCAGAGCTGGTACAGTTCTTGCCAGGATTAACCTCTGGAGTGCGGGAGCGGCGCTCGACCGCACGTGGCAGCAGTATAACACAGTTCATTCCAGAAACACACAAGTCCTTGGGCCTAAACCCGGATGGCAGCAGGGTTAGGCAGCACAGTCTTTTAATAAAGGAAAGTCTTTAATGCCGTAATAAGGCACAGAAGTCTATATCCTGTTCGTGACGCCACTTGCAACATCCCCCACCGGGGCCTAGCCTTAAAGGGGAGGCCTGGAGACAGCCGGGGCCCGCTGTACCGGAGTGGCTGGCGGTTGCGGCCTAAGCACGCTATCGTCACGGTGCTTGGTACGGGGTAACCGGAGGGCTGTCCTACAGCCTGGCAGGTCTCCAGCAGGGTGGTGTTGGCAAGAAAAGATGAGGCAGCGGCTGCTATAGCGGATCTCCCTGGGGCAACCCCTTAATGTCCCGAGTGTGAGTCTCTGGGTGATGGACAGGGTGCCGGTGATGAGGGTAGTTGTAGTAGCAGGGACCAGACGGAGACAGAGGTTGAAGAAAACAACTTACAGTTCGTTTATTGCAACCGGCAGGAACTGCAGAAAACGTGTCTTTAACAGGTGGAGTACTGGAGAGGTATTTGGAGGGAGCCACAGGATGTAGTTCACCAGCCTGGTTGTGGAGGGCAGGCTGGGAGGCAGCTGTGTCCTAGAGGATACTTCAGCTCGGTCCTGGATCTCTTCAGGTATCACCCTTGAAGGTAAGATGATACCCCTTTCCTCACTACACTAACTCTAGTCTTATCTTCCACTTCAGGCAGGGGCTAGGCTCTTCCTGCACTGGTCTGGTATGCTAGAGTCTCTGAGCTACTGCTCAGCTAACTACTCTCTGCTTGTGTCCTGCAGACCCAGAGGGCCTGACTAGGACCGGTCTCTTCTCCCTTCTGGGAGAGACTGCTCTCTTCTCTCTCTGGGGAGAGACTTCTCTCTTTCTCCTCTAGAACTGGAATCCTCCAGAACATTCTTGGCTAGGGGGTTTTATTACCTCCCTTTGGTCAGGTGGTGGCTGCTCCTCCAATTACCTCTCAGTGCACAGAGACAGGATGCAACACATATCATTGGATAATAGAAATTACATCACATATTAACATCTGCCTTGCCAGGCAGGATTAACCACTGCAATTTCCCCTTGATCCTATAAGGACCATGTAGTGTAATGTGGTGTTACCTACAGGTGGGACGTATTCGCAAGCACTACCTCGCCATTGCATCGGCGAGGGTGTTGCATATTTCTATAGTAATAGAAGGGATAACATATAGTATTGTGTTTGCTCTGTTGTTTTAGGAGTTTAAAATCAAGTATCATCTGCCACCATCTACCATCTGCCACTTCCATCAGTCCTGCTTAGTTACCATCTGCCACAGCCACTACAAGCCGCCATACAAATAGCCACCACATCCGCCATGTCCTGCCCGCCGTGACCATCCTGCCTGCCGTAATATGTCACCACCGCCACTAAGTCCTGCCCGCCGTGACCATCCTGCCTGCCGTAATATGTCACCACCGCCACTAAGTCCTGCCCGCCGTGACCATCCTGCTTATTTTTGCTACCACAGCCAAAAAATTAAATACTGTAAATATGTAAATAGTGTAAATAGTATATGTGTATATGTGTATATATGTATATATGTATATATCAATATATGTATATATGTATATATCAATATATGTATATATGTATATATCAATATATGTATATATGTATATATCAATATATGTATATATGTATATATCAATATATGTATATATCAATATATGTATATATGTATATATCAATATATGTATATATCAATATATGTATATATCAATATATGTATATGTATATATCAATATATGTATATATCAATATATGTATATGTATATATCAATATATGTATATATCAATATATGTATATATCAATATATGTATATGTATATATCAATATATGTATATATCAATATATGTATATATCAATATATGTATATGTCAATATATGTATATATCAATATATGTATATGTCAATATATGTATATATCAATATATGTATATATCAATATATGTATATATCAATATATGTATATGTATATATCAATATATGTATATATCAATATATGTATATATCAATATATGTATATGTATATATCAATATATGTATATGTATATATCAATATATGTATATATCAATATATGTATATATATATGTATATGTCAATATATGTATATATCAATATATGTATATATATATGTATATGTCAATATATGTATATATCAATATATGTATATATATATGTATATGTCAATATATGTATATGTCAATATATGTATATATATATGTATATGTCAATATATGTATATATATATGTATATGTCAATATATGTATATATATGTATATGTCAATATATGTATATATATATGTATATGTCAATATATGTATATATATATGTATATGTCAATATATGTATATATATGTATATGTCAATATATGTATATATATATGTATATGTCAATATATGTATATATATATGTATATGTCAATATATGTATATATATATGTATATGTCAATATATGTATATATATATGTATATGTCAATATATGTATATATATATGTATATGTCAATATATGTATATATATATATGTATATGTCAATATATGTATATATATATGTATATGTCAATATATGTATATATATATGTATATGTCAATATATGTATATATATATGTATATGTCAATATATGTATATATATATGTATATGTCAATATATGTATATATATATGTATATGTCAATATATGTATATGTATATGTCAATATATGCATATGTATATGTCAATATATGTATATATATATGTATATGTCAATATATGTATATATATATGTATATGTCAATATATGTATATATATATGTCAATATATGTATATGTATATGTCAATATATGTATATGTATATGTCAATATATGTATATATATATGTATATGTCAATATATGTATATGTATATGTATGTCAATATATGTATATGTCAATATATGTATATGTATATGTATGTCAATATATGTATATGTCAATATATGTATATGTCAATATATGTATATGTCAATATATGTATATATATATGTATATGTCAATATATGTATATATATATGTATATGTCAATATATGTATATATATATGTATATGTCAATATATGTATATATATATGTATATGTCAATATATGTATATATATATGTATATGTCAATATATGTATATATATATGTATATGTCAATATATGTATATATATATGTCAATATATGTATATATATATGTATATGTCAATATATGTATATGTCAATATATGTATATGTATATGTATGTCAATATATGTATATGTCAATATATGTATATGTATATGTATGTCAATATCTGTATATGTCAATATCTGTATATGTCAATATCTGTATATGTCAATATCAAATGTTGGAGTCTGTGTTTTTTTTGTACTTCTGTCCCAGGACATTGCAATCCAGTTACAATATATAAATCCACATATTTGTGGGGTTATAAGATGTTGCACTATGGGATACACATAGATTTACACAACAAAACATAAGAAACACAATAGCAGATCATAGTTCATAGTAGATAAGAATGAATAAAGGGTGTGGGTGCATCAGGTCTAACGTATAAGTCTAAAGTGTTAATCCAGAAGAAGAGGACGATCCCTGACGTGGCTATGATGCTACATCCCCGGATCACCATCCCAGCACAGAGGCGAGGTGGAGTAAGGCTGCATTTACATTAACATAGGCCGTAGTCGGGCAGGAATAAATCAGGCGCGCTGGAGAGGAGTGCTGGTGAGTGCTACCGTACTCGCCCCTCCTCTCTCCATAGGAAATACAGCTGCACGGCCATTCCTGCGGCCAAAGGTATAGCATATTCTATCTTTTTTGCGGCCACAGCACGGTACTGAGCGCCATAGATGACTATGGGGGACGTATATCCGGCCACAAATATCCGGCTGGATATATGTCCCTCATATGTTTGTGTGAATGCAATTTATGTGCTGCACATGTGATTTTGTCCCTCTTTCACAGTCCGGAGCTATGACTACACTAGTCTCTGCTTTATCTTTGTCTTTGGCAGACCAACAGAGTTAAAATATTAGGGAGTAGGCCTAGAGCAACACACAATTCAATCGCATTGTGGGAAAATGGACTTAGGGTCCATCTTAAGGTAGGACTTCTTATTAAAATCATAAAATCATCTCCCCTCTCATATTGTTGCCCGACTCATGTTGTGGCCATGTCTCATCTCCCTCTCATTTTATGACCCCATCATCCCTCCCTCATATTGTGGCCCTTTTGATCTCATCCTCATATTGTCGCGCCTCTCATCTCCCCCTCATACTGTGTGTGGCTTCTCATCTCCCCCTCAAATTGTAGCCACTCACCCCTTCATATTTGGTACTCTCATCTGATCCTCATATGTTGGCCTCTCTTCTTCCCCTCATATTGTGGCCCCTCAAGACTGAGTGGTCTACCCACCTCCTTAACTGCATCTTGGACAAGAATAAAAGTCCTTTTTGGAGAAGTAAAGCAATATTGCCCACCTATGCCCACATGCTCTAAAGACTTCCAACCTGCTTAACAAGGTACTATTTGTGGATTTGGCTGGGTACAGGTGGTGACAGGTTCCGTTTTAATGTTATTTCCTATCTATAAAATAGTGGAGTTTAAAGTGGAGTGTGTGAGATCTCTTCACTGAACACAGTACAGCTCCTCTCCTCTGCTCTGAGTACGAGCTGTAGAAGGCTTCTGGTTACATATTACAGCAGATGGGAAGGGAGAGAGGAGATAAGTGCAGACTTCATAAAACACAGAAGTAAGAAGAGATTCCCTCAGTGTTCCAAGTCCAGCTACAGCCCTGGAATAGAAATGCATTAAATTCCCTTTAATTATGTTTTATTAAGTTGATAATTAAATTGTAAAATTATATCAAACTATGACACATGATTAGATATTATTGTCACGCCTGAGAAATCCCAAAAAAGCAGAAGTGCTGAGTTTTACTGAGAACATGACTCAAAACTGAAAATGGGTGAAGTCGGGATGAATATAATGAAGTGAATAGGTCTGTACATTCTTTCTAGTCTTTTTACAAGTTCATGAATCATACAGAACAGGGGCACTGGGTCACAGGAGATTTATGTACACCCCATAGTACACTGACAATTGCATATAGGTGTCACTCTTATTATTAGATAAGAACAGACTCCTTCATGAAAGATTCATATGCTCAACAAGATGTTGACGTAAAGAGCTAAGCAATAAGGACTAGACAGAAACACTGTCCCTGATACGCAATTTTATCAATTATCATCATGTTACAAATCAAACCCAAAGTCCAGGTAAGTCGGTGGGTTTTATGATGACGCAACTGGGACTTGAGATACAAAAAATTTCAGTGCTGTTCCAGGTATTTTGTATCTAAGGCGCAGCCACTATGTACCCCCAAACTTGCTTGACAGTAACTTTGATTTGTGAAACAAAGTTGTGCTAAAGTTCCAACATAGGCCTAGTCTAAGGGAAGTGGGGGGGGGGGGGGGGCGAAGGTGACAGGTGTTACTAAGAGGGTGATCCAATAAGATAGACAGCATGATAATTCCTTTATTTATATAGCGCACACAGATTAGGCAGCGCTGCACAGAGTTTGCCAACTCAGTCTCTGTCCCCAATGGGGCTCACAATCTAATCAACCAGTATGTTTTTGGAGTGTGGGAGGAAACCGGAGGAAACCCACGCAAACACGAAGAGAACATACAAACTCTTTGCAGATGTTGTATCCTGCGACATGAACCCAGGTCCCCAGCACTGCAAGTCTGTAATTCTAACCACTAAGTCACTGTGCTGTCCCATAGGGATCATTTATTTCTTCTTTTGCCTATAAATCATATTTTTTAACTACTTTAACTTTCTGCGGGATGTAGCAACATACAGGACTGGAGTCAGCATGTTTGGGGCAGCAGTATATAGACCTGCTGCTTCTTCAGGGTGCCTCAAGCCTAATGATAGCTGGTCTAAATCCAAATGAGAGAGGATTGGTTTCTGATCAGCAGGGGTCCTCCGACGGAAGCCCACTCACTTAGGATAAAGCTAAGGGTCTGCCCCATGCAATAACAGAAATAGTTAGCTTCTCTTTAGGAGCCACATACAGGTGAATACAGCTCTAGCCCATGCATGACCCATCACCAGTAACATCAGGAGACAAAACATTGCAATAAAAGAAATGCTAAATAATGTAGAAGGCTGCAGGTCATAGACTGTATGCCAAATTACTAAGATCCAAAGATTCTGGAAAATCCCAATAACTGATAACCAGCACACAGTATGAATGGCACAGGTGGAAATCTCATAATAAACATGAAAAATAAAGCATCGGTGTATCTGCCCCTGGGGGAAGGTGTAACTCACTACCAAGGAAATAAAAGCATGTTACAACGAAATCTCAAAGAAGTCCGTTCCCCTCTCATTGTAGCTCATAGATTGCAGAAACCATGGATCACTTTAAGGTGAAACTTAGGGAATGGAAAAGTCATGGATTGTAGTATAATATTGTGCAATGGTGGATGATAAATGTGCTACTCATAACAGGAAAAATTAACTGCCCACCATTAAAAATAATAAGAAAGAAGTGGTCATAGAAGTGGCCAACTGCTATGGAATCATCTACAATAAGGCCTACCACTAGTAAATATAGCGTAAAATAGAAAAATATATCCCTCCAGTGAAAATACCTGCAATGCTTATACCAAAAATATAAACCTGCAAAGAATGTAGAAAACACATAAATATATTCCAGTAATGAATATACCAAACACATAGATACCAATGACTAGGTCGCACATATAAATATTTACCAGCAATGAATAGACAGCACATAATAATACCCTGCACTTATAGATAAAAATTAATTTACTACACACATCAATATATATCAGCCTTAAATATTCTGCACATCTGGGCTGCACTCCGGCACAGACATCAGGTACTGTTAGGCTGCTGCTGTCTCCTTCTATATCTGGGTTAGTCTTGTCCATCATTGTTGCCAATAATCCTCTATCATGTAGAGAACGTCACGGAGAACATATCCACCCTCCGCCCCTAACAAAATCACAGTCAATATAATGCCCCCTAGATAACAGCTAAGTGCCCCACAATGTGCCCCCCTACATATACAGAAAAAACAATGTGACCCCTCAATATACAATAATATATACTATCATATAATTCCCTCCTCATTAATCCGGTAGCCCCAGCACACTTCCCCAGTATATAGGAAGCCCATGCCCCCCCTGTGGTATATAGCCAGCTTGCTTCACCTGTAGTATATAGCCAGCCTGCCCCCTGTAGTATATAGCCAGCCAGCCCCCAGTAGTATATAGCCAGCCTGCCCCCACTGCAGTACATAGCCAGCCAGCCCCCTGTTGTATATAGCCAGCCTGCCCGCCCTGTTATATAGAGGCAGGCTGCCCCCCCTGTGGTATATAGCCAGCTTGCTTCACCTGTAGTATATAGCCAGCCCGCCCCCTGTAGTATATAGCCAGCCAGCCCCCAGTAGTATATAGCCAGCCTGCCCCCACTGCAGTACATAGCCAGCCTGCCCCCTGTAGTATATAGCCAGCCCCCAATAGTATATAGCCAGCCTGCCCCCACTGCAGTACATAGCCAGCCAGCTCCCTGCAGTATATAGGCCGGCTGCCCGCCCTGTTGTATATAGGCAGGCTGCCCGCCCTGTTGTATATAGGCAGGCTGCCCGCCCTGTTGTATATAGGCAGGCTGCCCGCCCTGTTGTATATAGGCCGGCTGCCCGCCCTGTTGTATATAGGCAGGCTGCCCGCCCTGTTGTATATAGGCAGGCTGCACCCCCTGTAGTCTATAGCCAAGCAAAAAACTAAAATAAAATAAGGGCCTAGATGCTTTTTTACATCTAAATAACCTTAACAGTTATGTTATATAGAATGGGATATAGAAATCCTAAATCCCTTCCTCATTAAATCCCTTACCTTCCTTGGTTGAACTTGATAGACAAGTGTCTTTTTTCAACCGTATAAACTATGATACTATGAGTAATAACCTACCTGTGATCCTTCTCACACTATGACCCAGGCGGCGCCGGTGCCTGAGCAATGACGTTGGCAGCTGTGGATCCTAGGTCATAGAGGGCGCCGGCTGTGTCCAGCAACCAGCGATATGTGTATCTTAAAGATACACATATCGCTGATTGCTACTGGGGGCCGGGATGGGCCCTAGGCCTACCCTCACCTACCCCTCGTCCTAGCCCTGCCCATCAGTCAGTGCAAGCACTTTTTAGAAGTCTGTCCTCTTCACTTCCTACCCAGTGCTGTCCTGGAAGATAATACTATATAAAGATAATGGACAGTACTGGTGGATGAGATATTACTAGCAGTGATCTTGGCTTCAGATATTTAAAACGTACACATGTGGTGCTGCTATAGTTTCACTTCTCCTTTTCTTCTGGGTTTCACTTTTTAGCAGGAAATATCATTACAAGGGCACCATCACATCCATAAAGGGATAGAAAAACATTGGTGCAATAAAAGACAGAAGTTTGAAGTCCTCTGGAAGTCAGAGTCCAGGATAGTCACTGTAAAATTGCCAGCCGCTAAGACATGGTGACTTACATTGAAACAATTCCAATCCACATGCTGCATAAAAAATGCCACAGTGAAAGGTGCTTTAGGCTTTCTGTGCACATTGAACAATGGCTGTGAGATTTCACCCAGTGCTAATCCCAAAAACAATACTAATGACCCTTTAAGGAAATCTGCCACCAGGATGAAGGATTGTAAACCAAGCGCATTGACATACTGGTGTGTGCCCCCTCTCTCAGGATTCGCTCTCCATTTTAGATTCCTATGCCCTTGTTTTTAAGAAAAAAAAGGCTTTACAAATTATGCAAATTACCCTAAGGGGCTCCAGGCTCCATAGGTGTTAATGGGGCCCGAAGCCCGTAAGGTCCAGGACCACATATCCACTACATGTGCATAGAGTAGGATAGCTCTCATAGCTCTCCATCCTAAGGACATGTCAGGTATCCACCTAATGTATCCTTACAACTGAGCCAGAAATGTGATCCGATCTAAGCCTTTAAGAGAACCTGTCACCAGAAATGTAATTTTTAGCTGTTGACAGGTTCCAATAGCCTATGTTGTGCTGATTCTAAAAATGCCTTTGTCAAAGCTCACTCTGTACTTGCTGTCATGTCATATATCTGTCATTTGTTTTGATATAATGCAAGGACTTCTGTCTTCTGCAAAGTTTGCAGTCGATGGGGCCGGGCCGACATATGGCTTGTTTTCTGTGTGCAAGAGGTTTTACTTGTTGCGTACTTGAAGCTGCCAGACCCCAGTGCACAATGTGTGAAAGGCCCCAGTTTTAATGTATTGTTTATAGTACTAGTCTACTCATATGGGAAAGGCACACCATATGGGCCCCCTAAGCCTTTTGGGCCCGGTTGTGACTGCACCAATTGCACACCCTCAAGTTATGCAACCTGCCACTTGTTGAGACTTTCTAGTCTAAGTTTATACCAACTTTTATTGGCTTCCTCTTCACACTTCTGTAAAGTATCTAGTATCAGAATTTTTAAGTCAAAACCAGGAGCGCGTTCGAAACACAGAAGACGTACAAATCTTCCGAATTTACTTTGTAGGTGTAGGTTCCACTTCTGTCTTCAGCTTACAAATAGACTGTGTGAAAGTGCCCTAAGTGATGTGTAATTGTAGTTCTCTAACTTCTCCTTCAGTATAAATTGTGCAAAAATTCCAGTTCCTCCAAAAACATGAAAAGTTTTCTCTCAGTTTTCGCATCACTAACCGAGATATCAATGCTCCACAACTGGAATAACCAGGTTTTATGTTGTTTAAACATTAAAAAAACCAGAAAAGTTTAATACAAAGAATAAAAATTTATGAACAGGCTGTTCTATTCCTCCCATCTTCTAAAGAAAGATGAATCCGATTTTCTGTATATGTAAAAATATTGTGCGTAGACTAAATCTAAGTTAGAACAAATTATGAAGGGCAACTCCTTATTACACGTGTGATAATGTATTCACTGGAAACTGAGAGTCCTGTCTAATAGATACTCCCAGTGAAAGCTGAGAGGCGGGTGTCACCAGCGCTGGCACAGGATGCCACACGTGCCAGTTACTGGCAGCAGAGATGATGATGAAGGAAGAGACTCTGATTTTTTTCTGTTTTTATTTGAACACACTGCCGGTAATGCTTACGTGGCATCCTCTACATGGCACAATATGTGATGGCACCCGGGTACCATGGTTTATGGGTATGCAAATCCTCTCAACTGTCTCTCTGGATGCTGAGAATGGGACATTGACTTAACCACTTAACTAAGTCACTAATATCCCAACAAAGTATGTTACTGGCCCACACATAAAATAATGTCCCCCTTAGTGGCTCCTTCCCTTTCCTTGCACACTGCCAGCCTGCGCCATACACAGCAGTGGCAGAGCCTCGAAAGTGATGCAGTGACCCCACAATCCCCTATTTTACCATTCTTCAAGAAAGGTTTAGTTACTCCTTAACGGGAACCTGTCATCAGGAAACTATGCAAATTCTTGGAACAGCACCCAGTTAGCCAAAATAGTGGTAACTCACATGTAGAGAGGGGTGCACACCAGATGTTGATCCTAGTTGCCAGAATCCAAATGTAGATAAAGTAGAAAATATCAGCAGACCGTATAGGTCAGCGATGGCAAACCTTTTAGAGACCGAGTGCCCAAACTACAACAAAGACCCGCTTATTTATCGCAAAGTGCCAACACAGAAATTCAATTTGTGATTTATACTCCCTTCTCTGTCACAGGTTTCATTGATACCAGCACCTGAGGACAGGGCCGCCGATAGGGCAGTACAACTGGTACTGCCCTATGGGGCCCGGACTCTAAGACACTGGGGGGGGGGGGGGGCCCGGCCGGTGGGCCGCAGACTGTGCGGTCTGTGCTGCACAATATGTGTGGGGTGGAGGCGCCGGGGGCCGCTGGTTAACCCCTTCCCGACATTTGACGTACTATTACTGCATGGCGGGAGGTGCGTTCCCGCAATATGCGGTAATAGTACGTCAAACTTCTGGCCCCGGCTCCTGAATGGAGCCGGGGCCAGAAGCTGCGGGTGTCGGCTATATATTATAGCCGACACCCTCCTCTAACACCCGCGATCGGAGATTTCTCCGATCGCGGGTGTTAACCCCTAACACGCCGCGGTCGCGCTGACCGCGGCGTGCTAGGGGCATTTAACAGGATTCGGACCCCCCCGCGGCGCTTACCGGGGGGGTCCCGCTGCTCTGATCGCAGCCCCGGGACTGCCGGTGCCCGGGGCTGCGCGATCTTCTTCCGGGTGCCGGGTCCGTGCCTCCTGGCAGGACCCGGCTGTGACACACTGAGCATGCGCAGCATGCTCAGTGTTTCACATAATACAGTGTAATACATCTGTATTACACTGTATTAGGTGAAGAATAGCTTGAACAAGTGATCAGTGGATCACTTGTTCAAGCTAACCTGTAAAAGTAAAGAAAAAAAAGTTAAAAACACTGAATAAACACAATTTTTAATAAAAATAATTAATTAAATAGAGTTAAAGTCCCCTAAACACAAACATTCCCTATACACATCTAATAAAGTAAAAATACCTGAAAATCACCAAAACCCCCCACATATTTGGTATCACCGCGTCCGTAACAATCTGTACAATAAGTCAGAAACATTATTGGACCCGTACGGTGAACGCCGTAAAAACAAAACCCGAAAAACTCGCCAAAAATATAAATTTTCATAAAATCCCTTTACAAAAATGTTCTAAAAAGTGATCAAAAAAAGTTATGTGCCCCAAAATGGTACCAATTGAAAGAACAACTCAACACGTAAAAAATAAGCCCTAAACTAGCTCTGTCAACCAAAAAATATTAAGGTTAAGTTCCCGAAAAGATGGCGATGCAGAAACAAATAAGATTTCCTCTGTATTAGTTTTTCTCCAGTAAAATTGTAAAAATAAATGAAAAACTATATAAATGAGGTATCACCGTAATCGTAGTGATCTATAGAATGAAAATATTATAGTATTTTTAGTGTATGGTGTACGACCCCCAAAATATACAAAAAAAAGAAACCCCAAATTGACAATTTTCTTTTCCTCCATACATTAAAGAGTTAATAAAATCTCATCGAAAAGCTATAGACCCACTTAAATGAAGTATTTGTAAAGTGCATCTCATGTCGCAAAAAATAAGCCCTTAAATGTCCAAATTACCAAAAAAATAAAGATTGTATAGCCAATAAAAAGTGACAATGCATAATCTGCTCTGAATGGCGCAGCTCCCCCTCAATGCCCTGGCGTGTGCCCATACAGCAGGTTACCACCACATATGGGGTATTGTTATACGCGGGAGAGATGGGGGATCAAATTTTGAGGAGCGTTTTGGAATTTTATCCACTGAGAATTTGTACATTTTATGAAAAACACATTAATTTAGCCAAATAAAATGTAATTTCGAAATTGCATCCGATTTTGTTTTAACCCCTGTAAACCAATTAAAGGGTTAACAAACTTCATAAAAGTTGTTTTACGTACGTTGAGGGGTGTAGTTTCTATAATGGAGTAATTTATGGGGTTTTACTTTATTTAGGCCTCTCAAAGTGACTTGAAACCTGAGCAGGTCCCTCAATAGCAGGATTTAGCTTTTTTTATGAAAATGTGAAAAATTGCACGTGACGTTCAATAGTATGACTCCTATTGGCAATCTACCAGAAGAGTGTGCCTTGTCGTAGCAACAGGCCTCAAACCCTGTTTGTGAAAGGTCACTGCGGGGGGCAGGAGGCTTGTTCGGTTTTGGGGTGTGTTGGGGCCCAGACACTTTTGCTGTATGGGGCCCCGAATTTCCTGATGGCTGCCCTGCCTGAGGACACCAATAAAGCAGAAAATAGTCCCAGGTACAGCTGTCACTTTAAAATAGCTCTGTGCACAGCAAGTCCTGGGCTGTCTGGGACTGCAGGAAGATACCTGGAGTCATCTCTGGTGATGGCCTGGGTGCCCACAGAAAGGGCTCCGAGTGCCACCTCTGGCACCAGTGCCATAGGTTAGCCATCACTGGTATAGGTCTTTATCAAGCATGATTTAATACTTCATCCAGGAGTTCTGCTGATATTTTCTTCTTTGTCATCAGGAATGTCATTTTTAGACATTGACAAGTTCCAGTAGCCTATGCTATGCTGATTTTAACAATGCATTTGTCAGCATTCTGAGTCATTTCACTATTTTATAAAACTTTATTTCACATTACCTGGCTCCCTATTAGCAGTATGTTGTGAGTCCCTGGGGAAGGGGCAGCTGGAACCTGCTCCTCGATCTTCTCAATGCATTCTCCCGTGTGTCTCAGGAAAGGAGATGGAGACACAGGCACACAGGCTGCAGCTTCCTTCCCCCCACATTCCTGGAACTCACCACACGCCTGTGGCAGGGAGCTATGTAATGTAAAATAAAGTTTATAAAGTACTGAAATGACAGAATGTTGAATTCTCATGCTATGTTAATTTTTAAAATAAGCATAGCATAAGCTCCTAGAACCTGTCACCAGCTAAAAATAACATTCCTGATGACAGGTTCGCTTTGAAAGAAATGTACCATTAAAATCCAACATGATAAACCAGGGACACTTATTCGAAGCTCCAGGCACTGTGACTGTGGTAATCTTCTCTTATTAGTCATCCATGGCCTCCTTCCTTCTAAAAATCAACTTTTAAAATTGCGGTAATGAGCCTGAAGGGCTCCCTGGGGGTGTTACCAGAGCACCTCCATGCTGCAGATTCATATGCTGTTACACTCCAGAGCACTACCTCTTCCCACTGTGTGCTGAAACTTCCTCTGCTGCATGAGATTATATCAGGCAGATGGAAGGGGATAGTGCTGAGGGAGCAGAGGGCAGGATCAGACAGGCTGTGAAGCTACAGCAGGTAGGGGCTCATTTAACACCCCCTGGAGCCCTACAGGATCATTAGCATAATCTTAACTGTTGATTTTAGAAGGAAGGAAGCCATGGATAACAGCTATAAGAAGATTACCACAGTCTCACTGGATCTATGAGTAAGTGTCCCGGTTTATCTTGATGGTGGATTTCCCTTAAATAATGCTTGTAATGTGGCATCAGGGGCAATGCCAGTTGCTGCTGGGGCTTGACATTGTTAGACTTGTTGACATACTGGTCTTCTTTTGTGACATTGTATGACTTAACAGGTGCAAATTGTGTCACATCTGTGATCTCGCTACATCCTATCGAAGCGGCTGGAATCTAATAATAGATCTGTTCTACTACTTAGTGACCTTGTTTTATGCTGCAACTTTGCAAAACTCTTCCTTTCGGAGGAGCCTCAAAATAGTTTCCTTCCTCCTCGGATGATATGTGAAAAAAAACACAAATCAGGCTCCTTCCAATTCCCTGGTAATAATCACCTGGAATATTCTCTGCCAGTAGATGTGCAGATGCCTCCAGAAAAGAAAACATTGTGGAAGGAAGAGACTTTGGCAGGAGATTTGTTAACCTCTGTTTACTGTCAAAGGTGCAGTGATCAGAACAGCACATGGTACCAGGTGTGGCCCGACTCTCTGTACTGGCTCCCGGAAGATGGGAACCGTGTGCATACATCTACCTGTCAGTAATCTGATTGCCTGTCTATGGAGAATCTCAGGAAGATGAATGAAACTGTATAGGCAAAGGTAGAATTTACAGGGGAGATCTCCAAGACAGAATTGGCATAGATAGAAAATCTCCCGATCACAGTAGAATGGTCCTAAATAACCTGTCAGTTTTTATGCAATACGGGCCCTTTTAGATAATAGTACAAAATGGGCGTGTCATTACCCTCACAGTAGCCAATAGTCACAGCGCCTGCACAGTAGCCAATAGTCACAGCGCCTGCACAGTAGCCAATAGTCACAGCGCCTGCACAGTAGCCAATAGTCACAGCGCCTGCACAGTAGCCAATAGTCACAGCGCCTGCACAGTAGCCAATAGTCACAGTGCCTGCACAGTAGCCAATAGTCACAGTGCCTGCACAGTAGCCCATAGTTATAGCTACAGGAGAGGATGCATTAGAATAGGCCCTTTTCTCTAGCCCTTGCAAATATGAATGACTCCTTGATTCTCCATCCCTCTTTACAGAAGTATGTGCCAATGTTTTTCTCTGAAAGCATTTGCTCACCCTGAAGCAGGTTCTCCTCTGAGCAATGGGTGTAAGTGGTTCTTAAGCCCACAGGTACAATGTGATAACATTACCATATCTGCCCACTTCAGAGCCACGTACAGCCACTGCTCACAGGAGAAGAGAAGAAGACCACTGCTGCTTTAAAGGAGCGGGGAAAGGTAAGTAGAGGCATTGAGATAGGTCGTATAAGACAAAGTCGCAGGCACAAGATATGCTTATGGGCCCTGTGAAGAAAAACCATGGAGGGGTTCTGGTAACACCTCTCCCCCAGAGCACTTCTGGTTCATTATCATAATCTTGAAAGTTGATTTTAGTAGGAAGGAGGCCATGGATAACACATATAAGAAGATTACCACAGTCTCGGTGCCTGGATCTATGAGTAAGTGTCCCTGGTTTATCATGGTGGATTTTAATGGTACAGGTACTGTCACAACAATAACTTGCTAATGGGTGTAACCCCAACGGATCATAATAGGGGTTTGTATCCACAAATGAATGGATCAGCAGGTTGACCACACATGCTGCAGCTTCATTAACTGCCTATAGTAGTAACACATGTGGCCAAGTCCTGTGCCCGGCTATCTCTATACTGTGCCATAAAGAAGAATAGAGCAGCAGGGACATGTGCAACTAAACCAATGGAGCGTTCATCTGTGGATACAATGGATCCCACCACTGATCAGAACATTATTCCCTATCCCGTAGATAAGGGCAAACTTGTCATGACAAGAATACCCCTTTAAAGAGGACCTGTCAGGTTTATTTGGGACCAAAACCAATTACAGGTGCTTATGGACCTGTGGTTTAGGGTCCCAAATTGTTCTGTATGAAGGCTGTACGTGGGCAAAAAAATCCCATAATTTTATACTTACCTAGATACTGGTTTGGCTTAATCGCACATCATGTTATTAGACTCCATGTAGGTCATTCTTGGTGTTATTGGGGCTGCCTTAAAGGCGGCATTGTTTTCCATTTAGCACCTTGGTAAACGTATTTGCATACTTCCCATACTTATCTAGATGTGAGTCCGATGAAGCAGATCGCCAGTGGCGTAACTAGGAGTGGCAGGGCCCTATAGCAGACTTCGGCATGGGGCCCCCTTCCCACTTAAAAATTATACATATTTGTATACTCACACATGCAAGTTACAATCCCACATTTATACACTCATGCACATATGCTCATATAGAGCATATACACACACAATGACATTTACAAACACACAGCATATATACACACACATACAGTATATGCAGACGCCATACATTGTATACACAAACAGCATATACACATCACAGATGCAGCATATATACATCACATATATGTTATATACATATTATGCAGTACAATGTGCAGCAAAACGTCCACGTATAATGATGCACATCCTCCACTCTTTAGTGTGTCAGGTCACATGCTGGGGCCCCCTGACACTGTGGGCCCCATAGCGGTTGCTATGGCTGCTACCACTGTAGTTACGCCCCTGCAGATCGCACACCAGACTCTCCTCTTACGATGCAGCAAATGAAGCCAGGATAATACCCTGTTTTGATTCATTGTACAGCCAGCATTATTCAAATACAGGCGGTCCTCTACTTAAGGACACCCGACTTACAGATGAGCCCTAGTTACAGACGAACCCCTCTGCCCACTGTGACCTCTGGTGAAGTCTCTGGATGTTACTATAGTCCCAGGCTGCAATGATCAGCTGTAAAGTGTCTGTAATGAAGCTTCATTGATAATCCTTGGTCCCATTGCAGCAAAAAAAATTTGAAACTCCAATTGTCACTGGGACAAAAAAATGTTGTTTGGATCTACAATTATAAAATATACAGTTTTGACTTACAGACAAATTCAACTTAAGAACAAACCTGTGGAACTTATCTTGTACGTAACCCGGGGACTGCCTGTAATCCCTCCAACAAAGGTGTGTATTCCCAGTAACTATGGTTTGGCAGTAACAACAGTCAGTTACTCCCGGAATCTGTTACTAAGATAAAGATTTTTAGTGAATAATTTCCTATATTCCTGTGTCGGGCATCGTCACGCTGTGATTATTTGTATGGCTCTCTATCACCCCCGCACTTCACATTTGGTATCTCGCAGTGCGCTGGAGCCCTGGGACTCAACCTACTTTCTGCTTCCTCATGTAAATCTGTCTGCAAGACGTTCATTGTAAAGCAGAAATGTACAGCAAGGAGTGTAAAGCCCCCGTGTGACATTGCTGGAGTGCACAGGTTCTGGCCTTAGATGTGTTGGTGCCTTATGCTGCACCTTCTATTCATACACATCCCTTATCATATAGTGTCTGGACACTGGCAGACAGTTACCTAAATAATACTGTCTAGTAAATAAACTGGGGATGGAGCTGTTTAGATTCTGGACTCTGAGCTCCAAGATAGGAGTCTGAGCATCATAGTGATACATGATACAAGGAGTCCCTTTTTCTGCACAAAACAGCAGCATCTACCTATAACTATGATTACAGCAGGGAAGAAGGGACTCTATGTATCATATCACCAGGATGTCCCATCCTCACACCGTGGTTGGGCCATGGGATGAGTTGAGCACAAAGTCCATTTTGTACAGAGCAATCACAGTTATGTGTCACAATCCTTCCTACTAATGACCCATCAATAGATTTACCGGCACTAGTCTATTAGTAGTAGATCAGTGCAGATGCATGAGGATGAAGGGGTGACACAAGAGCTTACAGTCTATAAGGATGAGGGGGTGACACAAGAGCTTACAGTCTATGGGGATGAAGGGGTGACACAAGAGCTTACAGTCTATAAGGATGAGGGGGTGACACAAGAGCTTACAGTCTATAAGGATGAGGGGGTGACACAAGAGCTTACAGTCTATGAGGATGAAGGGGTGACACAAGAGCTTACAATCTATGAGGATGAGGGGATGACACAAGAGCTTACAGTCTATGAGGATGAAGGGGTGACACAAGAGCTTACAATCTATGAGGATGAGGGGATGACACAAAAGCTTACAGTCTATGAGGATGAGGGGTGACACAAGAGCTTACAGTCTATGAGGATGAGGGGATGACACAAAAGCTTACAGTCTATGAGGATGAAGGGGTGACACAAGAGCTTACAATCTATGAGGATGAGGTGATGACACAAAAGCTTACAGTCTATGAGGATGAGGGGGTGACACAAGAGCTTACAGTCTATGAGGATGAGGGGGTGACACAAGAGCTTACAGTCTATGAGGATGAGGGGGTGACACAAGAGCTTACAGTCTATGAAGATGAGGGGGGACACAAGAGCTTACAGTCTATGAGGATGGAGGGTGACACAAGAGCTTACAGTCTATGAGGATGAAGGGATTACACAAGAGCTTACAGTCTATGAGGATGAAGGGATTACACAAGAGCTTACAGTCTATGAGGTTGAAGGGATTACACAAGAGCTTACAGTCTATGAGGATGAGGGGGTGACACAAGAGCTTACAGTCTATGAGGATGAGGGGGTGACACAAGAGCTTACTGTCTATGAGGATGAGGGGGTGACACAAGTGCTTACAGTCTATGAAGATGAGGGGGGACACAAGAGCTTACAGTCTATGAGGATGAAGGGATTACACAAGAGCTTACAGTCTATGAGGATGAAGGGATTACACAAGAGTTTACTGTCTATGAGGCTGAAGGGGGTGACACAAGATGTATATTTACTTCTAACAACCTATAAACCCGCAAAAAAATTGAACACCATCAAAAAGTTGAAAGTAACTTTCTGTGATGATCGTAAAGTAGCGCAAAGCATAGTTCCCATGTCCCACCTGCTGGTCCTTTGTCACATGAAATGCTTACTCCCATATCCCACCTCCCATATTGCTAGGTGCTGTGTGTCACACCCAGGTACTTGTTGGTGTGTGGGGACCAATCTTTTGGATAAATGTTACTCCAGAAAACCCCTGTAGAGGCAGGATGTACAATGTATCTAGTATCAGACCTGAAGTCTGCAGTCATTTCATTTGTTGCCCAGTACTGCCATCTACTGTCTTACATTTATTCAACACTCTATGGGGGACAATTACTTACCCGATCCGAGGAGTTCACTTAAAGTGTATTGTCCGACGATAATGCACTGTGCACGATTCACTAAGATCGTGCGCCCAATATCCTGCATGTGTCACTGCTGCACTCAGGTCTGCAGGAGTTCACCTTCTTCTTCCCGGTGCATGTAAGTGCATTGTCTTCAGTCAGTCGGATTGTCCGACGGCCCGCGCCCCCGATATCTGTCACATGGAAGCCAGCACAGCTGCGACACAATCCGACCGATGCGACACAATCCCAGCACAGACACCCGTAAAATACCTTTCAAAGCTGCGCAAATCCCAAAAAAACGGGGAACAGTCCGTCGAAAGTGCGACCCTTAGTAAATGAGCCCCAATATTTCTGTGACTGACATTTCATTAGGTTCCGTTAAACACAGATGTCCTTGAAGGAGATCGTAAAAGAAAGTTCACCTTGACTTAAATGGATCAACAATTGTAAACCAAGCACACCCTTTGGCAGGATCTGATCGTATTTTCGCTTTAATTGCATGAGTTGATACAGAAAGGGCTTTTAAAATTATGCAAATGAAAGGCATAGGAAGCTCAAAGAAGAGCATATCCTGCCAGAGGGGGCACACACTAGTATGTCATTGTGTGCTTGGTTTACAATAGTTCATCCTGGTGGTAGATGTCCTTTAAATGTAGCATGCAATGTAACAAATGTGAACTTGCTAATCGGTGGGGTTCTCAGTGATGGGACCCACACAGTTCACCTGAATGGGGGTCTGTGGTACCCCTGTCATAGCTCAAGGCAAAGAGAGCAGCCGGGCAGAGAGCATCATAGGCTGGCGACACAGAGCACTGGTAAATGATAAATTCCCCCATTTTGTTAAAGGGCTCATTGTAAAAATGCCTATTATTAAAAACAAGTTTTATGTAATACCTTTTATGTAATAATATTAGAGGCTTTTTTTTTTTCTATGATTATTGTGTATTTCAAAATGTGTCATTGCGCTTGACTTTCAGAACTACAATTCCCAAATTGTCTCTTTTGAAATAATGCATATTTTATGTTGCGCAGCTAAATATATAGGCGCACCCTCTAGGCTTTGGTTTTCAGTGTAAGCCACCCCGCTTGTGTGAAAAGCGCCTTAGTCTTCGCAATCCATGTTGCTTTACAATTCTCTAATGAGGGCAATGCTGTTCATTCTTCAATTCAATTATTTATGTACAAATATAAAACACAATTAAATACTCAGAAAATGTCAGAAAAATAGAAGTGAAGTAAATAAATATGTAAAGATCTTAAATAGAGATGAGCGAGCACTAAAATGCTCGAGTGCTCGTTATTCAAGACGAACTTTTCCAGATGCTCGAGTGCTCGTCTCGAATAACGAGCCCCATTGAAGTCAATGGGAGACCCAAGCATTTTTCAAAGGGACCATGGTTCGGGAATAAAATGTGTTAATTAACTGAAAAAGAATGTCTTCTGATAAGTTAGCAGATGTATGCAAACATCTGCAATCTATTCTTCACTGTTCCGCACGTATATTATCTCCTGACAAGTTAGCAGATGTGAAGAACAGTGAAGAATAGAATAAAAACAGTGAACACAGTGAACACAGGATCATTTAAGTGAAAAACACAGTGAAGAATAGATTGCAGATGTTCGGCACATCTGCTTACTTGTCGGGAGATACGCTGTCCCGGGATCCGCTGCTCTTCTTCCACTGAAGTCTCCCCGATGTCTCCGTGCTGCTCCCCGATGTCACCGTGCTGCTCCCCGATGTCTCCGTGCTGCTCCCCGATGTCTCCGTGCTGCTGCCCGATGTCTCCGCGCCGCTGTCCGATGTCTCCGTGCCCCGATGTCTCCGTGCCGCTCCCCGATGTCTCCGTGCCGCTCCCCGATGTCTCCGTGCCGCTCCCCGATGTCTCCGTGCCGCTGCCCGATGTCTCCGTGCCGCTCCCCGATGTCTCCGTGCCCGGATGTCTCCGTGCCGCTCCCTGATGTCTCCGTGCCGCTCCCCGATGTCTCCGTGCCCTGATGTCTCCGTGCTGCTCCCCGATGTCTCCGTGCCGCTGCCCCATGTCTCCGTGCTGCCGCTGCCCCATGTCTCCGTGCTGCCGCTGCCCCATGTCTCCGTGCTGCTCCCCGGTGTCTCTGTGCTGCTCCCTGTGTTCTTCAATGTGTTCTTCACACATATATATATTGTTCTTCACATACTATTTTGTTCGCACCGTTCCGCGCGTATCTTCCGACAAGTAAGCAGATTTGCCGAACATCTGTAATCTATTCTTCACTGTGTTTTTCACTGTGTTTTTCACTTAAATGATCCTGTGTTCACTGTTTTTATTCTATTCTTCATTGTTCTTCACTGTGTTTTTTTTTATTAAATGCTCGATCTCGAGCAGGGGAAATACTCGTCCGAGCAACGAGCCGTTTCGAGTACCTTAATACTCGAACGAGCATCAAGCTCGGACGAGTATACTCGCTCATCTCTAATCTTAAACCGAAAAGTCTTCCACTTCCCCTGTATGTAGCGCGCACCGCACAGTTCTGAAGTGTTTTGAACCACTTCAGGCACCGTAGGTTACAAAAACCTTACGCATGCGCGGAAGTAGGTTTCCCCGGCAGTGTCATGGTGAACTGCATCAGGTTGAATTCCGTGCTCAGAGCCGGCGGCCGGGCTCTGAGCACCACAGCGGGGAAGAAGCAGCGGCCATTGGTGGCGGAGACTGCAGGTAAGTGACCCCCTGATTATGTACCTGTCGCTGCTCCGCCCCCTGCCGGGTCACACTCTGGAGGTCACTGCTGCGCGGACACACGTGCCGTCTCCATGACACCTCTGCTGCAAAATGTGGCGTCACTTACGTCTACTGCACCGAGACTGCTGGGAATTGTAGTCCCTCCAGTCACATGTGTACGGGGCTCCGTTATTCTTCCTGGAAATGTAGGAATACATGGACTTATGGCTGTTCCTATTCCTCTGGATGCAATGATATAGTCCGCAGTGTCAGAGAGTGATGAGGGGCACAGGAGGAATAACAGAGGGCACTGGACAGTGTAACGCCATGTGAAGTGTCACAGCGAATATACATTATGTAATTAATATTTCTGTTATGTTTGTCCCAATTTTTTCACGATTACCTGACCAGTGCTGACTGTAGGGATGTGACTGTCATCGGGGGTGGGGGTGAGCCATCACATGGGGTCCTGGGTGCTCAGTCTATCGATAGACCCCACGTATGAGCAGAGGTCAGCACGCGGCTGCCCCATCAGAGAGTCACACACACCTCAGGTCCCACAGTATTGAACTATACACCTTGCACACAGGTGCGCTGGTCGCCAAGGGGTCTACAAGAAATTTTTTTTAAATCCTCTGGGGGTCCAGGGTAGTGTTTGCAAAAATAAAAACATTCCCGGCTTTGGTCCCCTCACCCCCAGGTACTTCCGGGTTTAATCTTTATGCCCAGAAGAACAGCAAATAAATGGCCTTTTTGGACCCTGGGACGTCACTGTTTATGTTGTCTCAGGGTCCGGGGAGGTCACTCATTGGCTGAAAGAGGTTCCTGTGACCCCTTCAAATTGAGAGCTTGGTACATGGGTGAAAACTGGAAACATTAGGGCGAGTGGAGGACGAGGGGATTGAACCACTTCTACTTACCTGCTGGAGTGTCTCTTCCTCAAATATTTGTGGGGATTCGGCTTGTCGTATCGCAGTCAGTAGGTTCAACCAAAGGCATACACCCACTTTATAAAGGGGCGTTCATCACCTTTGTAAACCTTTGCATCTTTTATTAGGAGTCTGACTTACTCTCATGCACTTGAACTTTGTATTTTTGTATTTTTTTTAACTGTTTTTATTTAGCTTTTTTCAAAATTTTTCACACATGGTCACTGTAATATCACAAGAACATAAACAATGAGGTAGGAGGTCAAGGGGACAATATGAGGTTTATCCATATGGCCGGAAACCAGGAGGAGCGTGAGGTTGAACGTTGTTTTAATCCATGTTCTATTAACTTCACATTCATTTCAATGGAGCCATGCACAAGAATATGTTTTGTCCCTCATCCGCCTGGAGACAGTGTAAATCTCAGAGCAGGCATTCCTGCCTGTGTCTGCAACCAGGGCCTTCTTATAGATTTCTATGGGGACTTGATAAATATGGACACCAAACAGGTGTGTATGAGCTACTCGGTCACTCAATCATGTGTATCTTCACAGTCAGGTTTTGTTCAGGCCAAAACCAGAAGTGGAACCTACACACGTAACAGGTATAATGGAAAGATCTGCATCTGTTACATATTTTGGACCATTCTTGGTTTTGGCTTTAAAGGAAATCTACCACCAGGATGAAGGACTGGAAACCAAGCACACTGACATACTGGTGTGTGCCCCCTATGGCAGGATTGGCTCTTCTTTAAGCTTCTTATGTCCTTGTTTTTTAAGAAAAAAAGGCTTTCAATTATGCTAATGAGCCCGAGGGGCTCCAGACTTCATTAACACCTATGGAGCTTGGAGCCCCTCAGGCTCATTTATGTAATTTTAAAAGCCTTTTAAAAAAAAAAAAACAGGAAATAAAACTAAAAGAAGTGCAGAGGGGGTGGACACCAGTATGTCAGTGTGCTTGGTTTACAATCCTTCATCCTGGTAGAAGATAACTAATACAAAATCCTGACCATCGGCAAAATATGTGACATACCGACTGTTTTTACACTGACACAGGCCACAGATCTATTGTCTGCAACCTGAGAACTGCACACGTTAGTATTTGTTCTCTAGCCTTCACTGCGCCCAAGTGATCAGTATTATCTGTCAAGTGGGTGGTGCCAAACTGTCTACTGGGGTGCCCTTATCACATCAACTAATAAGAATATTGTGGGAGATTTATTAAAAGCGTCTTGAGTGCAGAACTGTTCTAGGTGCACATGGCAACCAATCATTTTATTATCAGCTGTGGGTACATCAAAGCTCTGGTTGGATGCAATGGGCAACTAGAACTGTTCTGCTCTCAGACACTTCTGATAAATCTCCCATTGTGTGGAAAATTGGGAATGCTGGGCACTAGAATAAAAATCCCTTCACTGTTAACAATGGAACATTGCCTATCAAAGGATACAAGTAATAAAGGAATGTTGCTGTCTGGTATGACTGAGTTCTCCTATGGATCTTGTGTGTCTGTACAGTTGTCTCCCCCCGGTGTATAACTGTATATAAATTGTCTTTCCTTTGACGTCATCCACAGATCAGCATCATGTGACGAGGAACAACTTCTCCGATGTGCAGCGCGTGCGCCACGAACAAGCCAAGCATTCAGTATTGATCGGCTGCCCGGCCAAAATCAATGAGAACAAGTTCCTGAAGTATTTGTCCCAGTACGGGGAAGTAGCCAGTCACTTTTTCTTTGACAGTAATGTAAGTATTCGTGCGGGATGCCTCTGCTGCTGATACTGGACTGTACTGCTACATAATGTGGGGGCAGCACATGAGGCCCATGATCAGATGATTGCTGCAGAGAGTGTTTCTCGAACCACTGGCTTTGCAGCAGTCGTCTTATAGTTTGATGTTAAGTCCTTCCCACATTATAGGGGATAATATGCTGATCAGTGTGGGCCTGACCTCTGGGACTAGAATTGGGATCCTCTTCCTCTTTGTAGATTATTAATTCCCTTTATCTTTGATGGATATAAACAGGTTCTGTACATGGCTATCTTTTACAATCCCATAGACGGGACCACTGAGTGGTTGCACACCTGCTGCCACATTCAGGTGAATGGGAACCCCTGTTATTGTTATCCAGTGCTTGGATCACTAACAATAGGCTTGTTATCCCCTAAAGGGAACCTGTAAGTTAAACCAACCCATTCTAACTAAACATATAATTGAAAACTGCTATTACAGAGCAGTAAAACTATCCCTATGTTTTTATCCCCCATGCCTGTTCCACAGTCAGTTTGTAAAGTTGACTCATCTATGTAAGTCCGGCATATTCATGTCCTTCATCTCATCTCCTCCTCCTTAGGCTAATTCCCACCTATTTTAGGAATGAGAGAGACACTGGCTGTGTTACTCGATGAAGAGGCAGGGGGGCATGAGGGGTCTGATTTCAACTTTATGAATGGACTGTGGAACTTCACAGGCATAAGGAGGAACGTTATGGGGATAGTTGTACTTAGTAGAAGATTCTCTGCATCTTTAAATTCCATTCTTGCACTAACCGTTTTGTGTGTTATCTTCTGTTTTAGGGAACTCACGCCGTGGTGGAATTTGTGGATCTACAAAGCATAAACTCTTTCCTAGCAGGGACTAAAATCCCAAGCGATGAAGATGTATTTGTGGTGCCATATAAGTCAAGATATATCAGACTCAAGACAACAGAAGTGGGTCAGCAGTTTCCGAAGTGTTGGCCGCAGTTTTGTATCCCCATGAACAGTCTAGTAGAGAAATTATGCGGCGCCGAGAGTGTAAGTGTCATAGTGGTAAAGGCAAGGGAGATCTGTTCTTGGGGTCTCTATTACTGGCTCCTGTGTAAAGACGCTGGCAGCAAGGCGCATCTGGAAAATGGCGCATACAGGTGTAACTGCATAACAACTTTCTGATGGTCTTAGGCGACCCTTGTGAAATGGTTGTTTGCCCAGAACCCCAACGCCCCCCCCCAACATGGGGTTGCAACCCACAAGTTGAGAACTGCTACCCTTAGGGTTTTAGAGTAATAAATATTAATGTTTCTAATTAGTCTGAATGTCTCCAGAACTTGTATAACTGTTCCCATCATCTCTTTGATCAGATTGAAGACCAAGCACATCTGCTCCTGGATGACCTCCAGCTGACGGAGGAAAGCATCAGACTCCGCTACCTGGTCAGCTCCTTAATAAGTGACATCGCCACCGCCTACTTCCCGGAAGCCTCTGTGCATCTCTATGGCTCCAGTGTTAATTCTTTTGGCAAAATGGGATGCGATTTGGACTTGTTTTTAAATCTGGAGGATATCAAAGGATATAGATCTGGAAAGGTAAGTTCAGGTGACATGATGTGGCAAGAAGAGAAAAGCCACATCTGCTGAATGCCGTTCTCATACTGAGTGGCCGGCTCGGCCTGAAGAAAAATGCAAGACTTGCAGATGTTTATCTTATGTATATGGCAGACTTAAAGGGGTATTCTGGGATTCAAGGGTTTGTACCAACTTTTCAAACAAAACCCTATCCACAGGATGGAGGATAGCAAGCTGATCCGTGTGGCACTGAATGGGGAGACTACAAGTCTCATTCTTACTAATGATTGTAGTACCATTCTATGGTATTGGAGTGTTGGAAATAGCAGAGCACAGCTCTCAGGTATCTCCGGCATGCCAATAGACAAATGTAAGTGTCGGAGGTACCTGAGCGCTGTGCTCAGCAATTTCTGTCATTCCCATAATATTGAATCGATTGGCATGGGATATGTTTGGTTTTCTCAAACCCTTTACACATATTTAAAGGTAGATTGATTTAGTTTTCTAATATTTTATTTTCAATGTGCTGCTTTTATGTGCCCACAGATGACAAGTCCTTACAGTACAGAGTTTTGGATGAGGCGGGTTTCCTCAGGAAGGACGGCGCAGCAGAAAATCCTCTCTGTCATTGGCGAATGTATAGATAGTTTTGGTCCCGGATGTAATGAAGTACAAAAGATTCTAAATGCCCGCTGCCCCCTGGTACGGTTCATCCACCAGTCATCGGGCCTCCAGTGTGACCTTACTGCCGACAATAAGTAATTATATTACATATTTAAGAGGGGCTTTTGGAGAATACTCCCTTGGGATATTGTTCCTTTAGACAAATCTATATAATTTTTGCTGGAATCCACTGCAGGAATGAATAGAAATCCAACATCCAAACCAAGCGTGACAAACTATGGACACTTACTCATAGATCCCGGGACTGTGACTGTGGTAATCTTCTATTTGTTAGCCATGGCCTCTTTCCTTCTAGAATCAATGTTAAAGATTATGCTGATGAACCTGAAAGGCTACTGCGCCTTTTCCCACACCACTTCCAAACTTTAGCTTCACTTGCAGTTACACTGTCTCACGGTCTCCACTCTGCTCCTTCTCGGCACTTTCCCCTTCCTCTGCCTGAGAGTATCTCACAGTAGCATAGGTAGATTCAGCACACAGTTGAAGGGGGGAAGTGCTCCTGTGCAGTGTAACAGCCTGTAAAGCTACAGAATGGATGGGCTCTTGGTTTATGCTGTCTCATTAGCATAAAAGTCCATTTTAGAAGGAAGGAGGCCATGGATAACAAATATAAGAAATCATGGTGCCTGGATGTATGAGTAAGTGTTCCTGGTTTATCGTGATGATCATGACTTAATTTCAGCTGAAGATTTGGCTGTCAGTTTTCCAAAATCCTGTTCTGTGTATGCGTTCTGTACAATCCGAGTACACAAAGCAATCTGACGGTGACTCCAACAGCTAAGGTTTCGCTTGCACTTCCATTCAAAGTAGCATGGGTCATATTTCATCCTTCAAAATAACAGCCAGATAACAAAAGCACATGACGCTCTCCATATACTTACTATGGGGGTCTTCAGATTTTGTCTTATGATGGAACTTGTCTAAGTTGAGAGTAGAGGAATAGGCCCTTAGAGTTGTATTGTACAGTCACGGTGCATTGAGCCTACAGCGTGCCAACTGCACTAAGACGGGGCCAGACGGGGGAACAGCGAGGTATAGACGAGCCGCAGCCTTACCCTGTTTACAGCCCATTTGGTTGTGTGTACATGGCCTTACTTTTTAGTTTATGGTTTTGGTTAGTTTTTGTTTACATAGACTATAAAAAATGATTTCTAAGAAGGCGGCTCCCTCTGCTGGATTTGTTACGAATTGCATCTTTATTGCACAACATGTGCTTGTACAGCAGTATTTACAGATCATATGCAGATCATGTAGATGAGTAAATCAGGTGATAATAACCCCACACATGCTGTACCTCTTCTCTGTTCTGTTTTGTAGAATTGCACTGCGAAGCTCAGAGCTGCTGTACATATACGGTAACCTTGACCACAGGGTGCGAGCGCTGGTCTTCGCCTTGAGGAGCTGGGCCCGTGTCCATGGGATCACAAGCAGTATTCCTGGACACTGGATCACAAACTTCTCCCTCACCATCATGGTCCTATTCTTCTTACAGAAGAGAACCCCACCAGTCATCCCAACACTCGACCAGCTGAAAAACCTTGCAGGTAAGTAAGCAGATGAGGGTATTCAAAAATGTGTTCCCAAAAATGAATGGAAGGCGGGTAAAGGTGTTCTCTCTGCCTCTCCCTCCCTCACTGGGCAGATACGCCACTCAGGAGGAGGAAGGGACACGGTGATATCACTGTCCATATAAGGTTACTGGGGATACACCCCTGTACATTGGCTGTTGCTGATGTACACTCCTTCGCATTCAGGGAGGGCCTACCTTCTTTTGGGCTGAAAATGCCTGGAAAGGATATCTCATGGATAAGAGTGTATATCTCCGGTTCTGTTAAATATCCACACACAATCCTGTTCAACCCCTTGGCACAATAGGACGTACATGTACATCTCAGCAGAGAGAGTAGCAGAGCCCGTGCGATCGCTGCAGGAGCTCGTCTGTATGTGAAAACCAGACTTCCGCAGTAACAGCTGGGTCTGCGATACTCACAAACCCGGCTGTTTAAACCTATAGATGATGCGTCATGCTGACCGCTGCGTCTATGGGGCTGTTCCAGGTACTCGCCTAGCGGGTTCGGCAACCTCTGTGCAAGGCACGCTAAATGAGGTACCTGAAAAGTACCTGAAAAGCGGCTGCCATCCTGGAAATAATAAATGTCCATGTCACAAGAAAATAAACATTTTATAGAATGTAAGATGTGACAATGCAAATCTGCCTTCCCTTCTATGCCCGGCCTGTGCCCATACAGCAGTTTACCAACACACTCGGGAGAAATTGGGTATCAAACTTTGTGGCTTTTTGTGATTTAATCGATTGGGAATTAAACATTTTTGGGCCAAAATGAATGCAATTACAAATTGTAAATTCCACCTCCAATTTGTTTTGTAAAACACTTAAAAGAGTTTCTCATACATTGAGGGGTGTAGTTTCTATAATGGGGCAATATGTGTGGTTTTACTTTTATTGGTCTCAAAGTCACATACTGAGCAGGTGCCTGTAATTAAGGGTTTTGGCAATTTTCATAAAAATGTGAAAAATTGCACCCAGAATTCTAAGCCCCATAACAACCTACACAAATGAGCGGATGCATAAAAAGCCAGACAAACAAAAAGCGGACATTCAGGAAATGTTAGTTATGAAGTTATTTGAGTGCTATGACTGAAAAGCAAAGAATTTAGAAATGAGATTTTTTTCTACATTTTTGACATATTTCCTTTTTTTTTAATTGAATGCAAAAAATATCTTCCTCTGCATCTGTGGCTAAACCTGGGAAAGGGGGATGCACATGTCATGAAAAACAAAGTTAAAGTTATGATATATAAAGCTTTTCCAGAGATATCGCCATTTAAAGAAGCGCAGAGCAGAACGGGGACACCAAAGACCATGGGTCAGGAAGGGGTTAATCCAGAGTCCTAACCAATTCCTGCATTTTATTTTCAGGTAAAAAGGAAAAAAGCATCATCGATGGCAATGACTGCACGTTTGTGAGAGACCTTAATAAAATTAGGCAAACTGCAAATAAAGAGCCATTAGGTAAGTCACATACATGTGCAGATAGACCACCCGTATTTAATGGGGTCCTCCCCATCTGAGGTTTTTCTGATATATTCTCAGACCTGCGCCTTCTTGGGGACAGGCTTATTGCTCCGCTATTTTCAGCTCTCCCATAGGCTTAAATGGGGGGCGTGGTTTTTCACAGACACCTCTCCACTATGCCCCATGTGTGTTACAGGGGTCAGGAGACCCGGAACTATCGGGTTATGACACATCCTGTATAATGGACAGCATGTGTTGTCTGGGTTTATACCACCTATTATTTGGATAACTTTGCACCCGAATTTGGGCAAATACACAATTTTGAGTACATAGGGCCAGATTTATCAATAGTGATATGCGCTATACTGGGTGCAGTGTGCCTTATGACGAGTGCGGCAGGTTACTGAATACTGGCATAAGGTTTTCATTAATCTGGTGCCCCCTGCACTGCGCAGGAAGTTTGCAGCAACGTCTTTTTTTTGGGGGGGGGGTGCACCTTCAACATGGAGCGCGCAACATAATGTGGCGCAAATGCTTCATAAATACGAGTGCAAGCAGTTTGTGCAAAGTCAGACAGAAAACTGGCACAATCAATTTAATAAATGTGGGCCATAATCTTTTAAAGAGAACCAGTCACCACATTTTCACATATACAGCTAGTGATAGGTTTCCATAGAGCCCCAGTAACTGACACCTTTCTTTTAGCTAAATCAACTTTGTAATATTCCCGGGCATCAGTGAAGGCTTGTTTTGCTTGACCAGCCCCACCCATTTACTCCTCCCCATGTCTGATGCTTCTTCTCAACACGTCATGTGACCAGAATGACATCATCTCAGGTCCTTTAGCCTTTTAACATTAGCCTCATGCATATATCTGATCACATGAAATCACAACAGCCTCTATGGAATTCTATTTCTACCTATCCATCCATTTATTACACACTGTTTTGAGGTGCGTTTTTCATACGGATTTATCTATTTAGTATTGCATTTTTATGTGGATTTTTTTTTTTCCTCCTATGAGAAAATATTTTAACTCCCACAGACTTAAATGTAAATAAAAACACATGCAAAAATCAATTAGGACGCACAAGAAAAGTAACACTATCATTATTTTATTTTCCTCACCGAGCAACAATTTTTGGGTGGAAAAAAAAACTGCATCGTCTTCATTACTTTTGCCAAACACATTCACTTTCAATAAAAGTAAATGTGGGTCCGGCCTTTGTGACTTATTTTTATGATAAATTGTAGCCGTGTTGTTGTGCATGACGTCTCCTACTTCTCCCCCAGTGTTTGTGCTGCTGAATGCCATAGGTTTAGTAGGAGTGATACAAGGGATTACACGTATCTCCCGTTATCTTTGTGATTTATTAATATTATTTATGTATGTAGGAAAAACAAGATGCTTTTAAAAAAAAAAAAAATCTGTCTCATTTTCAGTAAAACTATGTAAACCTTGTCATTATAATGAATGTGTATTTTCTATATTTTGTAGATGGTCTGCTGATCGAATTTTTGGAATTTTATGGAAAGTTTGACTTCAAAACCAGCTGCATAGATATCCGCAAGGTTTGTATATTTTATGGAAAAGTTGAAATAGTTCTGTTTTAATTTTCTATTCTACCGGTATTTTATTTAAATGAAATTAGTCATTTTTGTCCTTCTATGTTCGAGATTAGGAATGCTATTCAAAACCAAATATTAGGCTGATACCACTTAAGTAGAAATGGCTCAAGACAGGGAAATTTGGCTCAGTAGTGTGGCCGTGTGCCTGTTTGATCTCCCTACAATGCCTGGGCATGCTCCTGATGAGGCTCAGTAGTGTGTAGCCTCCATGTATGACCTCCCTACAATGCCTGGGCATGCTCCTGATGAGGCTCAGTAGTGTGTGTAGCCTCCATGTATGACCTCCCTACAATGCCTGGGCATGCTCCTGATGAGGCTCAGTAGTGTGTGTATCCTCCATGTATGACCTCCCTACAATGTCTGGGCATGCTCCTGATGAGGCTCAGTAGTGTGTGTAGCCTCCATGTATGACCTCCCTACAATGTCTGGGCATGCTCCTGATGAGGCTCAGTAGTGTGTGTGTCCTCCATGTGCATGTATGACCTCCCTACAATGCCTGGGCATGCTCCTGATGAGGCTCAGTAGTGTGTGTGGCCTCCATGTATGACCTCCCTACAATGCCTGGGCATGCTCCTGATGAGGCTCAGTAGTGTGTGTATCCTCCATGTATGACCTCCCTACAATGCCTGGGCCTGCTCCTGATTAGGCTCAGTAGTGTGTGTAGCCTCCATGTATAACCTCCCTACAATGCCTGGGCATGCTCCTGATGAGGCTCAGTAGTGTGTGTATCCTCCATGTGCATGTATGACCTCCCTACAATGCCTGGGCATGCTCCTGATGAGGCTCAGTAGTGTGTAGCCTCCATGTATGGCCTCCCTACAATGCCTGGGCATGTCCTGATGTGGCTCAGTAGTGTGTGTAGCATCCATGTATGACCTCCCTACAATGTCTGGGCATGCTCCTGATGAGGCTCAGTAGTGTGTGTAGCCTCCATGTATGACCTCCCTACAATGTCTGGGCATGCTCCTGATGAGGCTCAGTAGTGTGTGTGGCCTCCATGTATGACCTCCCTACAATGCCTGGGCATGCTCCTGATGAGGTTCAGTAGTGTGTGTATCCTCCATGTATGACCTCCCTACAATGTCTGGGTGCTCCTGATGAGGCTCAGTAGTGTGTGTGGCCTCCATGTGCATCTATGACCTCCCTACAATGCCTGGGCATGCTCCTGATGAGGCTCAGTAGTGTGTGTCACCTCCATGTATGACCTCCCTACAATGCCTGGGCATGCTCCTGATGAGGCTCAGTAGTGTGTGTAGCATCCATGTATGACCTCCCTACAATGCCTGGGCATGTCCTGATGGGGCTTAGTAGTGTGTGTAGCCTCCATGTATGACCTCCCTACAATGTCTGGGCTTGCTCCTGATGAGCCTCAGTAGTGTGTGTAGCATCCATGTATAACCTCCCTACAATGTCTGGGCATACTCCTGATGAGGCTCAGTAGTGTGTGTCACCTCCATCTATGACCCCCCCTGCAATGCCTGGGCATGTCCTGATGTGGCTCAGTAGTGTGTGTGGCCTCCATGTATGGCCTCCCTACAATGTCTGGGCATACTCCTGATGAGGCTCAGTAGTGTGTGTGGCCTCCATGTATGGCCTCCCTACAATGTCTGGGCATGCTCCTGATAAGGTTCAGTAGTGTGTGTGGCCTCCATGTGCATCTATGACCTCCCTACAATACCTGGGCATTCTCCTGATGAGGCTCAGTAGTGTGTGTAGCCTCCATGTATAACCTCCCTACAATGTCTGGGCATGCTCCTGATGAGGCTCAGTAGTGTGTGGCCTCCATGTATGACCTCCCTACAATGCCTGGGCATGCTCCTGATGAGGCTCAGTAGTGTGTGTATCCTCCATGTGCATGTATGACCTCCCTACAATGCCTGGGCATGCTCCTGATGAGGCTCAGTAGTGTGTGTATCCTCCATGTGCATGTATGACCTCCCTACAATGCCTGGGCATGCTCCTGATGAGGCTCAGTAGTGTGTGTATCCTCCATGTGCATGTATGACCTCCCTACAATGCCTGGGCATACTCCTGATGAGGCTTAGTAGTGTGTGGCCTCCCACATACCTGTATGACCTCCCTACAATACCTGGGTATGCTCCTGAGGGGGATCCTTTCTGAGAACTGGATTAAAGCATCCATCATCTCCTGGACAGTCTGTGGTGCAGCATGGCGTTGGTGGATGGCGTGAGACCTGATGTCTCAGATGTCCCCTCCATAGCATCAATGCCTTCATCATGCAGGAACTAATGACATACAACAGCCACATGTGGCCTAGCACAGTCATGTATCAGAGAGAACCCAGGGACCACTGCACCTACATGTGGTCTCCCAATGGTTCTGAGGATCTCATTGTACATGAAGGGTGTGCGGCCCTCCAAAGAAATGCCTGCCCACACCATAACTGACCCATGGCCAAACCGGTCATGCTGAAGGATGTTGCAGGCAGCAGAACGTTCTTCACCAGACACTGTCACATTTGCTCAAAATGCAAAAGTCACTAAAACCAATAATACAGCCAATAAGGATGAGAACGGAGCCATGTTATGTGCTCACCACTTACAGAACCCCTCCTATACAGGGGTTGTCTTTCTATTGTTATTGACAATGTGTTGTTGTGAGTTCTCTGTATATCTGGCTGGTTAGAGTGGTACTGGACAGTATAATAATCTTCATTACTCTAATTTATGTGTTATAGGGCGTAGAAAAGAACAAACCAGAAGCGGCGGCTCTGTACATCCAGAATCCATTTGAACAGAAACTAAACATAAGTAAAAATGTCAACCAGTCGTCGCTGCAGAGGTTTGTGAACTTGGCTCAGGAGAGCGCCTACATCTTACAGGACCAGGGGGGGCGCCCTTCTAAGAAAGGGAAACCCTGGGGTCTCGCCTCAATATTACTCCCAGCAAGTGCAGACAAAGGAACCAGCCCCAAGAGGAAGAAGAAGGTATCGGCCAGTGAGAGGATCGGCAGTCTCTTGGAGTCTCTAAAGGACAATGATGACACAGGAAAAGCACAGCCGGGGCATTGACCATGGTGGTAATCGGGGTCATTGCAGGATGCCAGGCTCCGGACAAGGACTGTAGTAATGCCCATTTTATACCCAGCACGGGCTCTGACTGTTTTATGTCTGTAAAATCAGTTATTTTATATGCGAGATGTAAATTACAGAGAAGCCGATATGTTTATTACAGAGAATCGCAGAGGACAGTGGCACTACCACGGAAGACCATTGGCACCGCCACCGGAAATGTGGTAAAAGGTGTACGGATACTGTATATTGTACTGTATGTTAAGGGGGTCTGTGACCCATTGTAGCGGCTATCTACTATGTAGAGGATGACTGGGTAGGAGTGTAGCTATACCCAGGGTGACACAAGATCTAAAGTGTCCAGGAGGCGGCCCCTCCATGCACCGTGCCTTGGGGTTTGGTCTACTGAATGCTTCCTATACGGAGTGATGTGACCAGCATCCAGTCAGGAAACCACCAGAGCCTTCACACAGAAGGGGAGGAGCATTCAGTGCACTCTCAGAGCTCCGCCTCCTGAGCACTTGAGATGGTGATGCTGGGGACATTAAAATATGGATTTCTGTATGCGGCCGCCTGCCCCGGTTATGCTTACACTGCTCTCCTCTCTTCTGTATGATGGGGTAGGACTCAGACACTCTCCCTTTAACAGGTTGTACTACTAAGAGTAAAGAATGATTGTCAATTTATTCAATTTATTCTTCTTTATTTGCTGCATTGCTTCATTATGTGACAGGGAGGATTATTTACAAGAATCAATGGTAGACATTGCAACAGCCGTTCTCACATTTCTCAATACAATTCTTGGTGGCGTTTTATCATTCTGTGCCAGGCTGCCCCTCTGGTGTGTGCCCCCCCCCCCCCCCCCCGTTGGCGGGCAGCCCCTCTGGTGTCCCCCGTTGGCGGGCAGCCCCTCTGGTGTCCCCCGTTGGCGGGCAGCCCCTCTGGTGTCCCCCGTTGGCGGGCAGCCCCTCTGGTGTCCCCCGTTGGCGGGCAGCCCCTCTGGTGTCCCCCGTTGGCGGGCAGCCCCTCTGGTGTCCCCCGTTGGCGGGCAGCCCCTCTGGTGTCCCCCGTTGGCGGGCAGCCCCTCTGGTGTCCCCCGTTGGCGGGCAGCCCCTCTGGTGTCCCCCGTTGGCGGGCAGCCCCTCTGGTGTCCCCCGTTGGCGGGCAGCCCCTCTGGTGTCCCCCGTTGGCGGGCAGCCCCTCTGGTGTCCCCCGTTGGCGGGCAGCCCCTCTGGTGTCCCCCGTTGGCGGGCAGCCCCTCTGGTGTCCCCCGTTGGCGGGCAGCCCCTCTGGTGTCCCCCGTTGGCGGGCAGCCCCTCTGGTGTCCCCCGTTGGCGGGCAGCCCCTCTGGTGTCCATCCTGGCGGGCAGCACCTCTGGTGTCCCCCCCCCCCTCCCTACCCTGGCAGGTAGCCCCTCTGGTGTCCCCCATGGCGGGCAGCCCCTCTGGTGTCCATCCTGGCGGGCAGCCCCTCTGGTGTGTCCCCCCCCCCCCCTCCCTACCCTGGCAGGTAGCCCCTCTGGTGTCCCCCCTGGCGGGCAGCCCCTCTGGTGTCCATCCTGGCGGGCAGCCCCTCTGGTGTCCCCCATGGCGGGAAGCCCCTCTGGTGTCCATCCTGGCGGGCAGCCCCTCTGGTGTCCCCGCCCCCCCTCCCTACCCTGGCAGGTAGCCCCTCTGGTGTCCCCCCTGGCGGGCAGCCCCTCTGGTGTCCCCCCTGGCGGGCAGCCCCTCTGGTGTCCATCCTGGCGGGCAGCCCCTCTGGTGTCCCCCCCCCCTCCCTACCCTGGCAGGTAGCCCCTCTGGTGTGTCCCCCCCCCCTCCCTACCCTGGCAGGTAGCCCCTCTGGTGTCCCCCCTGGCAGGCAGCCCCTCTGGTGTCCCCCCCGGCGGGCAGCCCCTCTGGTGTCCCCCCCGGCGGGCAGCCCCTCTGGTGTCCCCCCCGGCGGGCAGCCCCTCTGGTGTCCCCCCCGGCGGGCAGCCCCTCTGGTGTCCCCCCCGGCGGGCAGCCCCTCTGGTGTCCCCCCCGGCGGGCAGCCCCTCTGGTGTCCCCCCCGGCGGGCAGCCCCTCTGGTGTCCATCCTGGCAGGCTGTTCCTGTCTCCTAAGGAGATTTAATTAAACATCAGTGTTTTTGTATGGAATTAGGAGAAACATTATCCCTTTACTGGGGAAGTGTATTCTCCATAATTCCAGCAGAGGGTGCACTCCTCACAACTCTTATAGTAATAACATGAGGGCGGTGTGATCACCACTGCTCCCCCGCTCTCCTCCCAGATGTTATATACAGACCTCGGCAGGTATATAGAGGCAGCGCGGACGTGAGAACCCACAGCTTCATAATATTGGCTCCTTCTCTCATGCAGATGGGGTACAGGGCTATGATACGCTCCATGGACCCTCTCAAGACGTGTCCCTTTCCATTGGTATAACTCTAAATGATAATATAGAGATCTATGAATGAGAAGTAGGTAACACAGGAAAGTACAGCCCATACACCAGTTTGTTTCATTATTATCTAGTAAAAGTTGTGTGAGTTACTGTTATCAGTTCCGGGGGTCTGTGACCAAAAAAGTGAGAAGAGGTGATACCTGTAAGTTACTGTTTACTGTTCTTTACTGAGAACAGTGCAGTCTGTACTATGTGCCGTTGCCTGTGTAGTGCGCAGGGGAAACCAGATCCAGGTTCTTCATGAATCTGGCGCCCCCTGCACTGCTCCGGCAGAATGCAACATTTTTTTGGTGCACTTTGTTCATGGTGCAGACAGAATTGTGGCGCAGAAGTCTGGCTAAGCAGTAACAGCCACTTTTGGTGCACGTTTTTCTGTCTTGTTGGACACTGTACAGCTGCAACACAAAACTGGTGCAGATACTTTATAAACACAGGTACAAGCAGTTTGCACGTTCTTTCTAGTGCAAAGTCAAACAGCAAACTATTGCAAACACTTTAATAAATGTAGGCCACTATTTAGATTGTTGTCAGTCACATTTTCTGTCTTGCATCTGGAGCTACAAAAACTCTTCACCTTCCGGCTTCTTCTCTTATGTACTCAGGATAACAAAATAAAACATTCTCTAATTCACTTTTGTTACTAAAAATGCAGCATTTCACAGATATAATTCCAACTCTCTCAGTGTATAAGTCCTGGTGTACACAATTTCAGTTTCCCCTAGACACTACCTAGTAACTTCTTACTTGGGGTGATGGCACACGTGGCGTTTTTTGGCCCTTTTTAAGCAGTCTGTCAAAAATCGCATGCGTTAAAAAACGCATGACTTTTTGACAGGTTTGACCAATTATTTTAATTGAAACTGGTTAAAAACGCATGCGTTTTTTGACTGACTGCTCAAAAACGGCCCAAAAACGTATTCAAAGTGCCACGTGTGCCAACACCCTTAGGGTCGGGGGCGCCATCTTGGTTGAGATTGTGCTGCTGAGATTACGGTCTGTCTCTGCTGTGTGGCTGTAGCCACGCCCCCTGCACAGAGCTCACACTGCTGCACACTGAGACACAGAAACTTCCTGCCAGGAGAGAGAGGCCGCAAACTACAAGGAGATAAGTGATCCAGGACAAAGGGGAGGCAGGCACATGTCTGTGAGATGTAGCAGGGCTCACAGTGTAACAAGCTACAAGGAGATAAGTGATCCGGGGGAAGGGGGAGGCAGGCACATGTCTGTGAGATGTAGCAGAGCTCACAGTGTAACAAGCTACATCCCACACCCTAGGATTTTGCACTGAGCAGCTGAGGGAATAATAGGCAATAAAACTGAGTAAAATAGTAAAGTAAGGGGTTAAAATGATCTTTATTGTGTTAACATCACAAGGGGATTGAAATGTGAAAATTTTCATGGGAAAACCCCTTTAAGGGGTTCATTGTAATAATACATTTTGGCGTGTCCTGCTCCCTGGTGTGCTGGTGCTTGTATTTCTCTACATCTGGTATGCATTACAGGCTATCCTCCACCCATCGTAGGGAAGAAGTGGTTTTGGGTGTAGAGAAATGATGTAATAACATGACGACATTATTTCCTATATTGCAGTGCTTGTTTTCGATGGATTCCTTCACAAATAACCTAAAAGCCAGTAAGATTATAAAGAAGAAAACAGGAGCACTAGCTAAGACTGCCCCGCCCCCAGTGCACCGAGAAACGCATTTACATAAAGATAATAATGGAATTTTTCCGAGAGAAGTATGTCTAAAAAGTATACAAATCGCTCTACACTACACTGTGGGGGGTTTAGGTGCCGTTTTTTGGGAACTTCCTCACGTTCTTCCATGAACACTCCGGTTGTTCCGTGTTGTGATAGTCGCGTCGTGTCGATCTGATAAAAAACATAAGAGTTCGTTCTGGAATGTATAAATGTGTTTCTTGGATCCCCATAAATATTAAACACATTCCTCTCGCTTACACTTGTGCGGAGGCCAAAAAAGTTTAAGTTAGGATACGATGTGTAAGATTACGCAGGGGTCAGGGAGATGTCTTGGAACATAAACCGGCTGGAGAGTTCTCACATCAGACCCAACTGCTTAAAATTAGAACATAAGACAATAACTGGGAATAGAGGAGCTTCTACATTAGGCCTCTGTGTTTGGATATCGGTATTGGATCTAGGACAGTAAGTAATATTGTTGGCGTCTCTTTTTTCCTTTCTTACTATAGTTCTTGGCTCTCCTTGTGTGGCAGGGCCTCGGGCCAACTATGACTTTTCCTAGGAAAGGTGGGTCACATCAGATTCCAGTCTTTAGTTGTGACTGTTTCTACCCCCCTACAGCTATACTTATGATGTGTATATTTTATGAGGTCCTCATTACTCCTCCAGTTCTCATAGTAGTGTGGTGCACCCCTGATGGGAATTTAGGGTTGATGGGGGCAGTATTGGGACCTTTTCCTCTCACCTGGTGGTAGGCTTTTTGAGCAGGCAGAGGTGGCTAGTTATTGGCTCCTGGAGGCTAGTTGGTTAGACCCATCGATAAAAGACTGTGGCCAGGGTGACCAGTGATGGCAGGAGATGTGTAAGATGGTGTAATCCCTGGTTCAAACATCTGGCTTGTAGATAATCTTCTGGCCCACAGATGGTGAATTGGGGTGCCCATGATGTTGATATTATCAAGATGTAAGATGAGAGATCCAATAGAGAAATTCATGGCTCAGTTTTTTCCAAGTTTTATTGTTATCACAAGTTGGTTATTGTACATAAGAGCCAATTTCGGACCTTTGATGGTGCTCCAAAGGTCCTGAAACTGCAGAATGAAAGCAGTTAGAAAGGACGCATCCTCCATTCCCCAAAAAAGCTTGATTCTAGTACCATATGTAGGAAGTTATTATCGGCTTGTAGGGGCTATATAGTGTTTTATAAGTTTTTATGTTTCATTTTAGTCCTATCACTTTTGACAACTTCTGAGAAATGGTCAGTATAGAATATAAGACGTAGAGGTCAGTGTGAGAACAGACACTTACGATCTATCTATGGGTCCAAACTTTTTATCCAAAATTCTTTACTTTATGACCATCCATATCTCACAAAGTACCATGTCCTCTATCACTATACTATAAGAGTTCTGTCATCGTAGACTCACATCAGGGACATAGTGCGGTGCTTCAGTGGTCCGCACAGTCCCCAGATCTCAACCCAATTAAGTTTCTTAGAATGAAAACGTGAAATGTTAAGGATCCATGTGGATGACCTACTCCTGTATGTAAATTCACTTTCTATATTGCTCCCTGTGAACCTCGAGGAATTTAAGGAATTTGGTTTCTTAAGTAATTTCAAGGTCAATACAAATAAATCACAGATCCTTAATGTCTCTCATCCATCTCCAATATATAAAGTAGTTGCCATGTAAATGTAAGCCCCACTTAGTCTTAAAGGGAACCTGTCACCAGCAATTAGCGTAATAAACCACTACCAGAATATTGTCAAACAACATAACACCTTCTAGTTATTGTTTCTTTCATTGTCCAGTGTGGTGGCATCATCCAGAAAATCAACTTTGAAGTGAGATGTAAATTGGTTGTATAAAGTCAGGGAGGAGGAGAGTTTAACACTGAAGTCAAGGTGGGAGCTCTGAACACCTCCTCCTCTGTGATTGACATTGTTCATTGGACTTCAGGAGATCTGGTTAGTGATGTTTCTGGATGTAGGACCATCAATTACAGTGAGTGAGGCTTTCTGAGGAAGAGAGAGCTTGACTTCCGTGTTAAAATCTCCACCTCCTTGACTTTATATGACCAATTTACATCTTACTTCAAAGTGAATTTTCTGGATGATGCTCAACAACATACTAATAGTGGCTTATTAGGTCAGTTTCTGCTGACAAGTTCCCTTTAAAGCACTACGGTCTTCGAAGTATGATCAGCAAGCTACTCCTCCTCAAACAACTAAAAAATATATATAAATGGAGCTTTGATGTAGCAACACATAATAATCATAAATGCCAGCCTAATCTACTCTCTGCAAACGTCTATTTAAAGAAAAAGGGGAAAGTGCTCATAGGGCAACTTAGGGTTCTCTAGCCTACTAGAACTCCTTAAAACACTCTAAAATAATAACAGGGTTAATGGAGAATCCCCAGGGGCATACGGCACCTTGCTACAGCTCCTAATCCACACATTCTTATGTACTCCTGGTTTTGAGCCCTGTGGCCACCTTGGTTCAGGGGACAACAGGAAATCCCCTAGAAAGTAGAAGTGACATCCTGTGTCCGAGGAAGCCAGTCATTGGATGAAGTGGATCTGTGACTCCACTCAAAACTAACTTCTCATCAGGCAGATCTTCTCAGTTCCCCGTTATTCATGGCATATGGCACTTGACCACTGTAGCCGACCAACAACTTCAATAGTGACCTCAATGGTGTCTTCCTCAGACAGTAATCGGATGAAGTGGTCAGATATCTTTAATGAAACCTCATTACTGGAGACCAGAATATTTAGGCTGGTGGGAACCCTGAGAGCATTGGAATCATCAGGATTGGTCAAGTTAGTTTTATATTTATCTTATTTCTAAGTGTTTTAATTAAAGGTTTCCGGTTGGCTGGACTACTCATTTAACATTAAAGTTTTAGTCCATAATTTAGTCTCCCAGCTGGTGTGACCAGTGACTCTCAACATAACCTGCCATCATGTATAAGACGGAGTGAATTGTGGCCTTCAATGTTCAGAGACATCAGTTGCTTAGATGTGGTCATAAGTATTCAGACCCTTTGTTGTGACATATTTAACTCACTGTCCATTTCCTTATGATCCTCCTTGAGATGGTTCTACTTCTTCATTGGAGTCCAACTGTGTTTAATTAAACTGATTGGGCTTGATTAGGAAAGGCACAAACCTGTGTATATAAGACCTCACAGCTCACAGTGCTTGTCAGAGCACATGAGAATCATGAAGTATAAGGAACTGCCCAAGGAGGCCAAAACAGAATTGTGGTAAAACACAGATCTGGCCAAGGTTACAAAAGAATTTCTACTCAGGGTTCCTAAGAGCACAGTGGCCTCCATAATCCTTAAATAGAAGAAGTTTGGGACAACCACAACTCTTCCCCGACTTGGTTGTCAAGCCAAACTAAGCAATTGTGTGAGAAGAGCCTTGGTGAGAGAGGTAAAGAAGAACCCCAAGATCACTGTGTCTGAGCTCCAGAGATGCAGTAGGGTGATGGGAGAAAGTTTCACAAAGTCACCTATCACTGCAGCCTCCACCAGTCGGGGCTTTATGGCAGAGTGTGCCAACCGAAACCTCTCCTCAGTGCATTTAAAAAGCTGCATACAATGTGCAAAGCATGAATGACTCCCAGACTATGAGAAATAAGATTCTCTGGTCTGCTGAGACTAAGATTGAACTTTTTGGAGTTAATTCTAAGCGGTATGTGCGGAGAAAACCAGGCGCTGCTTATCACCTGCTAAATATAATCCCAACGGTGACACATGGTGGGGGCAACATCATGCTATGGGGGACAGGACGACTGGTTGTAATTGAAGGAAAGATTAATGTGGCCAAGTACAGAGATAGACCTCTTCCAGAGTGCTCTGGACCTCATACTGGACTGAAAGTTCACCTTCCAACAAGACAATGACCCTAAGCACACAGCTAAAATAATAAAACTGTGGCTACAGAACATCTCTGTGACCATTCCTGACTGGCCCAGCCAGACCGGACCTAAACCCACTCTGGAGAGGCTTGAAAATGGCGTCCACCAACATTCACCATCCAACCTGAGGGAAGTGGAGAGTCTTGCAAGGAAGAGGCAGAGGATTCCCAAATCCAGGGGTGAAAAACTTGTTGCATTATCCCCAAGAAGACTCCTGGCTGCACCAGCTCCAAAGCTTCTTCTACTCAACACTGAGCAAAGGGGCTGAATACGGACGACTATGTAATATTTCAGTTCTTCTTGTTTACTTAATTAGCAAATATATCTACATTTTTGTTTTTTTATACCAAGATGGGGGCAGAGTGCACAGTAATGAGCAGAAAAAGAACTATTTTGATCTTACCAATGAAACAAAGAGCGAAAAATTTAAAGGGGTCTGATTACTTTCCGTACTCACTGTCGTTCAGATCGTTTCCATTATTTAAGTTCATGATTTTATTAAATGAGAACAACAAGAGATCCAACATTAAACACATAATCTCAATGTATAAACGGAGACCAGAATATTATCCATGAGATTTCCATGCCAGCGCCTCCCCATTCTCCATCATCTCCAGCAACTCCTGATACTTTAACAATCTCATTAAAATTCGGCATGATCTACTAGTAGCAGATGGGAACGTTTAACTCACTCGGTCTCAACCAAATTTCATTTTACCACTGGGCAGATCAAAGCGATTGCACCGCAAAAACATTAGGGAGGAAGTCTTGTTTATAAAGCAAACAGATAAGTTCTATGATTTCGTATGATTGTTAGAGGCAATGAGACAACTGTGCTGGACCATTCATTTTCTGAGGTGTCATCCAGAACAGAAGGTCTGCAGACAACACCGTACAATATTTTTTATTCGGATCAGTATTGATCTTAGTTTTCTGTGAATATTGACTGTTACACATTAGGATGTAGCTGTACGTTAGATCTACTTTCCCTAAATGTGTTGAAAGTCACTTTAAAGGGAACCTGTCATCAGAAATTGGCCTAATAAACCACTACCAGTATGGTGTCAGGCAGTTGATCTAGATCATGGCTGGCATTTTAAGGCAGGGGCATTTTACGGCAGGGAGAGCTTGACTTCAGTGTTATGCTCTTTGACTTCATAAAACCATTTTACATCTCACTTCAAAGTTGATTTTCTGGGTGGTGGCATCACATTGGGTCATGAACGAAACATGATCTAGAAGATGCTCAGCTGCTTGACAACATAATGGTAGTAGTTTATTAGGCCATTTTCTGATGACAGGTTCCCTTTAAAGCCTTTGGTGGAAAAGCTATTCCCTGGACCCCCACATACATGCACACTTGGCTAAATGGGGAAATGAATAAGCTCTTGCCAGTCACCTCTAGGTGTGGATTATCTCCCCAAGAACAAAAGGATCAGGCATGTTGAAACCCAGCAGCCTGATCCTTTTATCCCATGTCTACAATTATTGGAAGAGTGTTTAGATACATTACATGACAGGTTTGGTAAAGATAGACATAAGATCTATAGGGGTCTGACCAAAGGTGTAATTTATTGCTGGTGGGCCCCAGGGGCAGACCAAGACTGCAATGGGCCCTGGGCTTTATGAATATTATGGCCCCTACAAGTCTGGAATCACTTCCTACATCTGGTACTAGAATCAGCTTCTTGGGGAATGGAGGATGCGCCCGTTCTGCTGCTTTCACTCTGTGATTTCAGGACCTTGGGGGGACCTTCAAATATCCTTACTCTTATATACATGTGTTTTGAGAACAGGAACAGGTGCACAAGGATTTCATGGGTCTTGCTTTCTGATGACCTTTTTACTCTATCATTTTTTTAATTGACAAGTTATACAGATTTTTGTCATTGGGACAAATGAACCTCTTGGAGACGTGAACCATGTGGGATACTAATTAAATTATCAAAGTCCCTGTATTTTGAAAATTACAATGTGCAATGGATAAAAAAAAACCAGAGTTTGTTAGGAGAGCTTCCAGTATTCATGAAAAATGAGGTCATATAGAGAGATCATAAACCTGGAGATTATACAGCAGATTGCAGAGATTCTGAAGCATCATGGGATCGATAGCTGCAACATCATGGGAATAATAGCAAAGCAGAAAATAAGGGAAAGCAGGGGAGACGTCAAATCCAGATGCAGTTTGCTTTAAGCAGAGATGATTGTGCACTAGAAATGATTGGTTTAGTGTTATATGCAGTTGGGTGGGGAGTGCGGGGAAGGAAAGTTGTTTTTTTTTCGAATGGAGGTCTTCTGGCTGTTTTGATTGGAAATTAAATAATGATGGCCCCTTAACAGAGAGCCCTTTGAGTCCCTCCAGGCATTAGGTCCTGGGTGAATCTACATGACACACTAGAGTGGATTTCACAATGAACGTATTGACCTATTGCTTTGTTATAGGCGGATGGATGGATGGAGTCCATTCCCTGAGAAATCCCACACAAGCTGAAGAGTAATATGTAAACTCCATGCAGATGTTGCCCCCGGTCAGATATGAACTCGAGTTATAACCCGAGTTATGCAAGAAAACCGTGATATTGAACGATTGTGACTGGTAGAATTTTGTAGAAGATATTGGAACAATCTAGAAACAAGATTAAGTGATCCGATCACTGTGATTCCACACCCCCGGATTTGGGATTTGTGTCTTTTGGACGGATTACTATGGAATATCTGTCTCGCTGAACACAATATTTATATAGAATTGTATTAAACTGATAGGAGTTTGTTATTTTCCCTGGACCTGTTCAGGAAAATCTGCTAAACCAGTGAAATTCAACCTTTTTATAAACTAAATATACCTGCATGTTATTTCCTCCTGAGTTCCTTGTATTGTTCACTCTCAATTTTGTGATCCAGACGGATCGGCTTCCTTATTTTACTATTATTTTTATACTTTCTTTTTACATCAGCGGAAATGCCGTGTTTTTCCCTTCCTAAGGTGAATCCATTGAAATGATTTGTGCTGGATAATTTTATGTTTCTTATTCTTAAAGAATCCTTTAAGAATTCTTTAACCTCTTAAGCACCAGGTTATTTTTACGTTTTTTGCGTTCCATTAGTCACTCCTCCTCCTTAAAAATCCATAACTTTTTATTTTTCAATTTACAGAGCTGTATAAGGGTTTGTTTTCCACCTAAGACATTGGGGCAGATTTACTTACCCAGTCCATTCGCGATCCAGCGGCGCGTTCTCTGCGGTGGATTCGGGTCTTCCGCCGATTCACTAAGGCAGTTCCTCCGACGTCCACCAGGTGTTGCTGCTGCGCTGAAGTCCGCCGAGGTCCGTCGGAGTCCACGATCCATTGCTGGGTGAAGGTAAGCGCATGTCCAGCGACACTTTTTTTTTTTAAATGTGGCGGTTTTTCCGAATCCGTTGGGTTTTTGATCGGTCACGCCCCCCGATTTCCGTCTCGTGCATGCTGACGCTGATGTGCCACAATCCGATTGCGTGCCCGGGGCAATTCAGGAAAAATCGCCGCAAATCGGAAATATTCGGGTAACATGTCGGGAAAACACGAATCGGACCCTTAGTAAATGACCCCCATTGTAGTTCCTAGTGACAACATCTCATATTCCATGCAAGTTACTGGGAAGCTGGAAAAAAAATTCCACATGGGATTAAATTGTAGGAAAAAATAACAGCATTCGCAACATTTTCTTGTGGACAGGGTTTTTTTTTTACTGTTTTTACTTCGCACTCCAAATGACATCTCCACTTTATTACTCATAAGATCGTTGAAATGTCACTTTTATATAGGTTTTATTATGTTTTAATAGATTTAAAAAAAATTAAAACCTATAATTTTGCCCTACTCAGAAATCAATAACATTTTTATACTTCGGCATGTGGAGCTGTGTAATGTATCATTTTTTTTTCAGTGGTACATGATGACATTTTTATTGCTACCATTTTCAGGACTGTATGACCTTTTGATTACTTTTTGCTAAAGTTTTTATCTGCTGCAAAACTGTTCTCTTTGTGTTGTTAAAGTGGTATTTTTGAACATGTTTATGATTTTATTTCCTTATTTATTTTTCAATCTGTTCTAGAGCAAAGGGGGTGATTAGAATAGTTTTTTTTTTTACATTTTTATAAATTTTTACTTTTATTGCTTTCTTCTATTACTTTTTATATGAGGAACAATCAGACCCTTGGGGGTCTTATCATTCCTGCCATAAACTGCAATACTAAAGTATTGTAGTACATGGAGAATTTGCCTCTGGCACACTGTTATAGCTCCTGCCCAATGACAGGTCCTGGAGGCTACCATGGGAATGGATCATTACACCCCCCGATGACGGCACACAGAGAGACACGATGCCATCCAAGATGGCGGGATCCAAGTGCTGCCGACATTAACCTGCCACATGCAGCTTTGCCAGCAGCAGGTAAATGGTTAAAGGGGTTTGCCCATGAAAGAAAGTTCTCAAATTTTAATCCCCCTTTAATGCCCTGCACAATAAAGATAATTTTTGACCCATTACTTTACAATGTTACTTAGTTTTATTGCTGTTTTAGCTCCTATCACTCAGTGATGGTCAGTGATTCCAGAGTGTGGGTGGGTACTCTCTAAGCTGACACTTCATGTTTCCTCTGTGCTATGAGATGCTGTGCTGACAATGTGCTTAGATTATCAGGGTACAGGTTTACCATTACTTTCATTCAGCTTCTGAACATTCTACTAGTATCTGACATGTAGAGAAAGAGAGATGAGACATATCGTGAGATGAGAGATCAGTGAGATGGACATAAAACACAACACACTATCAGCTCTGCTACATCTCAGCTATAACACACACACAGAGTCAGCTCTGCTATATGCCTCCATCCCGGATAAAGACCTTATCTGTCTGTAGCTTATAGTGAAAGTCTTTGCACACTGCTGCTTGCCAGCAGGAAGTGCCTGTGTCTAAGCTGTTCTTGTAATGCAGGAGGGAGGGGCAGGAGGCAGAGATCACTGCAGTGTGCAGACTGGAGAAGCTATTCAAGAGAAGAATCCGACCATATTCAGACGATATACACTCGTATCCAGCGGTGGACCCCTGATCTAGGTGGGTTACTTAATTGCTCTTTATTATCTTTATTACTCATAAAGATGAAAGGCCCAAGTTCAAGACAAAAAAACAGTCCAAATAATAGCTAGGAGCCAGCTACTACCAAATAACTGGTCCGGAACATGCCGTTGTGATCACAGCGGATGGCAGGATGACCCCTTTAAGAAGATGAAAGTGTAAGAACAAAGCAGTATACAAGGAAAATGGTGCAAATGATGTGACCTATGTGAAAATCTCTTTAAGGAATTGAAACAAAGAATAAAGTATCTTCTGTGACAATTGCGCTGTTTGGCAGCGAGACAGAAAATATTAATAAACAGACAACATTTTCTTTTAATTGTAATAAATCTGAAATCACTTTGTCCTTGTTCCTCTCGCGGGTTGTGTATTCTCGGTGCCAGAGAAGCAAAAAATGAGGAGATCATGTACAGCGCTCGGAGAAAATGCTCGCTAAGCTTCTTTGAAACAGCAACTTACTGGAAAATACTGAAATGTCTAAACCTATGAAAAAGAGTCCTCAGAGAAATGATGTAAAAGCCGGACTAGAAGAGCGGAAGATCAAAGGGAAATGTACGGACAATTTGTATTTTGGGGAATATTTCATAATGAATTCACAATGAGCCGCAGACTCTTGTATCAAACAGACATGGCCGACTTTATTGCTTGTTTTTAACTAATTCTTTCATCTGTTATTGTTTCCTATGGGACGGATGAGCAGAAGATAATATCAGTAAATGAAATATGTTATGTAATATCTCCCTAACCATCCAACGCAGCCCATGTTCTGTTGAGATCCACTCTTCCTGCTACTTTGAGATCAGGGTCAGACTGGCCGCCAACAGAGGAGTATTCATAGGGCGCCTATAGGTGACAGACGCACCCGGACCATGGAGGATGAGGGGATATCAGCATAATCAGAGTAGAAAATTAGTAAGAGGTCCCCGGCTGTGGCTCAGTCTCTCCTCACTTTAAAAAGGAATCCTTGGAGATTCTGAAAAGCGTTGTGTTACCGAGACACCAATAAACAGTTTTGTTGTGAAGAACTTTCCGAATCACTCCTGACTACCAGTGTGCGCCGCAGTGACAATTCCCCTATCACCCCATAAGTATTTTGTTCACACTCTCATCAGTGCTAGTTATAGATATTTTTTTACCAGCTCCTTACCTAGAGAGAGAGACTTTGTTTTCTGCATTCCTGGTATTTTGATCTCGGCTGCTCTTCAGAATACTCTTTGGTTTCTGTGATTTTGTACTTTGTTGCTATCTCTTTTATGACCCAACTTGTCTACTATTCTTCCCAGTTTGTGTTATTTGTCCTGCTACATGTTTGTACTTTGGTTTAAGGGGAGAGTAGATAAGACCTTAGTTGTCATGGTCCCATACGATTAATGGTACTTGAGGCAAGTAGGTAAGATCTTTTTTGGGGCCTTAAGTTGGTTCCCTCATTACAGAGAGTATGTCATTTTTAAGTGGTTTTCTTTCTTACAACAAAATCAGATCATTGGGGGTTTGACACCCAAAATACCGTATTTTTTGGACTATAAGACGCACTTTTTAGCAAGAAAAAATCTTGCTAAAAAGTGCCTGCGTCTTATAGACTGAAGGTCAGGAGGATACAGCACTGCCAGACCCTCCTGACCGCTGTAAGGGAGATTGGGTGATGCCCTGATATAGAGCTGAACCCGATCTCCCAGAGAGGAGCCTCCGTACTGCTCTCCCCTCTCCCCGATGTCCTACAGGTCCATGACCTGCGGTGATGTCAGAATCATGTGACTGATCACATGCTCCTTACATCACCACAGGTCTGATGCTGCCATGCTGCTCTGGGACCGGGTAAGAAGAAGGGGAATGGGGGAAGTGTGTGTGGTTCTGTGTGTATAGCTGAGCTGTGTGTGTGGTTGTGTGTGTGTAGCTGAACTGTGTGTGTGGTTCTGTGTGTGTAGCTGAGCTGTGTGTGTGGTTCTGTGTGTATAGCTGAGCTGTGTGTGTGGTTCTGTGTGTATAGCTGGGCTGTGTATGTGGTTCTGTGTGTTTTGTAGAGCTGTGTGTGTGGTTGTGTGTGTGTAGCTGAGCTGTGTGTGTGGTTCTGTGTGTATAGCTGAGCTGTGTGTGTGGTTGTGTGTGTGTAGCTGAGCTGTGTGTGTGGTTCTGTGTGTATAGCTGAGCTGTGTGTGTGGTTCTGTGTGTGTAGCTGAGCTGTGTGTGTGGTTCTGTGTGTGTAGCTGAGCTGTGTGTGGTTCTCTGTGTGTAGCTGAGCTGTGTGTGTGTATCTGAATGGATGGTGGAGAGCTGAGTGCGTGTAACTATGGATGATGCAGGGCTGAGTGTGTGTAACTATGGATGATGCAGAGCTGAGTGCATGTAACTATGGATGATGCAGAGCTGAGTGCATGTAACTATGGATGATGCAGAGCTGAGTGTGTGTAACTATGGATGATGCAGAGCTGAGTGTGTGTAACTATGGATGATGCAGGGCTGAGTGCGTGTAACTATGGATGATGCAGAGCTGAGTTCGTGTAACTATGGTTGATGCAGAGCTGAGTGCGTGTAACTATGGATGATGCAGAGCTGAGTGCATGTAACTATGGATGATGCAGGGCTGAGTGCCTGTAACTATGGATGATGCAGAGCTGAGTGCGTGTAACTATGGATGATGCAGAGCTGAGTGCGTGTAACTATGGATGATGCAGGGCTGAGTGCGTGTAACTATGGATGATGCAGAGCTGAGTGCGTGTAACTATGGATGATGCAGAGCTGAGTGCATGTAACTATGGATGATGCAGGGCTGAGTGCCTGTAACTATGGATGATGCAGAGCTGAGTGCGTGTAACTATGGATGATGCAGAGCTGAGTGCGTGTAACTATGGATGATGCAGGGCTGAGTGCGTGTAACTATGGATGATGCAGAGCTGAGTGCGTGTAACTATGGTTGATGCAGAGCTGAGTGCGTGTAACTATGGATGATGCAGAGATGAGTGCGTGTAACTATGGATGATGCAGGGCTGAGTGCGTGTAACTATGGATGATGCAAAGATGAGTGCGTGTAACTATGGATGATGCAGAGATGTGTGTGTAAATGTATGTCTATGTGTGCTGTTCTTTAGTGCGACCAACAGGGATATTTTAATTGGTGTAAAATATATTTTTCTTTTTTTGGTAGCCTAAATCTGGGGTGCATCCTATAGTAAGAAGCGTCTTGTAGTCCGAAAAATACGGTAGTATTCTAAGTATCAAAGTTCTACTCACTTCCTTGGATGGGACTAAGCTACAACCAGGCCATGTGACCAAAAGACAAGACATCAGTGGCCTGGATGAAGCACTTCTGCTGCTTTGAGTAGTTGTGCAAGATGGGTGCTGAGTGCTAGACCCCAATATATTTAATATTGATAACATATCCCAGAAGTGACTGTTAAGGCCAGTAATTGGCTTAGATGTCAAATCCTTAATGTGATGACATGTGACATCATCACATCTGGTCCAGTGGAACTGAAAGCACTAAAAGGTGGTAACTGGAACCATAGAATCCCTCAAGAGCACCAATGTTACTTCCCTATACGTGTTTTAATTTACTCCACATTTTATATTGTTGCCCAAGCTATGTCAGGCATTGAAATGACTAGAGATCCAGAAGAAGCCTATGGGTTCTCAATGAGATGTATAGAAATTTTGAAAAATAGCTCATACTGAGCCAAAGGCTACTTCAGTAATCCATGATGGATATTTTGGGGATACTTTAAAGGGAACCTATCTTCAGGGAGTTAATTTATACCTGATGACAGGTTCCAATAGCTTATGCTATGTTGATGCAAAAAAAATGTCTTTATTAGTACTGCTTTATAAAACTTTATCTCACATTACCTGGCTCCCATCCAGCAGCGTGTGGCAAGGTGGGTGGGGGGACGGGGGTGCCAGTGGTCATGCCTCCGTTGCAATTCCAGGGTGAGGTGTACTGAGGTACACTGCTGTGTGAGAGCTCTTCAAAGTACAAAGCACATGGAGAGAACTTATAGAAGTAATGAGTATAGCAGTTAAAGGGCACCGTTCCATGCACCAAGTCCAGCTATGATCCTGGAATATACAGCATATATATGCTGCTATCACATACAGTATATGTATAGTTACACAGATAGTTAGACATATCCATCAAAGAAGCAGCCTGATGCCATTGGTATCATTCTCTACTCTCCAATGTGACTGGAAACACTCATTTCATCTGATTTCTTATCAGATTGGCCTTAAAAACAGCTTAAATGGGTGATTCGGACCACTTAGGAAAACACAGATAAAAACTGATTCTGAAGGCGCATCCCTGGGGGATTTTTCTGGGGCCTATAGTAACTGTGAAAAGCATCTACAACAGAAACCAAAAACTTTTATCCCATAATAGAAACAATGCAATTCGAACATTATTAAAGCTTCTCTTTTAAAAATTATTGATTAATTCGTATGGACCATATGGAATTTGAATTTACAGAAAGTTATAAAAAGAGGAAACATAAGAGGGAACACATTCATTTTCTAGAAAGAAGTCAGGCACAGATGGTTTTCTACTTTGTATTTAGAGGTGAGTGCGTCGCCCCTGGGATCTGATTGAGTGAATAAAGCACATTTTATGTCCTAGTAATTTATAATGATTACAGTCAATTCTATACACAATCGGTTACTGGGGTTTTCCAAAATATGAACACCAAGAGTTTGATGGACATAGACTTTTATTTCAATTTGAGTATTTATAAAATTTTTGCAGGTCCTAATGTTTTGGACCTAACTAAAACTACTGATGGCCTTATCTAATAGTGAGGGTCTGAGAACCCCCCTCTGATCAGCTGTTTGGCACCACATAAATACAATTACCTAACATATAATCCCTGTCTTTAAGCATTGTTGCAAACCTGAGGACCTTAAAGGACACCTGTCATCAGGTCTGTGTCACTAGTCCTGTCACCTCTACCTGTTGGAGCAGCTCACAAGGATCCCATCCCAGCCTTTATCTAGTTATTTCATACATTATTCATTGTAAAATCATCTATTCTTTATCAAGTAAATGAAGCTGGTCACATTGTCAGAGGCAGTGATGTCACCCCTGTTCCCCCTCCCCTCTCCTCTCCCTGCTCATGTCTTTGTGTAATGTATAGTAAAGCATAGTTAGTATGTGTGCTGCATCTACTGACATGCTGCATCCTCCCATACATGTGTAACACAGACATCAGCTACACAAGTACCTGACATGTTCTGCTATAACATGGCTGCCTGGAGCTGTTGTATCTCTCCTATACACACACACATGCACACACAGGCTGCAGGGGGCGTGGCCACCAGCAAGCACATGGAGCAGCCATTACATGGAGCAGCTGTCAGTCAAGCACTGGGGGTGTGGCTGTACCTCCCACTCATGAATAAGCTGGACAGCTTGAATATGCTAATGACTCATTGAACATTTCACAGGTCATTTGCATACAGCTTTAGGACCCATTGCTTAGGGTTACAGGCATGTAGAGGGACAATGAAGGGATAGAGGCAATGCTCTCTAATGGCAGCTTATGAAAATATATTTAGTTTAGGGGGGTTATTTTGCATGATGGGTTCTCTTTAAAAAGCCTTTAAACTCAAAGGTCCAAGAGCAGATTCTGCTGAAATCTATGTCAGTAACTGACACATGTAAGTAAAGCTGCAGATTTGAAGCATTCTGGCAAAATATGACTCTTCTCTGCTCACTTTCATATGACTTTAGAGTAGATTTTATATTAGGTGAATGGGTGAGATTTCCCATAAAACAGGAAATTCTAGAAAGTGTATCTCATACCCTGCCTGAGGGGGCTGGTAGCTTAATGAGATAAAATATTGGGAATAGTTGTGATACAGCAACAGGAGACAGAGATGAAGGGGATAGTAGACAGGGGCCACAATGGAAAGAGGAAGAAGAGAGGGGCTACAAGAGAAAGGGGCCGCAATGTGTGGGAAGGAAGAGGGTCCACATTAATATACTCCAGTCATTGGGGCACATTTACTTACCCGTCGCGATCCCCGATCCGCACGGTCCGACAAAGATGAAGTCCGGAGCGATTCACCAACATCGTGAGCCCGTGATCCTGCATGTGTCGCTTCCCCGCTCAGGTCCGCCGGAGTTCACCTTCTTCTTCCCGGTGTATGTGAGTGAATGTCTTGCGACAAAATTTGCAATGTTAAATTCGCCCGTTGTCCGAATCCGTCAGATGATCAGCCCGCCCCCCGATTTGTGTTGCGTGAAAGCCGGCGCCGATGCTCCAAAATCAGATCGCGTGCGACACAATCCCCTGTTAAGTGCGGCGCAACGTGGAAATCGTCGGGAAACTCGACAAAAATGCGGTCCATTGTTTCCCATTGTTGCTGTGAGATGTCAGAGGTAGTAAGAGTGGGGCCATAGAAAGGGGGGATAAAATTAAAGATAACCTTTCACCAGGAATGTCATTTTTAGCTTGTGACAGGTTGTGCTAGGCTGATTTAAAAAATCCCTCTCAGCATTCTGAATCATTTCAGTAGTTAATAATAGTTTAATTCACATTACCGGGCTCCCTGCCAGCAGCATGTGGTGAGTGAGGCAGCTGCAGCCTTTGTGCCTGTGTCTTAGTCTCCTCTCCTCCACACACATACAGCTCCCTCCACAATTCCTGTTATGTGCACTGAGCAGGCAGGGGAGGGAGGAGGATGGTGTGGAGGAGAGGAAGAATGCAGGAGGGGACACCGGCACACACAGGCTGCAGCTGACTACCCCTCAGGACTCACCAAACGCTGCTGGCAGGGAGCCAGGTTATGTAAAATAAACTATGCAAATGATTTAGAATGCTGACAAAGGCATTTCATCGTATATTGTAACCATTCACCAGCTTAAAATATGTTACTGGAGTTGCATTAGGGGGTATTATATGGGTCCATAGGGGAAGGGGGGATTATACTATGTAGAGAGCCTTTAAGGTCAATATTATACTATGTTTGTGGGTGGGACAAGGAGTGGCAATGGCCAGGGTTTAGGGCAGTGCTTTTGCAGCCCCCTTTCTTCTTGGGTGGTATGACATAGCCAGGAAACCACAGATTTCTTGACAACTACAATCAGCACATACCACTTGCCCATTACAGATCTACTGTTCAATTACTGGGAAATATAGTGGGTAGCACTTCTACCTTGCAGCGCTGGAGTCCTGGGTTCGAGTCCCACCCAGGTCAACATCTGCAAAGAGTTTGTATGTTCTCTCTGTGTTTGCGCGGGTTTCCTCCGGATGCTCCGGTTTCCTCCCACACTCTAAAACATACTGGTAGGTTGATTAGATTGTGAGCCCTATGGGGACAGGGACTGATGTGGCAAACTCTGTGCAGTGCTGCGTAATCTGTGTGCGCTATATAAAGGAATTATTATTATATATTGTGTGATGCAGCTGCCTAAAAGCAAAAGCCTAATAAAACCTATAGGTTGGATCACGCTATATTTGCTTACAATCTGATATTCAACCAGCTCTCCTTTATCCTTGGTTTCCACCAGGAGTAGTGATACAGTATTAAAAAAAGAATAAATTCAGAAAATTGCCGCCCTCTTTATTCTGCCGCCCTAGGGACTGGTCCACAAGTGCTTTGCCCTATACAAAGTGCAGGTCGATAACATCTTAGAGGAGATTGTATGATTTTACATGAAGTTCCTACTGGCCCATAATATGGATTCGGAATTAAATTATTATGTTTTGCCATGTACATGGTATTACTAGTGTAAATTTAAGTACAACTTCCACTGTGGAGAAATTCGGAAAATAAATGATTCTTCTCCTTTCTGAAGACTCGGCCAGGTGTAACTTTCAGGCAAATGAAAACAGAGCAGAGAAGAATTCTCCCTGGTACCGAGGAGTCCTGAGCGGAATTCCACACATAACAAGACCTTATTATGGAACACAGGACGTCTTGTTATCATTCTTCCATGGAATTTCCCCTAATTATTAGGAATTTAGGATAAAGACACAGATCCATACACACCGCTCAATGTGCGGAGCAAAGTTCATATTATTTTTTTGTGGTTAAACTATTAAGAACTTTTTGAAAACATTTTGAGTGTAGTTATCAATCAGCAACGTTCAATTAATAAATCTCCTTGGAATTCAAAAATAAAACTTGATTTTTCTAATTTTTTTCCCTAGAAACAGCTCCTCTTTTTTCCATGGATTGTGTTTGACAGCACATTGTAACTCAGTCCTATTACATTCATTGAAAGGAATTATCAGCCCTGTAAAACCCAGTAATAATAATCCAACTAAAATTTCCTAATTTGTCTCACAAATACTGCTTGTAAATAATTATTAACAAATCATTATATACAAACAAAAAAAGACATAACCGAGTAACAAGATGGTCATATGGAACAATAGGATCGAGGAACTTGCTCACAAGAGCTTACAGTCTATGAGATACATAGAATTTGAGCTGACATTACTAGACAGATATTGATTTGTACAGGAGCGTCACTATGAAAGGCAGGGGCCCATAGCAGACTTCTCAATGGGGCCCCTCTTCCCCTTAAATATGTATATTACACTAATATATACCCATGCTTATATACCTATATACATAAAAATACAATTCTTCACTCATACACACACATTTATACACTCTTACACATACATAGAGAATATACACATCAAATATACACACACACATACAGTGCCATACACATATATACAGCATATATATGTCACATATATGTTATATACATATTATGCTGTTCAATGTGCTGCATAATATGTATATAATGGTGCACATCTTCCATTCTTTAGTGTGTCAAATCAGATGCTGGGGCCCCTTGACACAGTGGGCCCCATAGCAGCCACTATGGCTACTACCTATGTAGTTACAACCCTGGATTTCTATCAGCTTAAATTTGAGTGAGTTTCTATGTAAATTACCTTTAGAGGCTACTTGGGGCATGGAGTAGATTCTCTGAACTCCGGGGGCTAACGTTAATCCACACTTTGAGTAGCCTCTGCAATGCAGCCCCCTGTGCCCCATGCTGACTGTGAACATGGAGGCACGGACCTGGCAAGCACAGTGGCCTCAGGGAGGGACCCGGAGCATGCGCAGAAGCTCCCTCTGGCCCGCAACCCTAGCTAAAGCCACTGCACATGCTCTGGGTCCCTGGCTGAAGCCACTGCGCTTGCGCAAACCTTAGCCCCTGGAGATCACAGAAGCTACTCCACGCCCCGAAGGTAATTTACATAAAGACTAAATAAAGTTTATTACACTATCAGCAGCTTGCTAAGAAATTATAAAATATGTCCAGGGACGAGGCCACACATGGACCATCAACCTCTGGAACTACCGAAAATAGTAATTTCCAGGCTGTAGATTTCCTTTAATGCTTGTTCTTAAGTCTAAATTGTATTTAAGTCAGAACAGGTAGATTTAGTAAGTGTAACTCCAGCCCTATAACTTTAAAAAAATTTGGGGTTGAAATGGGAACAAGAATTAACGATAAAGCTTCGTTGCAGACACCGTACAGTTGATTATTGTAGTCTGGGACTAATTATCGGTAAATTACAGGCATCCAGTGAGTTTATCAGAGATCACAGTGGTCAAAGAGGTCCATTGGTAACTATGGGTTGTCTGTAAATTGGGTGTCCTTAAGTCGGGGACTGCCTGTATTTCTATTGAAGATTGTCATGGTCTTTATTCCACTATATGTTGTCTCTTCGATTTATTCTTAAAGGGGCAATCCAATCTTGCTCCAAATTTAGCTGGAATGGAAGTACCAGGCTTCTTCAGGTCAGAGGTAATGACTATCCTGGCAGCAGCATCATGGACATTATCTAGGTCCACATTCCCCTCTTACCGTATTCCTATATTGTAGTCTTTATGTCCTAGTTTTAAAACGTAACAAAGTGTTGAGTATTTTAAAAACTAGTCTGGAAAATGACTGGGAGGTCTCGGGCATATTGTTCGTATAATTACTAGATTCCTTCTGATTGCTGTAATAAGCCTGTAATTAGGAGCTTTCAGCACAACTTACCAAACATTGATGTTGTCACATTACGTTACGGCACCGGAGCGGTAGGCATCCCGATTCTGGTATTCGAGATGTTGACACATTCTATCTTTTTGTTGCTGGATTAAGTAAGTCTAACCCAATGGAACAAAACACCCAACATGTATTTGATATCAGAAGTCTGAATTTAAGTTTCTTGGTACATTGTCTTGTTGACTTTTACACATTTTGGGTGATTTTTTTTGTTTTGCATCTATGATGAGATAGAAATGATTTATAGGTTTTTACAAAAAAAATTAGAGTTACTTCGCTTCAGTAGATGCTTCTTCTCATTCACTCTGGATGCTGGATACAGAGAAATCCTCCAGAGAAGTAGCCTGATGTCTCAGTGTGAACACTCGTTTACAGGAGTCTGATTGTTCTCCAAATAGTAATAGAATATAAGCTCGCTACAGATGCTCTAGTGCAAGTAGTTTGATTGTTATCCACAGGATAGGGGATACAGGGGATACCAATTGGATTGGTGGGGGTCCGACTGCTCCCCCGCCGATCACGAGAACCTGCTCAACCTGCCACCCCATCAGTTAGTGAGAATTGGACCTTCATGATTGGTAAAAGTTCATTCTTGGAGGTTTCTTGTTGCTTGGACCCACCACTGATCGTGAGATCTTTCGAGGCCTATCACTCAATGAATTAGTAAGAACGGGATAACAGGGTCCTGGCAGAACCTCCACTGATTAAATTCCTATATCATAGATAATCAAACTTATCGTCAGGCCATGAGTTTTCTCATATTAGTCCTTCAGTATTTGGGTGTGAAGGAGGTGGGGGGCATGACCCTGACCTCTGTCTGGAGTAAGTTGGCTTTATGTCCATGTAATGGCCAAACACCATCACAATTGAAACTGAGTCACAATTATTGCAGCTTCTGATCGCTGAAGGAAAAGTATTTTCCGGCCAACCCCTTTAAAGATGACCTGACAGCAGCCTTCATGTGCATGTGTTTTCTTTGAACTGTACTTCCTAGGGAAAGGGGCCTAAAGATAATAATGTTTCAGTTTGCATCTTCTGTGAGCTAAAAAAAACTGATATTAGGAAGTTAAAGGGAACCTGTCAATAGGGACCTCTTTTTCACAAAAGACAGATTGCAAAAGCCTTTTCTAAGCATTTGCATTACAATATAATTGTGTGTTCTAACTTACCTTACAGAGTCCTCTGTGTAGTCCCAGGGGTTGGGCTTTGGTTTGGATGGATTTCATCCAAAACCAACACAACAACCTTTGTGCTCCTGTACAGCTCCTCCCTCCTGTTCACAGCCTGGTGAACTGACATCAGTGGGGGAGGGAGGAGCTTACAGGAGCACAAAGGTGGGGGCTGAAAGCTGAGCAGCCTGCAGCACAGACAAGTCACGTATTGTTTTTTTTTAAATGCATCCAAACCAAAGCCAAACCCCTGGAACTACACAGAGGATTCTGTCAGGGTGCAAGGTAAGTTACAACACACAATTATATTGTAATGCAAATGCTTATTGACAGGTTCCCTTTAACTACCTATAGCTCTGTTTGTTTAGCTCACAGAAGATGCAAACTGAAACATCATTATCTTTAGGTCCGTTTCAGACGAACACTTTCATGCGTTTAATGGTTTATCATGCTGGATTTTTATAGTAGTGTTTTGGAGAGGAGAAGGGACTGATGCCTCTCTCTATGGGGGTTCATAGCAGCTCTGGGAAATTGCCAGGCTATTACTTCATGTTCAGTTGTAAGTAACAGGTAAACATATAAGGCACATTAATAGCCAGAAATGTACCTGTTTTAGTGAAATAACCCATAAAATCTGATAAATTGCCAGTTCAGAGTCTTGGGCATCCAGGATTATCAATATGTGCCATATAATGCCAGTACAGTGCACAGGGTTATTGGATGTTACACTTCCACCCTGTCCAGATCTCCAGAACATAGCGCAGCCTATAAAACCTCCGCAGCACAGAGACCTGCATTCCTTCATGTCTAGGCAATCTGCTGGCAATTCTTACAATCATTTCGTTTTATTTAAGTTCCCTGCTGAAAACTTTGTAGGGTTTGGTCTGGACAATGTAAGAACATCCATATAATCTTTTCTATGGAAGTATATTTTACCGGATGGGGGACGAGGGGGTGAACCTTCTTCTCCTTCCATAATCAGACCTTCCAGACTTTTTCTCATTGATCCATTTTTAATTACTTTTACATCTGTTTTATTTTGCTCTTTAGACCTGAAGTGGGAGGAGAAGTATTTCTGAAGAATGAGAGTATAGAGATTACAGGAATATACATTACACGTCCTCACATGAAGGATGGAGGAAGCCACGACGGGAAATTTACATGGATTTTTTAGACAAAATTTCTCCTAATAAAGTGTTTTTCGGCTCAGAGATTTCATCCTGTTTTAATGTCATCTTTTCGATGTTTAGAGGTAAAATCCTATTATCACCCCCAAATTAGGACGCAAACTTATCAGCAAATGAAAACTGTAAAGGAAATCTACCATCAAAATCCCAGGATCAGAGGAGTCACATACTATTGTGAAGAACACCGTTCTGCACGTGTGTCTTTGGATAAGTTATCAGATGTACGGAACATCTGCAATGTGTTCTTCACTGTGTTCTTTCAATGTGTTCTTTCAGTGAAAACATCTGCAAACATCTGCAATGTGTTCTTCTTCAGTGTTCTTTCACTGTGTTCTTCAGTGAAAAATGCTCCAGTCTCCAATGGTGTTTGTTATTCGAGACGAGCACTCGAGCATCGGGAAAAGTTTGTCTCGAATAACGAGCACTCGAGCATTTTAGTGCTTGCTCATCTCTATTGCACACCCCATGTTAAAGGTGCACCAAAAAAAGTGGTGCACTCTGTCAGAGCAGTGCAGAGGGTACCAGATTCATGAGGAACGGACACCAGAAATCGTGAATCTGGCACCGCCTGCCCACTATACAGGCAAACTACCCATAGTACACACTGAACAGTTTTTAGTAAATGTAGCCATATGACTGTGGTAATTTTATATTTGTTATCCATGGCCTCCTTCCTTCTAAAATCTACTTTTAAAATGATACTTGCTATATACTGGGGGGAGGTGGCATTGTGCTGGGGCTACCTATATATTGTGCTGGGAGTTGGCTGCAGTGTGCTGGGGCTACCTTTACACTGGGGAGGGACTGCATTGTGCTAGGGCTACTTATATACTGGGAGGTTGGCTGTGGTTAGCTTGGGCTACTTATATACTGGGGGGTTGGCTGCATTGTGCTTGGGCTACCTATATACTGGGGGACTGCAGTGTGCTTAGGGCTACTTATATACTGGGGGGTTGGCTGCAGTGTGCTTGGGCTACCTAGATACTGGGGTGGCTGCAGTGTGCTAAGGTTATCTATGTCCTGGGGATGGATGCAGTGTGCTAGAGCTACCTATATACTGGGGGTCTGCATTCTGATAGGACTAACTATATACTGAGGGGAGGGTAGCTGCAGTGTGCTGGGGCTACATATATGCTGGGGGTGGCTGTAGTGTGCTGGAGCTACCAATGTACTGGGGGTGGCTGCAGTGTGCTGGGGCTACCATTATACTCGGGGGCTGCATTCTGATGGGACTAACTATATACTGAGGGGAAGAGGCTGCAGTGTGCTTGGGCTACCAATATTCTGGGGGGTGGATGCAGTGTGCTGGAACTACATATATACTAGGAGTGGAAGAGGCTGGATTGTGCTGGAGCTACTTGGGGTAATTAAAAGCTGTAGCATGCTGGGGCCACCTATATACTGGGGAGAAGCTGCAGTGTGCTAGAGCTACCTATAAACTGGAGGGAGGCTGCATTGTGCTGGGGCTACCGATTTAGTAGGGGGTGGCTGCAGTGTGCTGGGGCAACCTATATACTGGGGGTAGCTGCAGTGTGCTCTAAATTCATATATACTGGGGGGTGGCTGTAGTGTGCTGGGGCTACCTATATATTGGAGGGGAGGCTGCAGTGTGCTGGGGCTACCTATATACTGTAGTGGGGGTTTTTGGCACACAGGATCAGATTGTGGTGCACTGGCACCGGCTTTCACGCGACAGAAATGGGGGGGCGTTGCCGACAGACAACCCCACTCATTTGGAAAAAACACGGAATTTAAAAAACGATTTGTGTCGCAAGATCAGCACTTACATGCACCGGGAAGAAGAAGGTGAACTCCGGCGGTGCTCAGCGCAGCAGCGACACATGCAGGATATCGGGCGCATGACCTTAGTGAATCCCTGCAGACCTGAATCAGCGTCGGACAACGCACTGCGGGATCGACACTGGACCAGGTAAGTAAATCTGCCCCACTGGGTACATATATTTCCAATTACAGCCACATTGACAACCACTGCACAACCAGTCCTAAAAGTACTGGTAATAAATACCACTGCACATAGTATTCACATGATAAAGAGTCTAAAATATGCAACAGTCTGATCCATAGCCTCCCACCATAGGGAAATGTAAAGCATATGTGTGTTGGCTGACGTGAAGTTACACATCTGTTCTGCACCGGGGTCAGTAAACAGCACATGACACAGGTTCATGCTCTCCTTCATCAGGTGCGTCCTCGCCCCACCGCCCGCAGCCCGGAATGATAACATTCCATCCTAAACTAACACAATTTGTGGTTTCTAAAGAAAAATGGCACATAATTTACAGTATTTATGTCCCTCTTCAGCTACTACCAAAACAGAGTAGGGTCCGGCCACAATATTAACCCCATGTGCCCCTTGATTTAAATTGTGCACATTGATTTCTCATGTTGCGTTCCTGATGTAGTCCCCAATAACATCCACTGATGAGTTGCATATTGTATATATATATCCCTTTAAGCGGACTCCAGCTTTTGCACTGGTAAGTTGTCGCACCCTCAGGTAGGGTATGAAATATTCTTTCTAGCATTTTCACCCTATGAATAATCATAGCCAGAACTATGGTTCATACAGTCCAATATGGTATCCTACTGAAGAAAAGATGAGATTTTTTATCTTCAATAAGATACTACTAGGTACTAGAGAGCCCAAGATAGAGACTTTCCCCCAACCTATAAACTCAACTCACTGGGACACATTGGGGCTCATTTACTAAGGGTCCGAATCGCATATTTTCAAACCGTGGAATTGAAAAAAAAAATGTGTGTCTCAAGAATAGCACTCACATACACCAGAACGAAGAAGGTGAACTCCGGCGGACTTCAGCACAGCAGCGACACCTAGTGGATATCGGTCGCACGACCTTAGTGAATCCGGGCAAGCTCTGAATCAACGTTGGACAACGCACCGCAAGATAGCGAATTGACCGGGTAAGTAAATGAGCCCCATTTACTTACCCAGTCCTGCGGAGTTCGCAGAAAGTGCATTGTTCGTGTATAATGCACTGTGCTATGATTCACTAAGATCGTGCGTCCGATATCCCCGTTCAGGTCCGACAGAGTTCACCTTCTTCTTCCTGGTACATGCAAGTGCTTGATCTTGTGACACAATTTGAAAGTTAAATCCCGCGCTCAGTCAAAATCAGTCGAATCCCCTGTGAAATACCTGTCACAGCCATGCAAAACCAGAAAACGTCGGATAATCTGACGAAAGTGTGTCCGTGGACCCTTAGTAAAAAAGCCCCACTGACTTTAGACTGTGACTCATCTCAGTGGTCATCCCACTGACTCATCTCTGTACCCACCTAAGAACTGCATCTCCTGTTCCATAGACCACAGAACCATATCAGGTGTTATTTGAAAGAGGTGTGTATTTACACTCCACTCGGGTGGTAGGGTACCACCCCAATCCAATAGAAAAGAGATAACTCGGCACTCATACACAACTCAAAATCAATGCATGTTTATTTACTGATCTGAAAGAGGAGCTTCTTATCTTTAAAATGACACCAGAAGCGTGTTTCTAAGCACTATAGAATGGAAGATAGCAGTGTCTGAACATTCCTCCTGTAAACTCTAAAGGTGACTCATCTCAGACAACTGTGGTTTGAACTGTTAAGGTGTAGGTACCCTCTGGTTCTTTCCGCCAATCTCTACTCCAGGACATGGGTTTCTGGGTCGTGGTGCGCATATGCCCAAACAAATATTTCCCTCTCCAATCAGTGCACACCCCAATAATAATAGGCACTTTCCCCTATTGCTGATTAGTGTTACAAGACAACAACTCTGGCTCTGTATTACACGGTTGACAGCCTATACTTGACCTGATTCTTATCTTTATCTACCTGCTCCATCCCCCAACCTGTACATTCTGCATTTCTTCTGTTTGCCACATGCTCTAACCTATGGTTAATTTTTCAGATTCTGCTTGCTTGCTGCATGCTCTGACCCTGACCTGTCTTTGGCTGTTCTTTGCCTGAGCCCTGCCTGCTTCTCACCGTTGTCCTCTGACCTGTCTGGGTCAGATGTTATATACACCAGGAGATAGCAGCCTTGTCCAGATCCCTGAATAGGGGTTAAAGGGTGAAAACCAACAGGCACACTTGAATAATTCCTGTGGGATAAGCCCAAAGCCTCACCAGTGAGTCCACAAAGCAATGTTTATTCAAAAGCCCCATGGCTTTCAATACCACTCCTATGCAGATGAAACGCAGATCTATATTTCTAGTTCAAATATCTCCTCTGTTCTAGACAGAATCCCAAATTGTCTATCCTCCTTTTTCTATTCCCGTTTTCTTAAACTTAACATGGCCAAAACAGAACTCATAATCTTCCTACCACCTAAAATATTCCTCCCACCTGACCTAACTTGCACAATTCATGGCTCCACACTCTACCCGGTCCCTAAAGTCCCCTGCCTTGGAGACATCTTTGACTCTGCCTTTTCCTTTAAGCCTCACATACAGACCCTTACTGCAACCTGCCACATCCATCTCAAGAGCATCTCTCGCATCCAACTCTTCCTCAATTCAGAGTCTTCAAAATTACTAGTCCATGCCCTCATCATCTCCTGCTTGGACTACTGCAACATTCTTCTCTGTGGTCTCCCACATAACTCTCTAATGTCCCTCCAATCCATCCTAGCTGCCCGTCTAATCCCGCTGTCTCCTCCCTTCTCCTCTGCCTCCTCTCTGCCAGTCTCTCCACTGGTTCTCCATTACACAGCCAATTCAATTTTATACTATGACCTACAAAGCCGTCCACAACCTGTCCCCTTTATATATCTCTGAACTCATCAGCCAATACCGTCCCACATGTAATCTCTGAGGCTCACAGGACCTTCAGCTTCACTCTATTACCATTTGCTCCTCTCTCAACCATCTCCAGGACTTCTCCCGTGCTGCCCCCATACTCTGGAACTCTCTACCCAAATGTGTCAAACTGTCCCACACTTTCCAATCCTTCAAACGTAACCTGAAACCCACCTTCAATGTGCAATAACTGCACTGCACCTCATGTCTCCATCTACTCTCCTCCCACTTGTCTCTTGATCAGTTTAGTCTTTGTTCTTGTAATTGTTATTGCAATTGCATCCCTTAATGTAATGTATGTGCAGCCCTTACTGATTGTACAGCACCATGGAATTAATGGTGCTCTATAAGTAAATAATAATAATTCTACCTTTGATCCATTGTGGTATGTGCACAGTGTGAATAGTGCAGTGCTTGGGTTAGAGGTGGCCCCACGCTATGTCGGGTCCACCAGCCACCATCAACGTGTCACCAGAAGGGATGGTAAGGCGTGGTGCACCCCAATGGGAAACAAGTCCAGACAATCAGAGTATTCAGTGAACTGTTTGCTTCTTTACTGAAAAAATTAAAGTGCAAAGCAATATAAGCAAATCAAAGGGCTGACTGTCCATATCTTTCTCAGAAGGCTGGTACCCTGATCACAGGCGAGGTGCCCAGGGTTTATGGCAAACCCTATGGCAGCTTCTTCTTCTGGTTGCTCAGGTTTCCCATTCTAAAGGTCAGGCTGTCTGCTGTCTGGTAAACAAGTCTCTTTTTCTTCTGAAAAACAACTTTCTGATCTGTGGGGGCTTAGTGATGAGACCCCCCCCAGAATGGGGGGAACAAGGGGGTCCGAGGTACCTCCGTGGGACCCCTTGTCGCTCCAAGAAAAAGGGATGTGCAGACGGCCATGCGTGTCCATGCTGCTTCATTCATCTCTATGGAGCTGACGGAGATTGCCGAGCTCCACCAAGAATTTTGGAGTGTATTATAAGACCAAGAGAAAGTACAGGGTGGGATTTTGTTTTCCTTCTGGATGAATTATCTATTATATATAAAGATATAAGGAAATTGCACACCTAACTATGGTCATAACTTAGGGCTCCTACAATACGATAAACATCAAGTCATTTGTCTTCTCTACCACTTATAAGCCTTACATCTACCCACAGCGAAAGAAAAGTTTGTTTTATTCTATATGCAACTATAATATTTAATAAAAGATTCCATTGATGTAATATCTATATATCTAATATCAATGTATACACATAGCTCATAGCGGATCTGCCAGTCCCCGCAGGCCATGTGTTTTACATACAGTACAATAACAGTCCTGTCAATGTGGTTCTAATTTAAGTGGAAAAAATATCCTATAAAACAAAGACTTTTCGTCCTGTAAATGTTTCAGCAGATCTTATGTTATAACTTACATATATTAAAGATTATATAATGAACAGGGCGCTGGACCAGATCCTCACATAAGACACAGAATAAGTCTATGAGCTCAGGATTTATAGATGTTCTATAAGGTTCAGTGTTTCTGACTGTACGGGAATCGTGTCCGGTAACAGCATTTACTTGGCTTCGGCTTAAAGAATCTGAAAAAGAGAAACAGAGGATAAATATTAACACACATCCCGACTCATGTCCGTCCAAGATACCGAATGAAAACAGGAAAATAAATCAGACTTATATAAAAAGCTAAAGCAACTTCCAAATGTTCTGTTTTCAGGGGAAAATGATCACCTGGTACCAGAGATGTTTAGTCCGGTTCCAAAGTAGTGACTGGTCCAAACTTTATACACCCAGGTTATTGGGATGTGCTCGGATATAAATCATCTTAAATGGGTTTTTCCAAAAGAAAAATGTTTGGGAAAGGACAGCAGGTTAGGATTAGTTCTTGCTTCATCTTTCTATGAAGCATGTTATAGAGCAGCATGAGCTGAGCAGACTGTCCGATCTGAAGACAAGGGCCTTGAGCAGGAGGAGCTGTGCAGAATATACATTGGGGCTCATTTACTTACCCGTTCCCAGAGTTCACACACAATGCACTCTGCCGCGATTCACTAAGATCGTGTCCCTGATATCCTGCATGTGTCGCTTCCCCTCTCAGGTCCGACAGAGTTCACCTTCTTCTTCCTGGTGCATGTAAGTGCATTGTCTTGCAACACAATTTGCAAGTTAAATCCCGCGCTCAGTCCATATCAGTTGGATTGCCTGATGTCACACCCTTCAATTTGTGCCGCACATGATTGCTTGTGCCAAAATCCTGCTTGATCCGTCTACAGGAAGGATGTCAGTAGCACGGGGGTTGCAGATCCAAGAGGTTGGTCCCACAGCCGTCATGTAGCTACAACATCTCCACTGGAATCCATTTCTGCCTCAAGAACAGGAGTCCACTCACCACTTCTTATGGCCGAATGAACGTTTTTATACACATACTTGTCCCTTTCTATTAGGGTCTACGTTAGTCAAGTCTATACGCATACCTCCTAATCGTCCCAGTTCCGGCAGGTCAATCTTAGATTTTAAAACAACGGTAGGTATGTCCTAGGACACCCAGGAGTTGAACACAGTGGGGCACATTTACTTACCCCGTCACCGGAGATCACAGAGGGGCACATTTACTTACCCGGTCCTGTCGCGATCCCGCGGTGCGTTGTCCGACAAGGATTTGGGTCTGCCGCGATTCACTAAGATCACGCGTTCGAGTTCTTGCATCTGTCGCTTCTGTGGTGCTTTGTAAGTGCGTGTCTTGCGACACATTTCTAAATGTTTAATCCCACACGTTGTCCGAATCCGTTGGGTTGTCCGACGGCACGTCCCCCAATACCTGTCGTGTGCAAGCCAGCACCTATGTGCCAAAATCCCGGGGCAATTCAGCACAAATCAGAAATCGTCAGGAAATCCGACGAAAATGCGCTCCGTGGACCCTTAGTAAATGAACCCCAATAAGTGCATTATCCGACTATAATGCGCCCGCTACTTAGATACCTGTGCAAGCTGTTATCCCATTGAAGAACAGGCAGAGTCTGAAAAAAGTGCATCCCAAAGAGGCGCAAAGCCTGAGTAATTGTGCCCCAGTAATGATGCAGTAAGTCGTCAGCTCTCTGCTTTATCACTGTGCCTCCTCTGCTGGTATGTGCAGATGATGATATGATGTCCTCCTACCAGCAGGTTCCTGAACAGCACACAGAAGCGTGGGGAGAGGTGAGTATCTGGTGTTTGTTGTTTTATTTTATTACACATTAACAAAAAAAGGACTAGATGAAAGGGGAGCTGCTGTGGGGAAGTTGGTGGGCACAGTATCAGAGGGAGTTCAGAGGGGCACAGTATCAGGGGGAGCTGGGAGGCACAATATCACGGGAAACTGGGAGACACAGTATGAAGAGGAGCTGAGTGGGGTCACAATATCAGGGGGAGCTGGGAGGCACAATATGAGGGGGAGCTGGTGAGGTACATTATCAGGGAGCTGGGGGGCACAGTATCATGAAGAGCTGTGGGACACAAAATCCATGGAGCTGGGGCACAATATGAGGGTGGCCAGCATATGAAGGGGCCGCAATGAAAGGGGGAGCTGGCAGAAGTACAATGTGAAGGGGAAGAAGGGGCAAAAATTTGACAGGGAGCTGTGAAACACACAATGGGAGGGGAAAATGGGGGCACCAAAAGTAGAATTACACTGTGTTAGGGTGGAGTAAGGGGCGGGACAAAAGGTGTGGCTTAGAGCAAAAAAAAAATCTTCTGCCATTGCATGTCCCTCTTTTGTCATTGCAGAAGTTTGGAGGTATGTAATTAATATGTCCGGTGATTTTCCTCTCTGCTATAGATATCCTATAGATATGTCATAAATAGTAAAGATGAGGATACCCCTTTAAGATTCATAATAACAAGTTCAGATCTTAAGATCCAAACATTTTAGATATCAAATTACTTGAAAAAAAATATTTCTAATACTCCAAAACTTTAAAACGTTAGAAAACTGAGATCCCCTCTTCTCTGCTCTATTGTTCTAGTAGCAGTTATTGTGGATAAAACTCAGGCTTCTGTCTTTTCCTTTGATCCGTAGCCTGTGTTTGTTGTAAGGAAAGAGTCTTCTTCCCATTCCAGTCACTTCCCACCATACATCTGCTCAGAATGCTAATTTATTATAGTTCTGCTCCATACCTTATACTTATTGTCTTCCTATCCCTTGATACTTTCGTGAAGCTTTGGCCTCCTCCCCTTTGCCTTCATCCTTATCCAGCTCACTTATCATGTAATCGGGGCCTCGCTATATATAGCCAGAAGGAACGCAGAAGATGGGAACCACACAACACAATGCAAGGAAGGTGATGGAAAGTGTCTGTCTTTGAGAACTTCTTCAGTTCTTCGTAGTAGCAGAGGCTAAAACTTCACCTTATGAAATGCTGAAACACCAACACGCATGAAGATGAGATAATACTAGACACACAATATACGTAAGATAAGGTGTCCTTATAGAGCAAGAAGAGGTGTGCAGACTGTATAAAAAAATCTGAATGGGGAACTAAAATATCACTTCATAGTGGGGTCACACATCAAAAACTGGCAACACCGTAACAAAGAGAAAGAAATGTGTTAATGAGCCAAGTCATTATACACAAATTACATTTTATTTCATAACAAATCACATAAATGTACAAAAGGGACAATATAAAACACATAAAATGTGCACACACGCAAAAAGAAAAGATGTCCGTAACTTCCCATTTTGGTTCGCCCCGTGCCTCCTGGACATATTGCCGGATGGGCTGCTGAACAGCCAATCAGGCAAAATAACGCTCTTAGCAATCAGACATGCCTTTGATTGGCCAGGGGTCTCCCCTTAGGCAATCATAGCCATGGCTAGTAGCTAGGGGCATAAATTTGCCAGATTGGCTGTTCGGTAGCATCTGCAACACCCCTGCCAATGCATGGGCATGCTGGTAGTTGCGAATAGCGCCCTCTCTAGGTCAAGAGCTGTTAGGGGGACTGACGATCTCTCTAGGAAGTTTCTAGAACTTGGAATATTGTGTAATTGCAGCTGTAGCTACTGCCTGGTGAGGCAACAGTTAACATTGTGATCTGTGAATGTCCAATGATGTTCTGGTAATACAAACTGGAAGGTGATTGAAGAGGTGCTGCCACCTGCCAGGGGAGTATATAAACCCCTGCTAGGCGGAAGCACATGGTTCAGAGCCTAGAGCCTGCAGACAGAACCAGACCTCATGGTCTATCTGCCACAGCCACTGCCCTTATTCTGGGAACCTTCAGGCCTACTGCCTTGCACCCAGAGCAAGTCTGGAGACTTAAGCCCAGAACTGAGCTCCACCACCCGGACTCAGTTCCTCCTGCATCAACCCAGCCTAAACCTATTACCAGTTTGCAAGTAACCTTTCTGTGGAGCGGCTCTCCAAGATTCTTACAGCTTGAGAATCTGCTGTTAATCGTTTTGGCCATTACCTGCTGTTCAACAGAGAACTGTAAGCTCATTTGTACAACGTTTCCTCCGTCTGATCCGTGGATCGGGGCTGCTTACCAACACGGGCTTCCCCATCCATCACCCAGGGATTTATGCTACAGACATCTCAGGGGTTGCTGCAGGGAGAAACCACTGCATCAGCATCTCCCTCCATATTTCTTGCAGACGCCACCTGCTGGAGACAGGCCAGGCTGTGGGACAGCCCTCAGGTCCACATACCAAGCACCGTGACATCAGCGCACCCTAGGCCACAACCACCAGCCACTCCGGTATTCTGGGCCTCCAGGCCACAAGGAAAGGCTAGGCCCCGGTGGGGGATGTTGCAGTTGCTTTATCAATCAGCTCAGCTCCTCCTCCCATTGGTGCCTTCAGATTGGGCTGGCTGGGTTCCCTTTAAATCCATCCAAGCTTTTCCCTCCAGAAGAAGACGCTAGTAATTGTCACTAACTTCACAAGCACACGATGCAAACTGGCAAATGTTCAAGTCCACAGCATCCTGGCAACCAAGATCCTGGCAACTAGCAGAACTTATCAGCAAATCATCCACGGCCCAACATCCCATGTAGTTCTGCAGAAGAACATCTGTACAGGAAAAGGTCTGTGAAATAAAAGAAAGGCGATGGGAGGCTGAGGTCACCGCTGATGATAGATTGTTGGCTGACTACATAGATCCTGAACAAGTTACTTGTATATATTTCTGGAGGACTCGAAAGTGGATCCACTGAACTGGAATCATGAAGACAAAATGAGACTCTTTCTCCATGGCGTTTATAGAAGGCGTGAGAGATCACTGCTAAATATATCATAGCTATCTATTAGTGGGATTTAAAGAGAACCTCTTCAAAGGGCCTAATCCACCATTAAGAGAGGCTGGTAATTTAGGAGCCTCAAAGTATGTGGAGTGGATAATATGCCTTGTACTGCTGATCTTTTAGGCAAAGTTCACATTAGATTACGGAAACTCTCAGCGCAGACAGACCCGTCCAGCAGTACTGGATTATAAGATAGGCAGTTAGATAGGCTAACCGGTGGCCCAAACCTTCTTAGGGGCTCACGACCACGAAAACCACAAACCAAATTTAATACTGAGAAATCCTCATATATCTGTTCCTGCTCTCATGTACAAAAGAGCCATTTTAGGAACCTTGAAGGTCCTAAAACCGCAGATTGAACGCAGGCAGAAGGGACACATCCTCCATTCCTCAAGAAGCTGATTCTAGTACCAGATGTAGGAAGTGATTCCAGACTTGTAGGGGCCATAATATTCATACAGCCCAGGGCCCATGGCAGTCTTAATCCTCCCCTGCTATCCTGTGAGTTTTCAGTGCACATACTGTCAAACTGCTGTAGTCTCCAACCTCTACCTCAGCTAAACCTGTTTCCTACACTGTACTGACGAGATCTAAAGATATTGAAACAGCGCTGTCTACAGTTGGGAGTCTGTTCCTTCTGTAATACATATATTGGTTTGCTTTTAATCCACATCATGATGTGCAGACCCGTTAAAATTTAGGTCCGGCCGAGTTTGGTTCTGGCACCAATTGTGGGTATTAACTGTTTAAATGCTGTTGGAAAAGTCGGCAGTAACATTTGAACTACAGTTACCATGCAGCCAATTTGGGGAGGGTTGTTGTTTCCGAAGTTGACTTTAAAGAGTGCCAGTACTGACTGTGGACATTTAAAGCAGGGAAAGGAGACCCAGATGTGGCCCTTGGCCCTGAACTTCTAATGAAGAAATTCAATGGAACCATATTGTAGCGCAACGTGCCTCAGATTTTATACAGGAAGAATTAGGAATGAAGCAGCACTCCGTAGGATAAAGACAAGTGAATTTATTCCACCTTAAAGACGCATCTTTAAGGTGAAATAAATTCACTTGTCTTTATCCTACGGAGTGCTGCTTTATTCCTAATTCTTCCTGGATGTAAGGGTTGGTGTCGGACCCCCTTCTGAAGACCTGCACCCAAATTTTTCCTTTTTACACAGTGTTGCTCCTTAGCCTTCCTTAGATTTTATACAGGGATATAATAATGCTTGTACTCATGTTTAAAATAGAGCCACAATCTACTTGATGCTATATTGAAGGGTCTGGTTTATCAATTTCCAGTACTGCGAGGGTCCTTAGAGGATCTTCTGAACAGCCGGTTTCTGAGAAGTAGTTAGAGGAACTGTGGACATGGAGCCCAGGATCCCAACCAGTGGGGGTATGAAAAACTTTGGCCCAGTAGGTTTGTATAGTTGGGCAACCGCAGAACATGTGAGTGAGGTCAGCAGGTTCATCAGAACAGTGAGATCAGGAGGCTGATCATAGTAGATGCTACACTGCAGAACTTAATAAAGTGACATCTGTGGATACTCCATGCAATAGGGAACAGTTTTTATATAATCTGTATTACTCTCAAATGTGATTTTAAAGAGAACCTGTCACCAGCGACTCCCCCACAAACCACACACAGTACCTTTCAGACATCTTTATACATGTTCCACTGATGCCTCTATCCATGGGATTAGAGCCACCATTCTTCTAGAAAAATACTTTTATTGATGTCCTCTGTTACTAAAGATCCAGTCATGGAAGCGGAGAGCTACAGTATACAGTCAAGATGTCCCGCCTCCTAATTGACACCGACAATGCTAACCAGGCCTCTGTGAGGGAGCTGAGAGAGAAGTTGACTGTGTGACTTGCTGAAAAGAGTTCCGGAGGTAGGAATTCTCTTCAGCGAGTCATACAGCCAACGTCCCTCTCAACCCCCTCATTCACCCCTCCCTCAGGAATTCTCTTCAGTGAGTCACACACAGCCAATGCCACTCAACTCCTTCCATCCAGTTTGCATTTAGTTGGACAATCATTTATTTTTCAACAGAACAATGACCCCAAACACACCTCCAAGCTGTGTAAGGGCTATTTGACCAAGAAGGAGAGTGATGGGGTGCTACACCAGATGACCTGGCCTCCACAGTCACCAAACCTGAACCCAATTGAGATGGTTTGACCAAGAAGGAGAGTGATGGTTTGGGGTGAGCTGGAGTGAAGGCAAAAAGGCCAACAAGTGCTAAGCATCTCTGGGAACTCCTTCAAGACTGTTGGAAGACCATTTCAGGTGACTACCTCTTGAAGCTCATCAAGAAAATTCCAAGAGTGTGCAAAGCAGTAATCAAAATAAAAGGAACTTAGAATATAATACATATTTTCAGATGTTTCACACTTTCTTCTTACCTATAATTATTCCACGTGTGTTAATTCATAGGGGCTTATTTACTAAGGGTCCGTGGATCGAATTTCCGTTGGAAATTTCATGAATTTTCAGGATTTGTGCCGCTGTGACAGGGATTTAGTAGGGGATTGTGTCGCACGCAATCGGATTTTGGCACAGTGGCGCCGGCTTTCATGCAACAGAAATCAGGGAGCAGGCTGCCGGACAATCCGACTGATTTGGACTGAGCACGGGATTTAAGATTCAAATTCCGTCGCATCCAATGCACTTACATACAACGGGAAGAAGATGGTGAACCTGAGCGGGGAAGCGACACATGCAGAATATCGGGCGCATGATCGTAGTGAATCGCGGCACAGTGCATTGTTGTCGGACAATGCACTTTCAAGAACTCCGAGGAACCGGGTAAGTAAATGTGCCCCATAGTTTTTATGCCTTCAGTGTGAATCTATAATTTTTATAGTCATAAAAATACAGAAAACCCTTTGAATGCGAAGGTGTGTCCAAACTTTTGGTCTGTACTGTATATTAATATTACTACCACTAAAAGATTGCTCACTATCAAGTGAGCAAGCTTGACTAATATCCTCTGCTGATGTCTTCATGTCTTCGAGACTTCTCCAAAGCTGCACCAATTCTCTGGAAAGGGCTACTTCAAACAATTAATTTAAACTCATGGGGTTAGAAATAACTTAAAGGTCATCTACCATCACATTTACTAATGGTAGATGTCCCAAACTTACTTGCCCATCCCATCTGCCATGGGGGTGATCTCTCTTTTATGAAGTCCTGGGACATTGGCATTGTTCTAAAAAACACTTTATAAACATATTCAAATGAGCCGGAGGCAGTCAGGGCTATGACTGAGCGCCCCTCTGCTCCGCCTCCTGCTAATATATGCACGGAGGGGGCGTGCATATATTAGCAGGCGGCGGAGCTGAGAGGCACTCGGGTGAAGTAGCCCTGAGCGCCTCCAGCGCATTTGAATATCTTAATGAAGTCTTTTTATAGAACAATGCCAATTACAGGACTTCAGTAAGTTTAAAACACCTACCATCAGAAAATCTGACGGTAGATGTCCTTTAAGAAAAATCCTGTACTTTTCACATTGTTTTAATAACCCCTTAAAAGTAACTGTACGCAAAATAGTCATAAAATTGTTATATATTAGAAGACATCAGTTGCAACATTGTAACTACTAGGAAATATGGAATAGCTCTGTATTATAGTGTGCAATGGTGGCTCGCTGTACAATGTAACAATGTGAGGTGCTATTATTTGGCTATTGCAGGGAGCCGGGTGTTATCTGCCGCACGTCAGTCAGGTCATTTTCCGTCTAATCAGGTTGTGTTTCGGATTTCTTGGATTGTTTCATCTGTAATCACACAACTGTCTGTCCGCTGGCCCCAGTCATCATCACCTTATCTGCCGCCAGCAGCCCAGAGAGCGGCTTCCTGACTACAAAAGGACAGTGTCACTGTGACTATTCATGGAGCACATGACGAAGGAGAGAGCAGTCAGTATCCTGTCATACGGGAGGTGCCAGGGCTGCTACATGTGAGCTCCACTTTTCCATTACTACATCATTAGAATTATTCTGTAAAGGTGAAGTGTAAATCTGGGGTTTATTTGCCAAAATTTCTACATAAATCAGCCGCAGGTATCAAAGTAGGACAACAGAGGTCCCCAATTCTATAAATATTTTTGCTTTATTGTTCTCATTTTGATCATTTGTATCACTGTATCCCCTGTGATCTCTAATCTGCATGTTACAATCTGCATGTCATTCCCATTTCCAAGACCCAAATAAGAAACTAAAACGTTACTTGACTATCTCTTGTCATTTAAATTTGTACTTTGCCGCCATCTATTATTTGACCCGGTTCTGTCTGACTTTCCTTGTCTGTCTTCTCTGTTGTTTGTCCCTCTGTGTTTGTCATCTTTCCTGTGACCCATTCAGTGTACGTATTGTCGACCAGAATTCCCTGACTATTTGGGTTTGCGAGGCTTGTTGAGTAGGTGAAAGGTGTTTAGGGTCTGCACCTCATTCTGTACCTTGACAGAAATCACACAGAGCTTCATTCCAGCCAATCAGGTGCCTGCTTGGACCTAGGTACAACAAAAAAAGTTACCACCTATGGTCAACAGAAGTGACATCTTATGGTCCTAGGAGGCTGAGTGATGTCCATGAACTTCCAGCCAGATGCAGTGCTGAATTCCGGTTTAAGAAACCCCTTCAAGTTCCTTCTTGTGGACAAATTTCAGGTGTAATAGGGAGCTGTTCAGGAGCCAGAAGATCTTCCGTTTTGGACTTGTGCAGGGGATTTTGGGTTTCACTAAATTTATGCAGATTGTGCAAACCAGGAAGTGGAAAATAGCCAACTTCCCTTTTCTATTTCTCCCCCTTGTGTGTCCGTATTTTAATAAAGCTTTGGGCTAGTGATCTCCCAACCCTCTTCCCTTTCTCCTCACACCCTTTCCCAAATTTTCCTTCTTGTGGACAAATATTCTCTTAATGATACATTTATTCCTTTCCCTATTCTATTTCTTAACTCTTTGTTATCCAATAAAGAGAACTTGTGTGTTTCTTTTTTAGTTTTTCCGGTATAAGCGGTAATTTTGGACATGACAATGTTGTTTTTGTCAAGTTCCTGTTTCCCTCTCATCGTCGGATCTTGGACTTTTGTTTTTGTGGAATATGATTTTGTTTCATTTGTTGTTTAAATGTTACGTAGACATCAAATGCAATGATTCACCGTGAGACCGGTTACTTGCGATGATGACATGTAATCGCTTGCTGTTACCATGTCCATGGCTTTGGCTGTGAATTGCGGAGAAGAAAGTGTCTGGTCAGAAAATGTTTTAATCAGAACATGATTTAATGAAAATGCTATAATTACATTTATTGGAACCATTCTCTCAGAAAATGCTGATCCATCAGTCAGTAAATGCTGACACATCATTTTCTACATGGCAGAGCTCACCAAGGAGGAGGACACATTCAGTGTTATTAGTAGCAGAATTGGACAAGCCCAGATCCACTCACAAAGGATTTCCTGAACACATGGAAAGCATTGCACATTACCCTGAAATTACACAGAAAAGAAAACTTAGCTTAGACTAAACAGACAACGTAGTCTAAGTTACTAAGTTAAGACAACTTAGTCTAAGTTTGAGGACCTCTCATCAGAAGATGTCAGGTGGAGGAAAGATCGAGCATGTTGAATTTTGTGATGTCTAATGCTTTTTCCCGAGGAATTTGCAAAGTCCTCTTTCCTTTCAGAACATAGGAAAATATACAAATCCAAGGAAAACATAGATGCTTAGCTACTTGGTAGGGCAGCTCCTTTAAAGGGGTATTCCCATGAAGACAAGATTCTTAAATATACTCAGAATAACAAAAAAACATTCTCTAATTTACTGTCATAGCATTTCACGCTATAATTCCAACCCGTCTCTATCAGTCCTAGTGTTTACAATTTTGGTTGTCCCTGGATAGGACTGAAAATCTTCCAACTATGGTTGCATTCTTCTCATAAATAGCTTCTCTTGTCTGCACACTGCAGTCCTCTCATCCTCCAAAGCTAAGAGTGTCATTGTGTTTTATATCCATCTCATTAATCACAGGTCATTTACTAAGGGCCCGATTCGCGTTTTCCCAACGTGTTACCCGAATATTTCCGATTTGCGCCGATTTTCCCTGTATTGCCCCGGGATTTTGGCGCATGCGATCGGATTGTGGCGCATGGGCACCGGCATGCACGTGACGGAAATCGGGGCGGCGTGGCCGAGCAAAAACCCGACGGATTCGGAAAAACCACCGCATTTAAAACAATAAAAGTGTCACTTGGGACGCACTTACCTTCACTTGGTCCGGCTCGGTGAATTTCAGGGCATTCGGATGCTTTTCAGCGCAGCAGCGCCAACTGGTGGACGGCGGAGGAACTACCTTGATGAATCCTGGCCAGACCCGAATCCAGCACAGAGAACGCACCGCTGGATCGCGAACGGACCGGGTAAGTAAATCTGCCCCATCATCTCTCATCTCTGATCAGTATCATCTCTCTTTATATGTGTCAGATACTAGTGAAGGTTCATGTTAACATTGAGCATGACATTTTAGGAAGTCTGATGACATGATGTAGGATAAAAGCCAAACCAGTCTATCTACGATATGATACAACTGTATTAATCCAGTAGGATTGTACATTACAGCCATGGCCATTTACAGCCAAATTACAAGAGGGGGCAAAGAACTAACTACTATCTTACTGATTGTACATTTAGTGATAAGCCTTGATTTCACGACACATCATGCACTGTAACGTTAGGTTACGATCTTCGTTCTTATCTCATATCATGTTCAATGAGCAGTTCCTTGTTATACAGTTCAATTATTTTCATAATTAAAGACTTTTGGTGACTTGTATTCCGACCCCTTATCCGTCTGTATATGTCATTTATTCTACTCTTCTGATCAATGATTGGGTGGTTCATGGGGTGAGCAGTGTTCTCTGTTGTGGTTGTGAATTTGGTAAGGGATCTATGTAGCCTCCAGTGAACTGATGATTATACCTTGAGCTCTACTTGCTGGTATTGATAAGCAAACCCGAACTTTGCAGATTCGGCTCCGCCAGAACGGACATGTGCCATGAACTTAGGTTCATTAGCATAATTATGAAAGTTGATTCTAGAAGGAATGAGGCAATAGATAAAAAATATAAGAAGATTACCACAGTCCCGGTGCCTGGATCTATGGGTAATGTCCCTGGTTTATCATGAAGGATTTTCATGGTACATTTCCTTTAACAGTAACGCTTGGGGTCACACATGGGGGTCGCTTTAGCCTCATGGTGTCCCTTTTTAGCCTGTTAGGTGGGTTGTGCTGCTGATCTGATTATAGAATGAGGCCATCTATGTCCCAATAGTAGTCATCATGGCCACTAGTCTCTCCTTTTACTCTGGCGATGCTTTTCATGCCTTTCCAAGGGCAGCCGGATCAGGCAACATATATTTAATTTTTTTTAACTTTTCCCAACCCCTATGGATTTTCCTGTGATCTCTAAATCTCTTTTTAACTCTTGTTGCCCTTGTAAATGCACACAATGCCCCTATGGCGCAGATTGAAGTTTTGCATTATGCAAATGTTTTGTTGCAGTGGATAATGCGACTGCGGCAAAAAAAAAAATAATAAAAAAACTATTACAGGTGAAAAGACCCCCAGAGATTGGATTCCATGCTGAATGTGAGAACTAAAGGACATCTACCACCAGGATGAAGGATTGTAAACCAAGCACACTGACAGGTGTGTGCCCCCTATGGCAGGATCTGCTCCTCTTTTAGCTTCTTATGCCCTGTTTTTTTTTTTTAAAAAAAGGCTTTTTAAAACTATGCAAATCAGCCTGAGGGGTTCCGGGATCCATATGTTTGAATGAAGCCTGGAGCCCCTCAGGTTCATTTGCATAATTTGAAAACTTTTTTTCTTAAAAACAAGGGAATAAAAAACTAAAAGAAGAGCAGATCCTGGCAGAGGGGGCACACACCAGTATGTCAGTGTGCTTGGTGTACAACCCTTCATCCTGGTGGTAGATTTCCTTTAAAAGAAAAAAACTATGAAAACTGTGAAAATAGTTAAAAACTTGAACAGTTCAGTTGGGACGCTTTTGCTGTTTCCATGACCTTGTTTATAAAGGGATTAGACAGTGAAGGTCACGTTTTTTCTTCAGGAAAGCTGAACACTAACAAGAATTTTTAATCCTCCGCATAAGCTAGTTCACATGCTCGATGCTTGTAACTTGTAGCCTTTGTGGCTGTGAAGTCTCAACCCGGAACATAACAGCGGTGAAAGAATTTATGACTGTTCTCTATAAAAAAAAAAAATATTACTAGAAAAAATGGCCCTAGGTGCAAATGGGTGGTCAGACACAGGGGAAAAAAATTGAACTTAAATTTATTTGTTTACTGAATGTAAAGAGAGGAATTTTACAACGGTTCAATTAAATAAGGAGCATAAAAGTTTTTATCTGATGCATTGAGGGTTTTTCAGTTGCAGAAATTCAACAACACAGATTGGACATATGAACATAACCTTAAAGGTTGCTCCCATCCACTCCCAAACATTTTTATACAGATGACCTAAAGGGAACCTGTCAATACCTTTTGCACTATTTAAACTACTGACAGGTGCCCCTAGCACTGTATAAACACCCACCCGTTTTTACCTAAATAATCAGTTGTTTCTATAAAAATTAAAGTAGACCTACCAGCAGTAATACCTCATGGTAAAGGGTTCAATCCCCCCCCCCCCCCCCATATAATCTAAAATTATCTGTCACTGAGGCACTGCACCTTAATTTCAGCCATTTTTCTGATATGCTAATGAGTTAATTTCAGAGAAGAGTCATGTTTTCTCCAGACTGACAGTGAACCCTGCCTGCTTCTTTTGATTGACAGCTCAGTGCCTCTTAAAATCTCGGCCTGAGCAGACAGGAAGTCCTCTCCCTGTCCACTTCCTGTCCTTACCAGAATGCTGTCCCTCTCATTACGTGGTGAATTTAGCAGATAGCGCTGCATTGGAAACTGCAGAAAAAGTTTGGCAAATGTTTTGAATGGTGGGAGAAGGCAGATTTAAGCAGGGAAGCCTATGCTGCACTTTAAGTCACATTTTAATCTTACCTGACAGCTTGCCAGAATGAGTTATGAGTCAGAGGGGGCAGTTCTTTTACCTTCTAGTCAAACTGCCCTCCTGTCCTCGGTCCTAGCTATGCCTTCCTTTCTCCGACATCATCAAGGTCTCTTGCTGAATTCTCAAACCTGCACACAAAACCTTTTGCATATTTTATGCTCAAAAATTTGACTGAGGACGTGAACCAAATGTTTTGTGTGCAGACGCGATAATTTAGCAAGAGACCTTAATGACGTTGGAGGAAAGGAGGAGTAACTAGGACCGAGGACGGGAGGGAAGGTTTAAGTAAAAAGAACCGCCCCTCTGACCCGTTACTCGTTCTGGTAGTCTCTTCTGTGGGCAGGACAGCAGAATTGGTTAAAGTCTCCAAGATGTTGTCCTTGGATCAGGTATACAATGGCCAAGGGCAAGAGGAGACTAAAAGTTGGTGAGATGTACAATGGTTTGGGAATTCTTTCAAAAGCTCCTTCAGGTTTGACAATTATGTAAAGTGCAGGTTTACCAAATATTTCTGAATATATGCAAGTTTCATAATGGGCCACATTTACTAAGGATCCGAACGCCGCACTTTCGCCGGGTTTCCCGAATATTACCGTTTTGTGCCGAATTGCCCCCGGTTTTTGGCGCACGCGATCGGATTGTGCCGCATGAGCGCCGGCTTGCATGCAGAATTTTAAAAAGGATCAAGATCAAGCACTGAACCAGGAAGAAGCAGGTGAACTCCGGCGGACCTCGGGGCAGAAGCGGCGAATGCAAGAACTCGGGTGCACGAGGTTAGTGAATCGCGCCGGACCCGAATCCTTGTCAGACAACGCACTACGGGATCGCGACAGGACCAGCTAAGTAAATGTACCCCAATGTGTTGATATTTATGTTGCTTATGATGTAATTTTTAAGCTTGGTTATTGGTTAGTAAGTACGGCTGATGTGGCTTTTCCCCCATAGGTCAGGTGCAGTGTATTTATTGGGAATTGAAAGTCAGCAGGTTGGTGACTTATGATTTAAGTCTGAAATGTCCTTGAGTCATGATGGCAATGTCCAACTTACTCTGGACTAGGATGGTTATTCACATCCCCAAGCCTTTGAATAAACACAGGTCTTAATGGCTGCCAAACTCATATAGTGTCCCTCAACCATCAGCAGATTGAAACTGGATCTTATTGGTTACCTCTTGTCCATCTTGACCTCTTGGTTGATCACTGTGACCCATCAAAAACCCCATGGTAGTAACAAAATAGCATCAGCAGTGTGAACATGGCCTGAATTATCCAATATCAGATACAAATAAGACTATTGATGTCTCCAAGAGCTCCTCCTACTCTATTTTATATGTATTGAGTTGGTTTCATGGATCCTCTTTCTGTCTGAGAAATAGGTAATCATTTCCCAGGCCTAATACCTGTGTCACTGCTGCATTTATGCTGCGGTCAGCCGCTTGGACACTAGGACTAGTCATGTGATGTTCTTCCTGATATCGGAAGCTTCTTCATTAATATAGAATATGTATATGTACACGCTAGGCGGCTCCATCTGCTACAGAAAATATCTGAGGTCTTTATGATGAGAATGCAAACCATATCATAAGATCTTCTCTCCTCTCTCCTGTTATAAAAACTACTGAATGACTTCTTTTATTTTTAAAACTCCTTACTTCACATGATTCTTTAAAGGGAACCTATGACCAGGGGCCTCATTTTCACTAAAGACAGGTTGCAAAAGCCCATTACAGCTGCATTGCAAATGTCTTTCTGCTTTCTCTAAGCATTTGCATTGCAAAATAGGTGTCTGTTATAACTTACCTTGCACCCTGACAGAATCCTCTGTGTAGTTCCAGGGGTTAGGCTTATGTCTGGATGCATTTCAAAAACATCATGTGACTTGTCTGTGCTGCAGACTGCTCAGCTCTCAGCCCCCACCTCCTGTACTGCTCCTGTACAGCTCCTCCCTCCTGCTCACAGCCTGGTGAGATCACATCAGGGGAGAGGGAGGAGCTGTACAAGAGCGGGGGCAAGTAAAATTGTAAAGTAAGGGATTCCAAAGTAAAATTCTTTACAAATCAGTGTAAAAAAAAAACATAATTCATTTACAAAAAGCTTTATTCATACATAAATGAATAGACTACATAAGTAAAATCAGCAGATAGTTTGTAACAGAGTTAAATAGTGTTTGCCCTCATATGTAAGAACATCTCACATTGTACATCAAAATAATATCCCATATTGTCTGGCATAGCAGAGGAAGTATTACTGCACAACACGTGTCAGGGTTTCTTAGTGAGTTGCCCCTTATCCCTTCGCTTTGTTAGCTATGTTTGCTATAATGTATTTATAATGTAGTTATATTTGAATTTGTAGCTTTATAGATTTCTTTTTGGCTGCTACTTGTCCCCTATATCATTAGGGTCTTCTGCTTTGCCTGATAATATGGGATATTATTTTTGGTGTAAGATGTGAGATGTTCTTACCCGTGGGGGTCATACACTTTTTAACTCTGTTGCTCTCTATCTGCTGATTTTAATTATGTATTAAGTTTTTTCAACAAATTATGTTGGTTTTTTTTTTTATCCTAAAAGTTTTTTCTTTTTCTTTTGTTACAGATATTAGTTGTCAGGCTTCAGGGGTAGTGGACCCCCTGGGCCACCGCGGGACGATGATGTAAGCCGACACCTGGGACCGGAATCTAAGTGGCACCTTCAAATTTACGAGCGCCGGCGAGCGAGTCCTAGGAGACAGGTATACGCACACTGGGAAGCCAGGACAAAAGCAGGAGCGTGCCAAAAGAGGCGCAAGGGTGTGCCTACGACCCGGGATGTGGGTCTCAGGAGCACCTGTGACAGATGTGGGCCCATTCTATCCAGTAAGAAAACTTTTGGATGCTAACTCAAAGTCATGTACAACAACTCTGCCTTTTACTTTCATAACCTACAGTGTGTCCAGCAGTTTCTTTGCTATTCTACTCGGTTGAGCCCATCAAATTCTGTTGCTGTCTCTACCTATGATGTGAGACCGTATTGTGTAAAGAAGAATTTCTACGGACTCTAACTGCTGGAGGAGGGGGCTGCTGCTCCCTGCTCACTCTGGGAGAGAGAGGTCATGTGGTGCTGCTCTGTGTAGCTAGCAGGGGAGCCTTGTGTCTACAGCTCTGTGATTGCAGAAGTCTCCTGTAAAACAGATTTACAGGGAAATCTTGATGCACATAATTTTAGCTGTGTATACAATAAGGTTTCAAGTACCCTGAGGGTGGTCCCAAGCTTGTCAAGGGTCCAGGTCCTGTGAGTCAGTCCTGTCTGCTACCTCTCCATTAATCACTTCATTCTTCTGCTATGACACTGAGTTTGACCTGAGATTTTTCTCAGCTTCGTAACTTTTTTGATCAGTAGTTTTGCACATTTCTTCTCATCTCTGGGACAATTGTCCCCTTAGTAGTCATAAAGCATCTAACGTTATGAAGTAATTTGTGTAGTCCTGGTGATTTTCCTCCAAGTGCATAGGAACATAGAATGGGGTTAATATGTAGAAGTCTAACTATAATCCTGATCTTCCAGTAGCTGAACGCTTTAATTACAAGTGGCGTGACAGAGGCAATCAGGCTTATTCTCCGAGAGGTTCTCCCAGTACAATGTCACTCTCTACCAGCTATTAGTGAGGCAACCAAATAAATCTCCTTTCTTTTGCTCCAATTCTTTTCTTGCACCTCCTTTCACCTCTCCTGACCCAACTTACCTGACAGCCCTGCCAGAATAAAGGCTGAACTCCACTGATATTCATGCAGATTTGGTCATGTGAGAGCGTTCTAGTACAGATTCCCATAGAGAATTATGTTTCTATATGGACTTAGTTTTGTTCAGGATAGCTTTTAAAGCATTAGATGTAACCGATACATTAGAAGCTACAATTATGGGCGGCACAGTGGCTGAGTGGGTAGCACTTCTACCTTGCAGCGCTGGGGTCCTGGGTTTGAATCCCACCCAGGTCAACAGCAAAGAGTATGTTTCTTCTCTCCATGTTTTCGTGGGTTTCCTCCGGGTTGTCCGGTTTAATCCCACACTCCAAAACATACAGGTAGGTTGTTTAGATTGTGAGCCCCATGGGGACAGGGACCAATTTGACATGCTTTGTCAATTAATAAAGAAGTTGTATTGGAAATTTGTACACAAAACAGAAAATTCACTGGCTAAAACAACAATGGTCACTATAAAGTCTTCTAAAAGAGGATTACACTGTTTACATACCAAATGAGACTTATGAGTATACAGTACTGTGCAAACGTTTCAGCAATTTTTCACTCAGATCCCTCAGGGCAGCCCTGGATTTTGGGTCCTGCTCTTCTATCCCGGGCAACAGAAGGTATGTCCCAGGTGCCCCTACATCACCATTGATCTCATACAGCAACACCCACTGACCCACAAAACCACAGCAGAGAAGTAAGCTGGACAATAATACAGCAACTAGGAAAGGTGGACCACAATCAAATGGGGAAAAAAGAGGGGGATCACGATGTGAGGGAAAGCAGAAAGGGGGCCATAATGTGCTGCTGGAGGGGGCACAATAAAAAGGGGAGCTGCTGGGGGGCAGGTAAGGGGGAAATTATACTGAGTAGGGATGGACTAAGGGGTGGAGCAAAAGTTTTTGGCTTAAAGTACAACTGTAAGGTATAAAAACGTTTGCCTAACTCAGCACAAAGCCAGAATAAGCTCTAATTTACACTCATTAGCTATCTGCAGCCGTTTATCAGCTAGCAGGCTAGCAGTTACCTGGTCTCTCTGGCTGTCCATGTTTGGTTGGTTGCCTTGAGAACCCGTAGCTAGATGGAGGAGAGGAGGGTGGGTGGATATGGTTGGGAGGGGCTACTAGCACATGCACGGTCATGATCAGTAGCTGCTAGGTGCAGGATAATATCAGTCCCGGCAGCAGGTAGAAAGCTCCAGGACCTGCAATGATGTCATGAGCATGTGACTAATCACATGCTTCAGGTCATCCCACTACATACCAGGAATGGTATGTAGCAAAGATGTTTGTGTTTCAAAGTTTTAATTTAGTAGAAATGTGTATGTATGAAAGTGTCAGTGCACAAAGAGATCAATGCACATAGATCAGGCTCCCCAATGACTGGCATCAGATCCTGTACACACAGCACAGAGTATATACAGTGATACCTCTTTGAGCAGATCTCTTTGCACAGGAAATGGGTGGAATGCAGATAGGAGGCAGCTACCAAAGAGTATAATGGCAAACATTTTTTTAAAAAAAATCTGTGATTAAATTTAAAAAACAGTATTTTAGGGAAGGGTCCTCTCAGAGAGGTGGTCTTCTGGGGAGGTTTCACTGTTATATATGTACATATACTGTGATGCTGCCATGTGTTCATCTTCCAATTCCCATGTAGGTGTTTTATGGTGTAGTTGGATATGTTTTAATATATCTTTTTCTTTGTGATGTGGTAGATCACTGTATGATGCAGAGCTCCAGCGATCACCTACCTTGCTCTGCACTACATCTCTGTACACTGATTCTGTGTCCTGATTGGCTGGTTTTGCACACGTTCATGTGAATGCCCTGAGTGTTATTGGTATCAATGCCCATCGCTGATGTCACAACCAGGAAGTCCCGCCCACTTCCGGAAAAGCTGGTAGGATATAACAGATAGCCTCATATAACTATTAGCGCTATATCTCAGGATAGGAAGAAGCCAGAAGTATGATACTGATATCATTGGAATTCTTCTCAAAAGCTCTCTCCAGCTCTGCTAACACTAATTGTTGTCAATTAACTTTACAGTTACGCTTTAAGGCGGAAAAAAATCTTGCATCTTTTGTCCCTCTTTCAACACTCCACTATTCTAAAACTAGGAGGAGGTTGTAAAATGCATAAAAGTAAATCTAAAAGTGAATTAAAAAAATGGACAGCTCCAAACTTACTGCAACTTTTTCAACCCGACATAAAAACTAACATTTTTTAACATCATTTTTCCAAGTCAAAGGTGTCTGTAGCCTTTAAGCTAATCCATGAGAAGGTTATGAGTGAGGGGCACAACAACTGCTTTGATTATATAAGTTCTTTTAATTAAACATTTATCATAATGTTAATTGGGGGCTCACCTTGTCATATCTCCCGTGTCAGCATATACTGAACAAAAGCAATTAAAATGTATTAGTGGCAGAATATCTAAGCACATTAGATGAGATTCACCTTGTCACAAAGCTGCCGTCAGCAAATGCTAACAACACCCGTCTACACTGCAGCAGAACTGCTGTATGCTCTGATGTGGTGCTATGTCTTGTAGGGGATAAGAAAATGAAGAAAGAGGTTTGTTGTAAAGGAAGTCTACTGAGGGGCAATGTAATAAAGAAACACAGCAGAGTAAGGTGACTCTCCCAGTGCTCCAAGTCCAGCCACAATCCTGGAATATGAATGCATTCTTCACAGTTAAGGGGGAGGCCTGCTGTGGAGTTTTATTAATGGGATGGTCTGCTGATGACAATTTATCAAAGGGGAGGCTCTGCTGTGGACATTTATTTGAAGGGGGGCTCTGATGTGAATATTTTTTTGAAGGGGAGGTTCTGCTGAGGACATTTATTTAAAGGGGACTCTGCTGTGGACATTTCATTAAAGGGGGCTCTTCTGTGGATGATTCAATAAAGAGGGGTGGCTGCTGCTGTACACTTTATTAGTGAGGGGAGGTTGCTGCAGGACATTTCATTAGTGAGGTGAGGCGGCTTCTGTGGACATTTATTTAAAGGGGGGCTCTGCTGCAGCTGGACATTTCATTGATAATGGGAAGCTGCTGCTGGACATTTCATTGATGGGGGGGGGGGGCTTATGTTGGACATTTTATTAAAGAGTAGCAGCTGCAGGGGAAGAGTGTGTGTGCCTTAGTCTCAATCCTGATAGATTCTCCCTCTACTCTACACCATCCTGGCTGGATGAGTATGGAGGAGAGGAGACTGACACAGGCACAGAGGTACCTACAATTGCCCCCGCCATCCTGGGACTAACCACACACTGCTATAAGGGAGCCAGGGAATGTGAAATAAAATTTTATAAAGTACTGAAATGGTTCAGAATGCTGACAAAGGTATTTTTAAAAGCAACATAGCACAGGCTAATGGAACCTGTCACCAGTTAAAAATTTACATTATTGGTGACATGTTCATTTTAAACTCTAGCTTTTTGCCCTAGCCCCAACCCCCAATTGGTCTCCAGTTGAGGATGGACTCAACTATATACTATATACTGTTTACCTATTCTCATAACATTGGGATCTGATGTCCCCCTATATAGGGGACACCATTGCCACCACTACAAACTGGAGAAACCTTTTGTTTCTGGATCGGTTCTGTTTATGGTTTCCAATTACACTAGAACGGATAATTGTGTGGGTCACAATATTAAAACCCCACTGATACTGATGACCAATGCGGGAGGGTCTCAACAACTCCTTTAACTACTGTGTTCTCTGTAGGACTCCTCTAGAACTGTTTATTTTAGGATCATGCAGAAAATTCATGCTCAGCTATATTTTTAGGATTCAGTTCTAGGGTGAGTGATTCTTTACAATGAATATGCATATGACCCGATACAAGTTCCATTTGTTTTACTAGACCACCGGTGATATCTGTGGGATAACAGTGCAGCAATGTAGACAGGAATAATGAGTGAAAGATGGCGCTGCTCTACTTTCCCGGATCCTTATCTGGTATTCATCATGGAAATGATTTGTTCTCCTTGGATAGAGAATTTTCACTAGGAATATAGGGCAAACCTTGTACCTAAGACTGGGCATGAGGACATAGATATCATAGAGGAGACCTATGGTGCTACTATGGAGTCTTTGATGAGAAGATTCCCCATATTCATAGTATTCATGACAAAGAAGTACTGAACATGAGGACCTGCAAGAAGGTGTAAAAATGGCCAAAGGGTCACCATAAAAAGCTGGAGACAAAAACTTTAGCCGTGTGTAGCAAATCCGATTATTACAATAAGGGGGCAAAGATTAATCTCTGGCAATGCATCTTCTCTCTCCTATCACATACCCCTTAACTTTCGTAGCAAAGTAAGTTCAACAAAAGATGTAAAGAGCCACAGAAATTTTTTTCCAACTAAGGTAAAACTTTTTTCTTCGCCCCTGACACCACCCCAAACTGTATTATTTTCCCCTTAGTGTCCTCCATTTCTGCCTCACATTGTGTCCCTCAGCTCCCTGTCACATTGAAGCCCCTCTAATATTGTACTGCCAACTCCGCATCATATTGAAGCCCCCTCTCATTGTGCCCCCAAGCAGCTCCCCTTTTTATTGTGGCCCACCCTCAGCTACTCCCCCTCTGATTGTGATCCCCCCATCAGCCCCCCCAATTGTGCAACCCTGCAGCTCCTCCTCTTGTTGTCCCCCCAGCAGCTCCTCCTCTTATTGTGACCCCAGCAACTCCCCCTTTTGTTGTGATCCCCCCTATAAGCCCCTCCCCAATTGTGCTGCCCTCCACCTCCTCCTCTAATTGTGCATCCTAGCAGCTCCTCCTCTTATTGTGACCCCAGCAACTCCCCTTTTGTTGTGATCCCCCTATAAGCCCCTCCCCAATTGTGCTGCCCTCCACCTCCTTCTCTAATTGTGCCCCCCAGCAGCTCCTCCTCTTATTGTACCCCCCCCCCAGCAGCTCGTCCTCTTATTGTGCCACCCCCCCCAGCAGTCCCTACTCCAATTGGGCCTCCCATCAGCTCCTCCTCTTATTGTGACATACAGTATATACACACCATATATCCATACATACACCAAATACATCCATGTAGCATGTACACACATACAGTATATATACACCATATCTATACATACAACATATATACCCATGCAGCATATGCACACACATACAATATATACATATCATATATACATGCATACACCATATACATCCATGCAGCATATACACACATACAGTATATACACACCATATATACATACATACATACACCCATGAGGCATATACACATACATACAGTGTATATACACTCACCGGCCACTTTATTAGGTACACCTGTCCAACTGCGCGTTAACACTTAATTTCTAATCAGGCAAACACATGGCGGCAACTCAGTGCATTTAGGCATGTAGACATGGTCAAGACAATCTCCTGCAGTTCAAACCGAGCATCAGTATGGGGAAGAAAGGTGATTTGAGGCCTTTGAACGTGGCATGGTTGTTGGTGCCAGAAGGGCTGGTCTGAGTATTTCAGAAACTGCTGATCTACTGGGATTTTCATGCACAACCATCTCTAGGGTTTACAGAGAATGGTCCGAAAAAGAAAAAACATCCAGTGAGTGGCAGTTCTGTGGGCGGAAATGCCTTGTTGATGCCAGAGGTCAGAGGAGAATGGGCAGACTGGTTCGAGCTAATAGAAAGGCAACAGTGACTCAAATCGCCACCCATTACAACCAAGGTAGGCAGAAGAGCATCTGTGAATGCACAGTACGTGGAACTTTGAGGCAGATGGGCTACAGCAGCAGAAGACCACACCGGGTGCCATTCCTTTCAGCTAAGAACAGGAAACTGAGGCTACAATTTGCACAAGCTCATCGAAATTGGACAGTAGAAGATTGGAAAAACGTTGCCTGGTCTGATGAGTCTCGATTTCTGCTGCGACATTCAGATGGTAGGGTCAGAATTTGGCGTCAACAACATGAAAGCATGGATCCATCCTGCCTTGTATCAATGGTTCAGGCTGGTGGTGGTGGTTTCATGGTGTGGGGAATATTTTCTTGGCACTCTTTGGGCCCCTTGGTACCAATTGAGCATCGTTGCAACGCCACAGCCTACCTGAGTATTGTTGCTGACCATGTCCATCCCTTTATGACCACAATGTACCCTGTAACATCTGATGGCTACTTTCAGCAGGATAATGCGCCATGTCATAAAGCTGGAATCATCTCAGACTGGTTTCTTGAACATGACAATGAGGTCACTGGACTCAAATGGCCTCCACAGTCACCAGATCTCAATCCAATAGAGCATCTTTGGGATGTGGTGGAACGGGAGATTCGCATCATGGATGTGCAGCCGACAAATCTGCGGCAACTGTGTGATGCCATCTTGTCAATATGGACAAAAATCTCTGAGGAAGGCTTCCAGCACCTTGTTGTATCTATGCCACGAAGAATTGAGGCAGTTATGAAGGCAAAAGGGGGTCCAACCCGTTACTAGCATGGTGTACCTAATAAAGTGGCCGGTGAGTGTATACACCATATATATACATACAACATATATACCCATGCAGCATATACACACACATACATTATATACACACCATATATACATACACCCTATACCCCCATGCAGCATATACACACAGATACAGTATCTATACATACGACATATACACACATACATACAGTACCATATACACCCATGTAGCATATACTCATATATACAGTATATACATATCCAATGCCCCAGATGCTGGGGCCCCCTGACACTGTGGGCCTCATAGCAGCAGATCTGGCTGCTTCCACTGTCGTTATGCCCCTGCTTCCCAGTCTGAATTACCGCACAAACTGTGCTGCAAAATAACAGACCTTGTGACACTATTAATGAGTGCCTCCTAATAATTGGAAAGTCCTTTTACAAATTCATTCCCGAAGCATCAAACCCACCTCTCCCAGCAGAATTGAGGTGAGACGTGCACGCGAAAAGCTTCCCTGTCACAGGCTGTTTCGTGCAGTTTCTAAACGGACGCGGGGAGGGCTATTTCCACTGCTCGCAGAGATACTAGAGGTCTTGTCATGTGATTTATCTGATCTCTCAGGATAATCTTCTAGCCTGAGATTTACTGAAGCCAAAAAAATGTGCACACTCCTTAATTGCTGATCTGGAAACAAGAAAAAAAAGACAAAACTCTAAAAAATTTCACAGGGAAACCTTGAGATGACCACCTTACCACCCAAAAATTGCATGTTCTTCAAGCGGGGTGGTCTTCTCAATGGTGGTCGTGATGCATCATATATAATGGAAAGTCAATTCTGGTCTGGATAAGGGTGTGGTCTTCTCAGTGGCAGTCATGATACATCATATATAATGGAACGTGAAATCTGGTCTGGATAAGGGGGTGGTCTTCTCAATGGTGGTCATGATACATCATATCTAATGGAACGTGAAATCTGGTCTGGATAAGGGGGTGGTCTTCTCTATGGCAGTCATGATACATCATATATAGTGGAATGTGAAATCTGGTCTGGGTAAGCGGGTGGTCTTCTCAATGGTGGTCATAATGCATCATATATAAAGGAACATGAAATCTGATCTGGATGAGGGGGTGGTCTTCTCTAGGAGAGTGAATTTTCAAGTGTCTTCTCCTAGGAGGACTATAGTTGCTCCCTCTGCTGCTCGTCTGCCGCCTGCCTCGTCGTAAGCAATCTAAGAACTCTTTTACATAACACGTTCTATGCGAAACACATACAATATGCTGACATTAGTAATTATTCAGAAGTAACGGAGTTGTGTTTGTCGTTCGGCACCCACACAATTCCTGCAATCATGTACTTGGCTACAATACACGGTAGCGGGTTACAATATATCTCGCCGTGCAGGAAAAACACTGCAACAGCAAAGAGTTAAATGACAAATTGGGCTCAGCCACTTCTGGCTTTGGGCTTGAACAGTGTGCCGCCCCGGGGACCTTTGTATTCTCGCAGAGTTCATGCGTAGTCGCATCAGTCCCAGTTACACTCTCATGCACATGGTAATGTATACATAGAATGCAAGGAATGTTACAACTGTCAATATTGACAGTATAACGCAGGATACAATGTATCCGTCTCCCATCCAGGGGCAATCCCGCTACCTCTCAGGTACTCAGTGACAAAAACATGGTCTGTTCCAGCTGTCATTGTTATGCTTTATGAATGACGTGTTCTGCCTAACAACAGGCCAGGATTGGTCGGAGAGAAGAGGACTTTAGGGAGGGAACGTAGGAAGGGACAAGGAGAGATGCAGAAATAAGTGCAGCTTAGAAAATTGTTTAAATGTTTCCTCGCTTCCAGCTGCTTCTCTCCATAGTATCTGGATTGTGGCAGCAGCCGTCATATATGCACATGTATACACCCCACCCCCCCACCTCCATAGGAGCACGTTAGCTGACACCCTGCCCGATTTCATATAGTAACAGAAAGCATGCGATGTTATTGGTCCCTGCGTTACAAGTGCATTTTCATAGGGAGCATCTGATGCAGATCGTGCTGACATTAAGGATTCATCTATTTACATAAATGCTTCCCAAAATTGGCTTGAAACATCAATTAGTAGAGGCTAAAGTTGCAAATAGTCTCAGCCCTACCCCTGCACTATGTGCTATACCCACACCCTGTTTTTTTTCTTTACGTTGGTTGCTGCCTGCACTGCATACAGTGCAGAAAAATGCATTGTCATATTTGGCAGCTCTCAAGGGAAAACTTGCATCCACAATGATGGAGAGAGATGGTGTAGCAGAGCTGGGTTTGTCATTTCACTAGCTGTGGCTGCAGTATTTCGGCATTATGATAGCTCAGCAAGTTAAGTTAATGTGGATTTGTATGTTGTGTCTCCTGCAGTACTTGGTCAGCATGTCCTGTACCAGGTGACAAATTCAGCTTTACTGCATTCATACGCTATATAAGTACATACAAGCGTTGCACTGCTACATCTAGATATATGGACAAACTCTAATATATCTGTTTGTATGGACAGCCGCTACTACATCTGTATATACTAACAAGCTCTGCTACATCTGTATATACTGCTCTGCTACATCTATATATTCTGACAAGCTCTACTACATCTGTATATATTGCTCTGCTACATCTATATAGACTGATAAGCTCTGCTACATCTGTATATACTGCTCTGCCACATCTGTATATACTGCTCTGCCACATCTGTAAATAATTACAAGCTCTGCTATATATGTATATAATGGCGAGTTCTACTACATCTGTATATACTGACAAGCTCTGCTACATCTAAATATGTTACCATGAAATTAAGGTAGACTATATATTTAGCTTTTTTAGGTCTTCATAATTTTAAGGATTTGTTGCAGAGATTTTCTTGGATTTTATGAAATTTGCCCTCACTCCAGCGCCCATGCTTGCCTGTATGTCACACAGCTTGGCTGCATCAGTCAATGATCCAGATGATGTTATCGCTGTAGGACCTGCAAGGACCACCAGGGCGGCGCTGAAGCAGCATAGGGATTTAGCTAATGAGTACTATTAAGATTTTTTTCTGAGAAAACTTTTTATTATATATCCCATAATAAACAGGACTATATAAGTCTTGTCTGTGCCACTTACCTCCATGGATGTGTCAAGGTGCCGGAAGCCGCCCTATTGCAAACTTTTTATTCTCCTACAAAGTCCTATGTAAATAATACAGTCTCCATCAAAGATTATCAGCCCAAAACAGAATCTGAGTCATGACTTCCATAGTGAAAACTTCATTGGAAAAGCATCTTTCGCAAGAGATAGTACCTCGGGATTATGAGTAATTATCAAACTAAGTGCAAGCTCTTTGACACATTGTGATGAGTGTTATTTCTTTTAACACTCTTAATTTACCTTTGTTGGGTGTGAAGAGACAATATTTTTAAGTGTCAAGTCCTGCTTTCTATCAAGGTGACTGCAACCCTGCTGCCGCCCCCATCTTTCTGCAGGTGTTGCTGCCTGAGGCATGAGGCTCAACTCACCTCATGGCTGGGGAGTGTTTTCCCCCACCACTAACCCAGTATAGGTCATCATGAACACCCTACCTTCCCAGGACAAAAACTCCTTTAAACATTGATACTTATGTAGCAGTACTGAATCTGTCAGACACAGCAGAGTTGAGTAAGTAAGTTCATCCCTGCGACACATGACTTCATTTTTTGGAAGTGTTTCTTGAAGTAGTCACTTTATAGCAAGACTCTGCGCATTACTGAGAGCCCCCATAATGTTATAAAACACACATTAGTCATTGGAAACCTCAAACTTTAGTGTTTTGCACCTTTAAAACTTTCAGACTGGCTGCAAAAAATATTGAAGCTGTTGAGGGAACCTTCTCCTTTCCAAGTGACTGCATTTACTAGGCATGCTCAGCAGTAGCTTCATGCAGTGCTGGATTACAATTCTGGAGCTGCTGCACACCAAGTAGACGGATGCAAGCATGGGGGGACTGACAAGGTAAGTCCTTGCCTCCCCTCAGTGTCTCCCAGTGCCCCCTCATTTCCTTGCTGCAGAGATGCAGGAGAAGAAACCCTTTATATCTTCAAAGTCATTGGCAGAAATGTAGAGCAGCAGAAGCCACAGCAGAGGGGGAAGAAGCCAGTCAGCAAGCAGCTGCCTGTGATGAACTGGAGCTAAGTTTCTCTCTGGATTTTAGACATGTTCCTTGTATCCCTGCAAGATATGTGACATGTCTGCTAAGAAATCCAATGTCACCCAGACTGTGGCACCCAGTGCTGCTCCTCACATCATGCACAAGGCTGCTATTTGGGTTCAGCTGTGTGTGTACATGTGATAACCTTCAGTCCTACAGGAACAAGTGACTACTGGAGACATCCCCAGGTACCCAGATTACATCTACATTTCTCTGCATGTTGCTTATTAGAAGGACTTTTGTTTACATTGGAGCCTTCACTTTGCCTGCTGGTTCCTATGCTTTTGGGGTGGGGGGTTTCTTGTGCCTTTGAATTGTGACATTTTGTGCATCTTCTTCACCAGAGGTGGGGTTCTGCTTCAGACATGTCAGTGGGAAAGTACTGTCCGGCAAGGATGGACATGACATGTCATAGAAGCCTAGACATCCACTTGTGATTTACAGCAGAGGCGGATGATGTTGAAGAATGTCTGTCATTTTAGTATTGACCAATTGCTGCATCGTCTACTTCTTAGTTGCAGGGTGAATCCCCATTGGTAGTATCATATAGTAACAGCCGGATCCTGTAAGTTACTATGTATCATGGCTTCTACTTCTTAGTATCATATAGTAACAGCCGGATCCTGTAAGTTACTATGTATCTTGGCTTCTACTTCTTAGTTGCAGGGTGAATCCCCTCAGTAGTATCATACGGCTGTTACTATAAGTTACTATGTATCATGGCTTCTACTTCTTAGTATCATATAGTAACAGCCGGATCCTGTAAGTTACTATGTATCTTGGCTTCTACTTCTTAGTTGCAGGGTGAATCCCCTCAGTAGTATCATACGGCTGTTACTATAAGTTACTATGTATCATGGCTTCTACTTCTTAGTTGCAGGGTGAATCCTCTTGGTAGTATCATATAGTAACAGCCGGATCCTGTAAGTTACTATGTATCATGGCTTCTACTTCTTAGTTGCAGGGTGAATCCCCTCAGTAGTATCATATAGTAACAGCCGGATCCTGTAAGTTACTATGTATCATGGCTTCTACTTCTTAGTTTCTGGGTGAATCCTCTCAGTAGTATCATATAGTAACAGCCGGATCCTGTAAGTTACTATGTATCATGGCTTCTACTTCTTAGATTCAGGGTGAATCCTCTTGGTAGTATCATATAGTAACAGCCGGATCCTGTAAGTTACTATGTATCATGGCTTCTTAGTGTCTGGGTGAATCCCCTCGGTAGTATCATATAGTAACAGCCTGATCCTGTAAGTTACTATGTATCATGGCTTCTACTTCCTAGTTTCTGGGTGAATCCTCTCAGTAGTATCATATAGTAACAGCCGGATCCTGTAAGTTACTACGTATCATGGCTTCTTAGTGTCTGGGTGAATCCCCTAGGTAGTATCATATAGTAACAGCCTGATCCTGTAAGTTACTATGTATCATGGCTTCTACTTCCTAGTTTCTGGGTGAATCCTCTCAGTAGTATCATATAGTAACAGTGGATCCTGTAACTTACTATGCATTATGGCTTCTACTTCTTAGTTTCAGGGTGAATCCCCTCAGTAGTATCATATAGTAACAGCGGATCCTGTAAGTTACTATGTATCATGGCTTCTGCTTTTTAGTTTCTGGGTGAATCCTCTCAGTAGTATCATATAGTAACAGCCGGATCCTGTAAGTTACTATGTATCATGGCTTCTACTTCTTAGTTGCAGGGTGAATCCTCTTGGTAGTATCATATAGTAACAGCCGGATCCTGTAAGTTACTATGTATCATGGCTTCTACTTCTTAGATTCAGGGTGAATCCTCTTGGTAGTATCATATAGTAACAGCCGGATCCTGTAAGTTACTATGTATCATGGCTTCTACTTCTTAGTTGCAGGGTGAATCCCCTCAGTAGTATCATATAGTAACAGCCGGATCCTGTAAGTTACTATGTATCATGGCTTCTACTTCTTAGTTTCTGGGTGAATCCTCTCAGTAGTATCATATAGTAACAGCCGGATCCTGTAAGTTACTATGTATCATGGCTTCTACTTCTTAGATTCAGGGTGAATCCTCTTGGTAGTATCATATAGTAACAGCCGGATCCTGTAAGTTACTATGTATCATGGCTTCTTAGTGTCTGGGTGAATCCCCTCGGTAGTATCATATAGTAACAGCCTGATCCTGTAAGTTACTATGTATCATGGCTTCTACTTCCTAGTTTCTGGGTGAATCCTCTCAGTAGTATCATATAGTAACAGCCGGATCCTGTAAGTTACTACGTATCATGGCTTCTTAGTGTCTGGGTGAATCCCCTCGGTAGTATCATATAGTAACAGCCTGATCCTGTAAGTTACTATGTATCATGGCTTCTACTTCCTAGTTTCTGGGTGAATCCTCTCAGTAGTATCATATAGTAACAGTGGATCCTGTAACTTACTATGCATTATGGCTTCTACTTCTTAGTTTCAGGGTGAATCCCCTCAGTAGTATCATATAGTAACAGCGGATCCTGTAAGTTACTATGTATCATGGCTTCTGATTTTTAGTTTCTGGGTGAATCCTCTCAGTAGTATCATATAGTAACAGCCGGATCCTGTAAGTTACTATGTATCATGGCTTCTTAGTGTCTGGGTGAATCCTCTCGGTAGTATCATATAGTAACAGCCTGATCCTGTAAGTTACTATGTATCATGGCTTCTACTTCTTAGTTTCTGGGTGAATCATCTCAGTAGTATCATATAGTAACAGCCGGATCCTGTAAGTTACTATGTATCATGGCTTCTTAGTGTCTGGGTGAATCCCCTCGGTAGTACAATATAGTAACATCCGGATCCTGTAAGTTACTATGTATCATGGCTTCTACTTCTTAGTTGCAGGGTGAATCCCAATTGGTAGTATCATATAGTAACAGCCAGATCCTGTAAGTAACTATGTATCATGGCTTCTACTTCCTAGTTGCAGAGTGAATCCCCATTGGTAGTGTCATATAGTAACAGCCGGATCTTGTAAGTTACTATGTATCATGGCTTCTACTTCTTAGTTTCTAGGTGAATCCCCTCAGTAGTATCATATAGTAACAGCCAGATCCTGTAAGTTACTATGTATCATGGCTTCTACTTCTTAGATTCAGGGTGAATCCTCTTGGTAGTATCATATAGTAACAGCCGGATCCTGTAAGTTACTATGTATCATGGCTTCTACTTCTTAGTTTCTGGGTGAATCCTCTCAGTAGTATCATATAGTAACAGCCGGATCCTGTAAGTTACTATGTATCATGGCTTCTTAGTGTCTGGGTGAATCCTCTTGGTAGTATCATATAGTAACAGCCAGATCCTGTAAGTTACTATGTATCATGGCTTCTACTTCCTAGTTTCTGGGTGAATCCTCTCAGTAGTATCATATAGTAACAGCCGGATCCTGTAAGTTACTATGTATCATGGCTTCTTAGTGTCTGGGTGAATCCCCTCTGTAGTATCATATAGTAACAGCCTGATCCTGTAAGTTACTATGTATCATGGCTTCTACTTCTTAGTTTCTGGTTGAATCCTCTCAGTAGTATCATATAGTAACAGCCAGATCCTGTAAGTTACTATGTATCATGGCTTCTACTTCTTAGTTGCAGGGTGAATCCTCATTGGTAGTATCATATAGTAACAGCCGGATCCTGTAAGTTACTATGTATCATGGCTTCTACTTCTTAGTTTCTAGGTGAATCCCCTCGGTAGTATCATATAGTAACAGCCGGATCCTGTAAGTTACTATGTATCATGGCTTCTACTTCTTAGATTCAGGGTGAATCCTCTTGGTAGTATCATATAGTAACAGCCGGATCCTGTAAGTTACTATGTATCATGGCTTCTACTTCTTAGATTCTGGGTGAATACTCTGGTAGTATCATATAGTAACAGCCGGATCCTGTAACTTACTATGTATCATGGCTTCTACTTCTTAGTTTCAGGGTGAATCCCCTCGGTAGTTTCATATAGTAACAGTCGGATCCTGTAAGTTACAATGTATCATGGCTTCTACTTCTTAGATTCTGGGTGAATCCCCTCGGTAGTATCATATAGTAACAGCGGAACCTGTAAGTTACTATGTATCATGGCTTCTACTTCCTAGTTACAGGGTGAATCCCCTCAGTAGTATCATATAGTAACAACCGGATCCTGTAAGTTACTATGTATCATGGCTTCTACTTCTTAGTTGCAGGGTGAATCCCCTCAGTAGTATCATATAGTAACAGCCGGAACCTGTACGTTACTATGTATCATGGCTTCTACTTCTTAGTTGCAGGGTGAATCCCCTCAGTAGTATCATATAGTAACAGCCGGAACCTGTAAGTTACTATGTATCATGGCTTCTACTTCTTAGTTGCAGGGTGAATCCCCTCAGTAGTATCATATAGTAACAGCCGGAACCTGTAAGTTACTATGTATCATGGCTTCTACTTCTTAGTTGCAGGGTGAATCCCCTCAGTAGTATCATATAGTAACAGCGGAACCTGTAAGTTACTATGTATTATGGCTTCTACTTCCTAGTTGCAGGGTGAATCCCCATTGGTAGTATCATATAGTAACAGCCGGATCCTGTAAGTTACTATGTATCATGGCTTCTACTTCTTAGATTCTGGGTGAATCCCCTCGGTAGTATCATATAGTAACAGCCGGATCCTGTAAGTTACTATGTATCATGGCTTCTACTTCCTAGTTTCTGGGTGAATCCTCTCAGTAGTATCATATAGTAACAGCCGGATCCTGTAAGTTACTATGTATCATGGCTTCTTAGTGTCTGGGTGAATCCCCTCGGTAGTATCATATAGTAACAGCCTGATCCTGTAAGTTACTATGTATCATGGCTTCTACTTCTTAGTTTCTGGTTGAATCCTCTCAGTAGTATCATATAGTAACAGCCAGATCCTGTAAGTTACTATGTATCATGGCTTCTACTTCTTAGTTGCAGGGTGAATCCTCATTGGTAGTATCATATAGTAACAGCCGGATCCTGTAAGTTACTATGTATCATGGCTTCTACTTCTTAGTTTCTAGGTGAATCCCCTCGGTAGTATCATATAGTAACAGCCGGATCCTGTAACTTACTATGTATCATGGCTTCTACTTCTTAGATTCAGGGTGAATCCTCTTGGTAGTATCATATAGTAACAGCCGGATCCTGTAAGTTACTATGTATCATGGCTTCTACTTCTTAGATTCTGGGTGAATACTCTGGTAGTATCATATAGTAACAGCCGGATCCTGTAACTTACTATGTATCATGGCTTCTACTTCTTAGTTTCAGGGTGAATCCCCTCGGTAGTTTCATATAGTAACAGTCGGATCCTGTAAGTTACAATGTATCATGGCTTCTACTTCTTAGATTCTGGGTGAATCCCCTCGGTAGTATCATATAGTAACAGCGGAACCTGTAAGTTACTATGTATCATGGCTTCTACTTCCTAGTTACAGGGTGAATCCCCTCAGTAGTATCATATAGTAACAACCGGATCCTGTAAGTTACTATGTATCATGGCTTCTACTTCTTAGTTGCAGGGTGAATCCCCTCAGTAGTATCATATAGTAACAGCCGGAACCTGTACGTTACTATGTATCATGGCTTCTACTTCTTAGTTGCTGGGTGAATCCCCTCAGTAGTATCATATAGTAACAGCCGGAACCTGTAAGTTACTATGTATCATGGCTTCTACTTCTTAGTTGCAGGGTGAATTCCCTCAGTAGTATCATATAGTAACAGCCGGAACCTGTAAGTTACTATGTATCATGGCTTCTACTTCTTAGTTGCAGGGTGAATCCCCTCAGTAGTATCATATAGTAACAGCGGAACCTGTAAGTTACTATGTATTATGGCTTCTACTTCCTAGTTGCAGGGTGAATCCCCATTGGTAGTATCATATAGTAACAGCCGGATCCTGTAAGTTACTATGTATCATGGCTTCTACTTCTTAGATTCTGGGTGAATCCTCTCGGTAGTATCATATAGTAACAGCGGAACCTGTAAGTTACTATGTATTATGGCTTCTACTTCCTAGTTGCAGGGTGAATCCCCATTGGTAGTGTCATATAGTAGCAGCCGGATCCTGTAAGTTACTATGTATCATGGCTTCTACTTCTTAGATTCTGGGTGAATCCTCTCGGTAGTATCATATAGTAACAGCGGAACCTGTAAGTTACTATGTATTATGGCTTCTACTTCCTAGTTGCAGGGTGAATCCCCATTGGTAGTGTCATATAGTAGCAGCCGGATCCTGTAAGTTACTATTTATGATGACTGATCAATAAACACTTATGTTACAACCCTGCTCTCGGGTCAGGTCACGCTGAGAGGCTGTAGAATAGTCTATGTAGAATATTTCCAATACCATCTATGGGTCATTCAACTATCCAACCTATTAACATACTCTCAGATAGTTGTAACCTCCCTAAAGTAACACACAACTTGTTATGATGAGCCTAAACTTCTAGGGACAATGCAGTAGTATCATAAAATGGTTCCAATGAGGAGTGTTGAGTGTTGGACCAATCCTGAGAATGGCCAATCCATTATGAAAGCTTGAACAATCCCTTTAATTCCGATATGATTTGCAGTAAGGTGAAACCAGACTCAGACCAGTCCGAACAAATCTGACATCTGTTATCCTCCATTGATCTGTCCAACCAGTCATTAGATTGCTGTGCCCTTCGTAATCTAAGCCCATAAAGTTCTGTGGTTATCAAGTCACTGGCATGGAACAAGTCTGTACTGACAAGAATGATCCGCTGGAGTGTTGAGTGTTGGACCCATCTTATAATGATCACCTATACTATGGATGGGCAGTCAGATCTTAAAGCAAGACTATACCTTTAACTGCATTATGGTCAGTTATTTATAGGGTCACCATAAAGTGTTCTCTATACAACATCTATTATCTATCCAACCAACCAGAAGATAGTTGTGCAATTATTTATCTAAGTTATTAATAAAGTTATATAATACTGAGCCCAAACTTATATAAAACCGCCGGGTTTCCCAAATTTTTCAGATTTGCACCGAATTGCACAGGGGTTTTTGGTGCACGCGATCGGATTTTGGTGCATCGGCGCCGGCTTTCATGCGACACAAATTGGAGGCGTGGCCGTCGGATAACCTGACTGATTCGGAATTTAAAATTCAAAGACATGCACTCACATACACCGGGAAGAAGAAGGTGAACTCCGGTGGACTTCAACGGGGAAGTGACACATGCAGGAAATTGGACACACGATCTTAGTGAAGCACGGCAGACCCGAATCCTCGTCAGACAAAGCACCTTGGGGATCGCGACAGGACGGGTAAGTAAATGTGCCCCAATCTATCCAATGGAAAACCCAACGAGCCAACAAGTAGCCCAGTAGTTTTGCCCTTGTTAAATTTACCCCATTCTTAAATGTTCTAAGCACATTAGAGGAGGTTTAACTCTAAAAACTCTTACCCTTTTCCCATAGGATAAGGAATAAATATCTGATATCTGAGACCTGCAGTGATCACTATTAATAGTCCATGTGAACAGAACCATAGTCTAAAAGTTCCATCTACATTTGATTTACATCTTTTGGACTAATTGATATGACCAATCCCGATCTCTCATAGAACTCCCATAAAAGTGCATAGAGCGATCATCATGCCAGGTCATGCTAGTCATATGCTACATAATCTGAGCCAATCCATATTTGTATATGTTTACATGATCTGACCGGACGCTCTATTAAAAGGGATTGTCAGGTATTGGAAAAAACGTGGCTGTTGTCATCCAGAAAGAGCACAACACCAATCCACAGAATTTATGAGTTATTGTAGCTGAATCCTGAGCTCTAAGCTGTAATACCACACATGGCCTGTAGGATGTTTCCATTTCTGAAAGAAAGCAGCCATGTTTTTTCTATTTCTGGACCACCCCTTTAAGAATCCTTAATTCAACCAGAATCCATTAGCTTTGTCCTTGTATAGGTGGGAGTATTTTACGCTAAACTGCAGCATCTTGTGATTTTCTCTGGGTTCTGTGTTGCCATATTCCTACATCTTTCAGCAGACACAAGACTTTTTTTAAGCTGTAATATATGGTAAAGCGATTTCTCTTGGAGCAGCATCTGCCAGTGTTTTTATGTAAGAATCAGGTTAAATTAGAATTTGCTCTCTTTGCAGTATTCACCTACAGGGTATCTTATCCTGCCCCATTGCAGCAGTTATCGGGACATGGTAATGGGTGGGATGAAACTGGAAGACTTCATGGTGGGGGGGGGGGGTGTAACCGTATTAACTGGGGGGTCAAAAGGTAACATGAGGTCAGTAATCTGTAGTGGGGATGAATGTGTATGGGGACCTCCTTGTAGTCCCCCTTGTTGCTTCAGTGCAAGATCTGTATCGGGCACCAATTTTTATATATATTTAGTACTGTCCACCCATTCCCCTGCACCTTATACCCCTGCTTCCTTAAGTGACAGAAGTCGAGGCAAGAGGAGGGTGACATAACACATTTTAAAGGAAACCTACCACTTGTAGTGGCAGGTTTCTGATGGAAATACCGGGCACCAGCTCAGGGTGAGCTGGTGCCGGAGCTTATTTTAGTTAGTGTTTTAAACTGCGGTATCGCGGTTTAAAACACTTTTTAAACGTTATAGCCGGCGCAGGCAGGTACGCGCTCGGCGCTTACCGTGCACGCGGCTCTCATTCACTTCCTATGTAGCCGCGTGCACGGTAAGCGCCGAGCGCGTACCTGCCTGCGCCGGCTATAAAGTTTAAAAAGTGTTTTAAACCGCGATACCGCGGTTTAAAACACTAACTAAAATAAGCTCCGGCACCAGCTCACCCTGAGCTGGTGCCCGGTATTTCCATCAGAAACCTGCCACTACAAGTGGTAGGTTTCCTTTAAAGGGAATCCATTGTCAGATTTAATCCCATTGGACTACCAGCCCCCTCCAGTAGGTCATGAAATATCCTCTCTAGAATTCCCTCTTTTATGTGAAATATCACCCTTTTACCTATAACAAAAAATTTCCGTCAAAGTCATGTGTCACTGTGATAATAAGAGTCATATTTGCCTAAGATGAGTCAAGTTTAAAGCCTGCAGGGGGAGACGTGACAATTCAGATGCCCCTATCTTTGGTTCTATAGTACTTAAGACTTTTTTATAATGTTTGGTATTATATTAAAGACAAGAATCTCCTCTTTCAGACTACATAAGGCTTATGGTGCTGTGAGCTACAGAACTGAAGATAAAGACAGTTAGGCGAGAATTATCATATGCAGCTCTCTGTAGATCACAGGACTACAAGCCTGATGTGAGCTCGAAGATGAGATTCTTAGATTTAGGATGTTACATTTTCAAACATATTTTTAGGTGCTACAGAACTGACGATAGAGACATCTGAAGTGACACTACCCCTGGAGCCTCTAATCTTGACTCATCTCCAACTCTTCTCTGCTCATTGAAAAGTGACTTTGGTGGTGATTTTATTATAGGTTAACAGGAGAGATGTCACATAAAAGAGGGAGTTCTAAAAAAAGCACATTTCATACCCTGAGACTGAGACTGCAAGTTTCAAGGGGTAAAATCTGGTGACAGGTTCCCTCCTGAACTGACATCCTACAACCACAAACGTGGCTTGTGTGAAAGAGTTATTTGATTTTAGAGAAGATTGTATTAGGTTTAGGAGTATTGATACTCCACTGGGAAAATCTTGGAAATATGAAAATACTTTTATCAGGATGGGATAAGGAAAACATTACCTCTTGTAAGGCAGCCTCCTAAACATCAAGCATGACTTTCAAGAAGCCTAACAGCACGATGAGGGATTAAAGCCAAAAACATACAGGCGGTCCCCTACTTAAGAACACCCGACTTACATACGACCCCTAGTTACAAACGGACCTCTGGGTGTTGGTAATTTATTGTACTTTAGTCCTAGGCTACAATAATCAGCTATAACAGTTATCACAGGTGTCTGTAATGAAGCTTTAGTGTTAATATTGATTCTTATGACAACCCAACTTTTTTAAAATCCAATTGTCACAGACACCAAAAAAGTTCTGGCTGGGATTACAATGATAAAATATACAGTTCCGACTTACATACAAATTCAACTTAAGAACAAACCTACAGACCCTATCTTGTATGTAACCCGGGGACTGCCTGTATTAATAATTTTGTTCTCTAGGGAGATCAGATAGCACCCAAAGCTTTCCCTATTGGAAAACCATGCATGCTCGGCTTCCCTCCCTGAGCATGCACGTGTATGTGGAGTGTCAACAGGAAAAGCTACAAAAAAAGAAGAAACTTATAATATATATCAGTGATGGCTAACCTATTGCACTGGTGCCAGAGGTGGCACTCAGAGGCCCTCTCTATGGGCACTCAGGCCATCACCAGAGATGACTCCAGGTATCTTCCTGCAGTCCCAGACAGCCCAGGACTTGCTGTGCACAGAGCTATATTAAAGTGACAGTGCTACCTGGGACTATTTTCTGCTTTATTTGTGTCCTCAGGTGCTGGTATCAATGAAAACTGTGACAGAGAAGGGAGTATAAATCACAAATTACATTTCTGTGTTGGCACTTTGCGATAAATAAGCGGGTCTTGGTTGTAGTTTGGGCACTCAGCCTCTAAAAGGTTTGCCATCACTGATATATATGATATAAAAGTATTTAATTAAAGGGAACTTTCACCAGATCTTACCCCACTATACCAGTCCCCTCTGGTAGGGTATGAAATGTCCTTTTTAGAATTACTTCTTTTATGTTAAATATATCTGTTTACCTATAAAAAAAAAAATCTCCTCCAAAGCCATATGCAAATGTGACTCTTCTCATCGCATTTTCACATGAGATGAGTCAAGTTTTGTGTTTGCAGGCGGCAGGTCACTTTATCCTCTATTCTATAGAACCTAGAAACATACTGCTGGTGTCATATTAAAGATGAAAATCTTATGGCTTTGTGAGCTACAGAACTGGTCATACAGTCAGTTAAAAATAGGCGTGAACTGGATCTTTATGTACTACTTGCATTTCTAACTATGTCTTTATCTGTCTGTATCTCTGGATCTTCAGTTCATAAGCCTAATGTGATCTGAAAGATGAGATCCTTATCTTTAATGTGAGACATAGCGCAGGTTTTTAGGTGCTCTAGAACAGAAAATAGGGGCTTCTTTAATGCAACCACTAAAATTGACTCATCTCATGTGAAAATGAGGCGAGAAGAGTCATTTGACATTGGAGGAGATATTTTGTTATAGGTGAACGGGTGAGATTTCACATAAACAATTTAATTCTAGAATGGACATTTCAGAGGGTTAGTAGTTTAGTAAGGTAAAACCTGGTGACAGATTCTCTTTAAAAATCCTCCTGGCTGATGTCTGTGGATATGCATTCAGTATGAGGAGGATAAGGTACCTGGGATGTAACTACAGTGATAGCAACCATAACTGTCGATATGGGGCCCGCAGTGTCAAGGGGCCCCGTCATCTGACCTGACACTAAAGAATGGAGGATGTGCACCATTGGATACATATTATGCTTCACAACATTGTACAGCATTAAATGTATATAGCATGTATGTGATCTGTGTATCTGTGATGTGTATATGTTTTTTGTGTATATTGTGTATGGTGTGTATATACTGTATATGTGTATATATGCTGTATGTCTATAAATGGCACTGTATGTGTGTGTTTATGTGATGTGTATATGCTCTATTTATATGAAAGTGTATAAATGTGTGTGTTTGTATGTTTATGTATATAGGTATATAAATGAGGGTCTATATATGAGTGTAATATGTATATTTTTAAGCAGGAAGGGGCCCCATTTTGAAGTCTGTTATGGGGCCCTACCTCTCTTAGTTACGCCCCTGCAAGGTACTGCGCAGTCAGTAGTGTGAACATAGCCGAGGACCTCCCCGAGCGCTGACACTATACTGCACCCGTAGAGACGAGAGAGAAGAAGCGTCTGCGTTTCGTGTTTGTGAATACAGAGTACAGACCCCTCTTCCTCCACTAAAAACATGATCCCGGTAATTATAGCCTTGGGCTTTTAGACTGTTCTGAGATATCACTTCTGACTATTGCAGCAAATTGCAGTTTTATCTGGCTCCGATAATCTGGAAGGGACCTCTCGTCACCCGACTGCGCCAATTTCACTTACGAAGCAGCAGTTAGCACAGAGACGTCACATCAGAGCGGATTCCATCGAAACATGTTTAGGTTACATTTCTGAACTAGGTTTTTCTGTATTTTTTTAAACTTTTTTGGGGGAATTTCCAGTACTCGGAGAAGTTTCGATAAGCCTCGCTGTACATGTGCTATCATTTAAGGCCAGCAGGAGTCTACTAAGAGAAAGCCGCAGCTCCTCAGCCCACCCAGAAGTAGGAAAGTGAGGCCTATGTATTATAGGAGGAGAGGTTGTTCAAGGAGACTTTAATTTTAGGATTGTCATCTTCTCCATACCAAGTTTCCTGATACTAAACATAAACTCTGTATTTACCATGTGAAGCCACTTTGCTGTGGTTCAGACATGACCCGGATTATAGATGTTCTGCTATTCCTAAGAAGTTTGATTGAAGGGGTTGGGGTTGAGGCAGGAATCCCCTAAAGGGGCAATATTTGGGGCAAAATAGAAGAAAAACTATACTTTACTCTATGGGGCACATTTATTAACGTCCCGATTCACGTTTTTCCGGCGGGTTTTGGTATTTTTTCCGTTTTGCGGCGAAATCCGCCGGGATTTTGGTGCACAAGATCGGATTTCGCGCCAGGTTGCATGCGACGGAAATCGGGGGCGTGGCCGTCGTAAAAACCGCCGTATTTTAAAAAAAAAATTGGTCGCACACGCCATACTTACATGCACCAGGAAGAGATCAGTTAACTCCGACGCACCTCGGCGGACCTCGGCGCAGCAGCGACACCTGGTGGACATCGGGCGCAGGACCTTCATGAATCGCCGCCGCTGGAACGCGAATGGACCGGGTAAGTAAATGTGCCCCTATGTATCAAAAATCATCTTCTTCATTGGGCATGTGATGCCTGGGATTGGTCCATGCACAATGACCATGGTGTCATCACTGATGGTTATAGGGAGCAGGATCACTGAAATATGGGGCAGCGTTAGACTGGACCATCAGAGAATCAGAAGATCCTGTGGTGGGCCCAGGTTGGAACCCATTACTGGACCCCAGAGGTATAGCAGAAGGCAACCCTATAAAATTCTAGGGTCTAGAGGATGGAACTACAGAATAATTTTATTGGGCCAAGAAACCCCAGTGCGATGCTGCTCAGGAACCAGGGATGCAAATCCGAAGTGAAGGAGAACATCAGTGTGTCCACTCTATAATGCTACTCTGCATATAGTATCAAAAGTAGAAATTTTGAGGGATTTTCCAGAATTTTTAGTACAATCCTGAAAAATGTTATCTTGTCCAAACAATATGATAGTGCGGTTTGCCCAATTCCTGTTAAGGGCATTCCCAAGGGGAATACATTCGGGCAGTAGAATTGACCATACAAAGTTGCAGCCAGTGTAAAGTATTGTCCCTGGATATCTGTGTGACCAGTAGTGGAATTTAATAAAGGGGGTATGGGCATTAGCCCAGCGCCCAAGGCTTCTAGGGGGCCCATGGCCACTCAAACCACCCACCAACTTTTATAGTGAGGAGGACCTTCACCCATGAAATCCTTTTACATCGGTTCCTGCTCTCAATACACATGTACAATAGAGTCATTTCAGGATCTTTGAAGGTCCTTCAAAGGTCCTTAAACCGCAGATTGAAAGCAGCAGAAGGGACATATCCTCTATTCCCCAAGAAGCTGATTCTAGTACCATATGTAGGAAGTTATTCCAGACTTTTAGGGGCTATAATATTCATACAGCCCAGGGCCCATGGCGGTCTTATTGTATGTATGTGCTATGTGTGTGACCATACCTTTGTTTGTATTTTCTGTAGCAGCTGGAATGCATTTATAGTCCAGGATTGTAGCTGGACTCGTGCTAAATTAAATCAAAATTTAAATGGAAGCCAAAAACCTTGAATCTCTTTGTTGGCTTGATAAATCATCCTACCTTCTGACAATGACATACATTGGTTTGCAGTTTGGCCTCATCAGGTGCAATTTGGCCACATTGTTTGGCCACATTAGGTGGCAAAAGATAGAGCCATGCCTAGGGTAGGGAGCTTGAAAGATTATTTAGCTTCACCTCCTTTTGTCTGGTCACACACCATCTTCATAATTAGACTTCTCTATCAATATGTTGTTTGTTATCGATCCCATGATACCTCAGCGATGCATCACATGTGCATCTATAGACCGTACCATCTCTACATGCACAGAGGGGGACAGTGTCATTATTCTTTCATCTGCACTCTGTCATCTTCTCTATAATGACTGTGTGACAGGAACTAGGAAATAATCGATATTATTTGTGTAATGAAAAGTTATAAAATGTTTCACAGTTTTCTAGATCTCTGCTTACTGTCATGGAACAGAAAGCTTCATTGTAATATAAATGCCGGTCCATGGTCATGTGATGTCACACAGGTGCACAGCTCGTTATAACACACAGTGCAATCAAAGCTGTGTGATGCTAACAAGCCGTGCACCTGTGTGACATCACATGACCAGGGATATAACAAGCCGTGCACCTGTGTGACATCACATGACCAGGGATATAACAAGCCGTGCACCTGTGTGACATCATATGACCATTGACCGGTGTTTATATACAGGAAGTAAACAATGAAGCATCCTGTTGCATGACAGCAAGCAGAGATCTAGAAAACCATGAAGAACTGTTACAGAAAATATATTGGAAAATGTAATAACTTTTGGTTATACAAACAATATTAATTATTTGCTGTAATGTGCTTGAAGTGGACGACCCCTTTTAATACCCTTTTTACTGTAGTACATACCCTACATATGTGATGTCTTATATTTTTGGGATTTACCGTATTTCTTTTGTTAGCTTTATACATTTTCATTTACCGTAGTATCAAATTATTATTGAACCCCATGGTACAGAGTCCATGCACTACTACACTTTCCCTTTGTATTCCCTTTGGATTTTCTTTATATTAACTATCACCTTTTTGCTGATTTATAGTGCATGTATCATTTAGGTTTATATTTCATCGAACCCTACACTTTATTTCTGTTTATATAGCCTCAGGTTTATCTTTGCGTGAAGATTCGTAATAAAATCTATTCTTTTTTTATTGAACAATATTATTGGATGACTTTTTCCTTAGTTTTTATTTTCTTTTAGCAGTTATTAAAGGCAGAAATGTACAAGGTAGTGAGGATGTGTTGTTGGTTTTGTCAGTCTAGGCCTAATAACAGCGAAGAACTGGTTAGGTGAACATGGGGCAGATTTCCCTATAGGGCATCCCATAGAACTAGGAAGTGGGGCCCCGGAAACATCCCCCTTGCCCACCAGCCATGCTATCCTCCATCACTTTTTATGTGGTTTAGAAGGGGTGAAAGCAACTAAACTGAGAGGAGGAGGAGAAGAAGAAGTGCCCCATCCAGTGGTTACATTAACGATTGTACAACAATCATAGACGCTTGTACAGGCAGTTTTACGCCTTGATACATTGCATGAATCTTTTTTCCAGTGCTGGCCTTCATTTGTTTCATATCCACAGAATGGGGCAGATTTACTTACATGGTCCATTCGCGATCCAGCGACGCGTTCTCTGCGCTGGATTCGGGTCCGGCCAGGATTTATTAAGGCAGTTCCTCCGACGTCCACCAGGTGGCGCTGCTGCGCTGAAGTTCCCTGGTACGCCCTGGAATACACCGAGCCGGGCTAAGTGAAGGTAAGTTCAAGCTCCGCGACACATTTTTTGTTTTAAATGCGTCGGTTTTTCCGAATCCGTCGGGTTTTCGCTCGGCCACGCCCCCCGATTTCCGTCGTGTGCATGCCAGCGCCGATGCGCCACAATCCGATCGCGTGCGCCAAAATCCCAGGGCAATTCAGGGGAAATCGGTGCAAATCGGAAATATTCGGGTAACACGTTGGGAAAAGGCGAATCGGGCCCTTAGTAAATAACCCCCAATGTGTTGTGTTATGTCAACTAAATTTGGAATTTCCTCAATATTCCCTAAATATGAAATTTTTGTAAAGAAGATAGTTCTAGTGATAATTACCCTCCAATAAATAGCAACCTGGTAATGTATATACTTACATGTAACTTATTTGCTTTAGTCTAAATTTCATACGAAATCGTAAGAGTCATACTCTTTTGATAATAACAAGGGGTTAGTAAACCTCTTAAAGAGAACCGGTCACCAGGTCCAAAACGCTTAACGACAAACCTTATTTGATTACCGCGGTGCCCCTTGATTTAGTTGGTATTATTATTTTTTGAAATTCCACCCACCTAAAGTTTATACGTCAATTAGCTCATAATAGCCAAGGGGGCGGTAACCTTTTCCCCTGGGGGCGTGTCTGTGTGAGCTTTATAAAAAAATCTGTTTTTTCTTCTATATATATATAATAAACGCTACATTGATAATTAGTAAGGTTTTAGTCTGGATCAAATGCTCCCAGTTTGCTTGGCAAACACTAGGAAGAAGAATTTAGATCTCAGCCCAAAAAAACAAAGGCCAAGAGGGAGCATTAACCAGTGTTGCAGAATAATGAGACCTAAACAATTCCGCAGATTAATTGCCTCTAAATGTTAGATCAAAAGCATCTGTAAATGAATGTGAATGCATTAAAGCTAATAGAGAGATGTGTGTAGACCATTGTCTATGTGCAGTCGTTTAGTATTAACATAATATTATGCATGGATTAATTTCCTTAAAACTGTTCTATATGTGAATATCATATTCTTCCTGAAGATGCACAGAAGCCCCTGCTATATTTAGAAGGCCTGCGGTGAGAAAGCAGTGATATTTTATACATCTCCAATATCAATTAGTAGACTTCTATACAATCCATACTATACAACAGAAAAAGTTGCTACTAAAGGGATCAGACATCCCCTTTAAATTGTGGACCGTTGCTGCGCTTGTCCTGTTACCCTGCATTGGGTCAGGAAGTGAATCATTCTCCTTATGAAGATTTTTTAGGTGCACAGAGACTAAGAAGCCAAACATGCTTCACTGGAGATTCTGGGTAAGGAATGTGCAAATAAGTTTTCCATAGTGAGAAAAGGCAAAACTATACCTTAAAGGGGTTTTCCCACGAACAAAAGTTAGGCCCTATTCACAGGATAGGACCTAACTTGCTGATCAGTGGGGGTCTCAGCGATGAGACCCCCACAAATCACAAAACAAGGGGTCCGATGGGGTCCCACGTACCTCCGCCAGACCCGCCATCGCTCCGTCAGACTAATGGAGCAGACAGTCGCACATGACCGTTCTACTCCATTAATGTCTATGCACCTGATGGAAATTGTCGAGTGCCGAACGCATCTGAAGGAGTGACGAGGGGTCCGACGGAGGTACATGGGATCCCATCGGACCCCTTGTTTTCGTGATCTGTGAGGGTCTCATCACAGAGACGCCCACTGATCAGCAAGTTAGGCCCTATCTATTGGATAGGGCCTAACTTTTGTTCGTGGGAAAACCCCTTTAAAGGGAACCTGTCAGCAGAAATTGACCTAATCAACCACTACCAGTATGTTGCCAAGCAGGTCATTTTTCTTTCATGTGGTGTGGTGGCATCATCCAGAAAATCAGCTTTGAAGCAAGATGTAAACTGGTTGTATAATGGCAAGGAGGGGGGGGATTATAACACTGAAGCTGAAGTCAAGCTCTCTCAGAAAGCCCTTTTCACTTTTAATTGATGGTTCTGCATCTAGAGACATGACTTTCCACATCTCCTGATGTCCGATGCATGATGGCAATCACAAAGGACGAGGCGTTCAGAGCTCAAGGGGTATTCCCATGAAGAAATTTTTTTTTATGTGTACTCAGGATAACAAAATAACACATTCTCTAACTCACTACCATCTTGGATTTTTGTGTAAGATTGTTCAGATGAGATTTCTCTCTGTCTCTGCTGTGTGACTGTAGCCCCGCCCCCTGCACGGAGCTCAGAGACACTCACTGATCACATCCTGTCAGCACATGGTGAGTAGGGAGAGAGGCTGAAAACTACAAGCTACGAGGAGATAAGTGACTCGGGGGAGTGGGAGGCAGGCACATATCTGTGAGATGTAGCAGAGCTCACAGTGTAACAGACTACTAGGAAATAAGTGATCTGGGGGAAGGGGGAGACAGGCTCATCTCTTCTTCTGTGTGTCAGTTTGTTAGTACAATGTCAGAAGCCAGATGAAAGGGTATATTTACATCTACCTGATAATGTAACCTCATTGTCACCCCACAGAACTAGATGGATTATAATGTGTCTGCTTAGTGAGACCCCGCCCACACCCTGGGATTGTACACTGAGCAGTATAGGAGCTAAAACAGCAATAAAACTGAGTAAGTTGTAAAGTAATTGGTTAAAATTATCTTTATTGTGTTAACATCACTAGGGGATTGAAATGTAAGAAAAAGTTTGTGGGAAAAGCCCTTTAAGGACTAGCGAGCCTTATCCTACATAACAAGGTGCACATAGATTTGAGAGAGCCTTCTCCTGTCTACATGATCTATGAGTGTTTTGTAGAGACAAGTGTTTCAGATAAGAAGTGTTTGTCAGGTATTAGAGTAGTCCTTTAAAAAGACCATGTTGTAAAAAGGATCTGTGCGCCAAATCTCTGATTAGAGAAAAGTTTTCAATAAATCTATTCAATGTCTAATATTTATTACACTTAAGAACAATAAGTGTGGGCCCAGTAGAGGAACCGGAGCAGTATAAGATTTTTTTTATAGCACATTGAACCATTTTCTGGTATAATTTTAAAGTTAGGAGGCTACCCTATTAAATCTCAGAAGACTTTATGGGATGTTGAAGGTCTTCTTACGTAGTGGTCCTGATTGTGTGTCTTCAGAAAGAAGGTTGGGGGGCAATGTTTAGTTCACATCCCCCATTGATAATTTCCTGGCATTTCCCATTTCTACAGTACGCGTGACAGGCCGACCCTCCATACATTTCTATGGAAGCTGAATGCATTTCCCTGACATATTTGGCCTGTGTTCTCCACGTTGAGCTAGATTGTTTTTTGCCACAATAAAGTTTTCAGTTTTAATGAACTTGGCCGAGTTCCATCCTAATTAATCTTAAGGGAATTTGAAGGCCTCTACAGGAAATAATTGTTCCCCTGTTATTCTATTATGGAAACTGTAGTCATAAATAAGGATTGTATCCCTAATTTTGTTGGGTCTCCCAACGGGCAACAGTTTATTTGGATTTCCACCTATGAAATGGAAAAGATTATCTCATTTGTTGAAAATCCCTTTCACTATTGTTCTGTGTCTCAGGATGCCTTATATTTGTAGATCAGGAGGGGAAGACGTTCACTTCTTCCATCCTCACTAAAAAATGACTAAATATCTAATACTCTTACAGTCTAGGGCAGTGATGGTGAACCTTTTAGAGACAGACCCAAACTACAACCAAAATCCACTTATTTACCGTGAAGTGCCAACGTGGCATTTTAAGCAGTAACTTACTTTTACCTGTTCTTCCACTTCTTTCAATTGTATCGGCTGCCCGAGGCCACTAATACAGTTGAAAGAAGGAGGACGCATTCAGACTATCATTGTAGCTTCTCACCAGGGTCTCACTGTACAGGAAGAATGGTGGCTGTAGCAGGATGACCTACAAAGATAATTCAGTTCTATCAACACCTTCTCACTTTTCAAACAGTTCCAAACAGTCAATGTAAAATAAAGCTAAGAGCAGCATCTCTTAAGTTGCCTAGGACTGCAGGAACATTTTATATATTTGGTCCTGTTTGGTGAACTCTGTCCTGGGGTGATGTCCTAAGTGCCCACAGAAAGGGCTCTGAGTGCCACCTCTGGCACCCGTGCCATAGGTTCGCCACCACTGGTCTAGGGAAAGGGGATGGTTGGCCAATGCCATATAGTTAGGTCTAGAAATGTTTGGACAACGAGACAATCTTCAGAATTCGGGGTCTGCATTCCACCATTTGGATTAAAATGGGTAAAATGTTCATTTTTGACACTTTGTAGAGAATCCTTTATAGGCAATGACTGCCTAAAGGCTGGAACTCATGGACATCACCCAATGTTGGGTTTCCTCTTTTGTGGTTTGTTATGGCAGCAGTCGTCAGTTGTTGCTTGTTTGTCCATCAAAATCCATCATGATAAGCCAGGGACACTTACTCATAGATCCAGGCACCGTGACCGTGGTAATCTTCTTCCTTCTAAAATCAACTTTTACAATTATTCTATCGAGCCTGAATGGCTACTGGGGCTGTTCCCAGGGCCTCTGTCTCTTTGCTGCAGACTCATTAGCATAATTTTAAAACTTGATGGAATTTTCGATGGAAGGAGGCCATGGATAACAAATTACCATAACCAGAAGATTACCACAGTCACGGTGCCTGGATCTATGAGTAAGTGTCCCTGGTTTATCATGATGGATTTTTTAGTGATAAATTTCCTTTAAAAGGGGTATTACCATCCGAACTACTTACGACACATCCACAGGATACATCATAAATAGATGAAAGGTGCAGGTCCTACTTCTTCTGAGCTATCTCAGGAACAGGGTCCGCGAACCCCCTCTAAGGGTCCTGAATGGAAAGAGAATTTCCCATATGCAGCATTCTCCATTCAACTCTATGGGAGCGCCGACCAGTGCAACACTCCCGGCATCGAGAAGGATGTGTGCGGTCCTCCATTGCAGGTATAGATGCTGGTCCCAAAAGTGGGACCTGCAGCTATCATTTATTTATGACATATCCCTTGGATACGTCAAAATAGATTTTAGACCCCTTTAAGTGTTATGTTAACTGCTTAGTGACCTTTTCTATTTTAGTGCTTCTACTTTTTACTCCCCACGCTCAAAAATCCGTAACTTTTTTATTTTTTGGGCTGTATTAGGGCATGTCACCAATTGTACTTCCTTGTAGCAATATTTCTTATTCCATCCAATGTACTGAGAAGTAGGAAAAAATTCCAAATGCTGTTAAATTAACCAAAAAGTGCATTTGCGCCATTTTCTTGTGGCGTCTGTATTTAAGACTTTGACCCTATGCTCCTTTATTTTTGATCACAGAGATGCCTAATTTATATAGAAAAAAATTGAAACTATTAACTATCAATTTTTTAGGTGTTCAAAAATGGTAAAAAAGACACAATTTCTTCTGCGATACCAGAGTTTCATGTATATTATAGATCATACTAAAATGATTTAATTATTATTTACTGTTAATTGGACAACAGATGTGATATTCATTAATATTTAAGGAAACCCTTTTAAAGAAAATTTGATTTGATGCATTATGAACCAAACATAACTTGAGAATGCTGTAGCTACACTGATGCAGAAACATATCTTTTTTTTATCCCGGAACTGAGTGGTTTTGCTGAAAAAACAATTATAAAATGAAGCTGTCTCACTCCTTTGCCTGACTTAGCACTTCTCCTCTCACATTAGTGATGCACCGCACCAGCACCAGCGTGTATCTATGGTATATCAAGGTATGTTTGCTTCATAATGCTTCAAATCAAATGGTAGATTCCTTTAAGGTTGCATTACTTTCCAATTAAAAAAGGAAATGGAGGAGTTTGGTTATTTCATTTTCAATAAAACTTGTCTGCTCAATTCATTAAAATGAAAAAAAAAAATATATAGATTACGAAAAAATTCTAATTTTTGAAATTATTGTAATAAAAACATTTTGTAGTGAGCAGGGGCGGACTGAGAATTTAAAGTGGCCCTGGAAAAAAACGTAAAAGTGGCCCCATTCTGTGGGCGGGGTCAAAACAAGTAGGCGTGGGCTTGTGATGTGGGTGGAGTTACTAAACTCCATTAAAACTGTTTATAGATGGTCTAAATCAACATGTACACCGCAGAGAAAGAGACTCCTTGTAAAGGAATAACACTTCTATTTTAAGAGCACACAGCTTAATACTGCCATATATGTACACTAAAAACATACTACAATACCTTCTCTGATAAACAAGAATGTAACTACTATAATACTACCCCTAAGTAAAGTATATTGTAATACTGCCCCCTATGTACAAGAATATAACTACTATAATACTGCCCCCTATGTACAAGAATATAACTACTATAATACTGCCCCCTATGTACAAGAATATAACTACTATAACACTGCCCCCTATGTACAGGAATATAACTACTATAATACTGCTCCCTATGTACAGGAATATAACTACTATAATACTGCCCCCTATGTACAAGAAAATAACTACTATAATACTGCCCCCAATGTACAGGAATATAACTACTATAATACTGCCCCCTATGTACAAGAATATAACTACTATAATACTGCCCCCTATGTACAGGAATATAACTACTATAATACTGCCCCCTATGTACAAGAATATAACTACTATAATATTGCCTCCTATGTACAAGAATATAACTACTATAATACTGCCCCTATGTACAAGAAAATAACTACTATAATACTGCCCCCAATGTACAGGAATATAACTACTATAATACTGCCCCCTATGAACAAGAATATAACTACTATAATACTGCCTCCTATGTACAAGAATATAACTACTATAATACTGCCCCCTATGAATATAACTACTATAATACTGCCCCCTATGTACAAGAATATAACTACTATAATACTGCCCCATATGTACAGGAATATAACTACTATAATACTGCCCCATATGTACAAGAATATAACTACTATAATACTGCCCCCTATGAATATAACTACTATAATACTGCCCCCTATGTACAAGAATATAACTACTATAATACTGCCCCATATGTACAGGAATATAACTACTATAATACTGCCCCATATGTACAAGAATATAACTACTATAATACTGCCCCATATGTACAGGAATATAACTACTATAATACTGGTCCCTATGTACAAGACTATAACTACTATAATACTGCCCCCTATGTACAAGAATATAACTACTATAATACTGCCCCATATGTACAGGAATATAACTACTATAATAATGGTCCCTATGTACAAGAATATAACTACTATAATACTGCCCCCTAAGAATATAACTACTATAATACTGCCCCATATGTACAGGAATATAACTACTATAATACTGCCCCCTAAGAATATAACTACTATAATACTGCCCCCTATGTACAAGAATATAACTACTATAATACTGCCTCCTATGATATCAGTAACAAAGCCCAAAAAATGGGAAGAAAAAAATGGAAACGGCTCACCCCTTGTCGACTGCGCTTCTTTCACAACGATTTTGGCCAGGTGCCTGGAATAATCCCAAAAACCAATGGTCCGGAAGTCCAAAATGGTATATAATGGCAGCAGAGAAACTTGTAAGGAAAAGGTAGGGAATCCAGCATCCATACAATTTGATTAACGTGTAGACAATTATTGAAACATCTTCAAAAGTTTAATCTTCATTTTTCTAAAAAATCTTCATATAAAGCAGTGAAATGGACACAAAGCAAAAAAACAGTGAAAAATACAAAAAACTAAAAATAAGTTGCAGTGGTAACGGGTTTCGGACTTAGTCATACCATCTTAGGTATGACTAAGCACTAACATGTAAGAGTCCGAAACGCGTTACCGCTGCAACCTCTTTTTTGTTTTTTTCACAGTTTTTTTGCTTTGTGTCCATGTCACTGCATTATATGAAGATTTTTTTAGAAAAATGAAGATGAAACTTTTGAAGATGTTTAAATAATTGTCTACACGTGAATCAACTTGTATGGATGCTGGATTCCCTACCTTTTCCTTACAAGTTTCTCTGCTATAACTACTATAATACTGCCCCCTATGTATAGCCAGACAGCTCCTGCCCCGGTGTATACAGCCTGCCAGACCCTGCCTCGGTGTATACAGCCTGCCAGCCCCTGCCTCAGTGTATACAGCCTGCCAGCCCCTGCCTCGGTGTATACAGCCTGCCAGCCCCTGCCCCGGTGTATACAGCCTGCCAGCCCCTGCCCCAGTGTATACAGCCTACCAGCCCCTGCCCCGCCGGTGTATACAGCCTGCCAGCCCCTGCCTCGGTGTATACAGCCTGCCAGTTCCTGCCCCGGTGTATACAGCCTGCCAGCCCCTGCCCCAGTGTATACAGCCTACCAGCCCCTGCCCCGCCGGTGTATACAGCCTGCCAGCCCCTGCCTCGGTGTATACAGCCTGCCAGCCCCTGCCTCGGTGTATACAGCCTGCCAGCTCCTGCCCCGGTGTATACAGCCTGCCAGCCCCTGCCTCAGTGTATACAGCCTACCAGCCCCTGCCCCGCCGGTGTATACAGCCTGCCAGCCCCTGCCTCGGTGTATACAGCCTGCCAGCTCCTGCCCCGGTGTATACAGCCTGCCAGCCCCTGCCCCAGTGTATACAGCCTACCAGCCCCTGCCCCGCCGGTGTATACAGCCTGCCAGCCCCTGCCTCGGTGTATACAGCCTGCCAGCCCCTGCCCCAGTGTATACAGCCTGCCAGCCCCTGCCCCGGTGTATACAGCCTGCCAGCCCCTGCCCCGGTGTATACAGCCTGCCAGCCCCTGCCCCGCCGGTGTATACAGCCTGCCAGCCCCTGCCCCACCGGTGTATACAGCCTGCCAGCCCCTGCCCCGCCGGTGTATACAGCCTGCCAGCCCCTGCGCCGGTGTATACAGCCTGCCAGCCCCTGCCCCGCCGGTGCATACAGCCTGCCAGCCCCTGCCCCGCCGGTGTATACAGCCTTCCAGCCCCTGCGCCGGTGTATACAGCCTGCCAGCCCCTGCCCCGCCGGTGTATACAGCCTGCCAGCCCCTGCCCCGGTGTATACAGCCTGCCAGCCCCTGCCCCGGTGTATACAGCCTGCCAGCCCTCTGCCCCGGTGTATACAGCCTGCCAGCCCCTGCCCCGGTGTATACAGCCTGCCAGCCCCTGCACCGGTGTATACAGCCTGCCAGCCCCTGCCCCAGTGTATACAGCCTGCCAGCCCCTGCCCCAGTGTATACAGCCTGCCAGCCCCTGCCCCGGTGTATACAGCCTGCCAGCCCCTGCCCCGCCGGTGTATACAGCCTGCCAGCCCCTGCCCCGGTGTATACAGCCTGCCAGCCCTCTGCCCCGGTGTATACAGCCTGCCAGCCCCTGCCCCGGTGTATACAGCCTGCCAGCCCCTGCCCCGGTGTATACAGCCTGCCAGCCCCTGCCCCGGTGTATACAGCCTGCCAGCCCCTGCCCCGCCGGTGTATACAGCCTGCCAGCCCCTGCCCCGGTGTATACAGCCTGCCAGCCCTCTGCCCCGGTGTATACAGCCTGCCAGCCCTCTGCCCCGGTGTATACAGCCTGCCAGCCCTCTGCCCCGGTGTATACAGCCTGCCAGCCCCTGCCCCGGTGTATACAGCCTGCCAGCTCTCTGCCCCGGTGTATACAGCCTGCCAGCCCCTGCCCCGGTGTATACAGCCTGCCAGCCCCTGCCCCGGTGTATACAGCCTGCCAGTCCCTGCCCCGGTGTATACAGCCTGCCAGACCCTGCCCCGCCGGTGTATACAGCCTGCCAGCCCCTGCCCCGCCGGTGTATACAGCCTGCCAGCCCCTGCCCCGCCGGTGTATACAGCCTGCCAGCCCCTGCCCCGGTGTATGCAGCCAGCCCAGCACATAAAAATAAAAACACATGAAACTCACCTTTCCGACGCTGTGCCCCTGCTTGATCCAGTGCTGCCGCGGGGAGTGCTCCGTACGGGCCGGCGTCGCACAGACCATGACGTCAGACGCTTGCCGACGTCATGGTCTGTGCGACGCCGGCCCGTACGGAGCTCTCACCGCGGCCGGACTGGATCAAGCAGGGGCGCAGCGTCGGGGCGTCGGAAAGGTGAGTTTTTATGTGATTTTATTTTTTACCGGCCCCACCAGTACAGGACCGGCCCCGGACCGGCCCTAAACCAATCGATTTCTCCCAGTGGGTCTTATGGCCAGTCCGCCCCTGGTAGAGAGAAAGAGGAATCCAAGACTATATTTGAGTTTGCTCTCAAAATCAAACATTGACGTTTCTTATGTTGTATATGGATTTTTGATACATAATATAGATGTGTATGTGAAAACAGGACGTCCCAATGAAGAATGAATTGTTAAATTTCAGCTTCCACTTTACATATTGATTTCTGAATCCTTAGTCATCAGTAGAGATGAGGACATTGAATATTGCAGCGCTGGGGACATGGGTTCAAGTCCCAGGATCAACATCTGAAAAGAGTTTGTATGTTCTTTTTGTTTTTGCATGGGTTACCTCCGGGTTCTCCGGTTTCCTCCCACACTCCAAATCATACTGGAAGGTTGATTAGATTGTGAGCCCCTTTGGGGACAGGGACTGATTTGGAAAACTCAGTGCAGCGCTGCGTAATCTGTGTGCGCTATATAAATAAAGAATTATTATTATTGATGTTGAGATCTGACACTCCCACTTCAAGATCTCCTATCATTTTTTCTTTCTCATGACAAAATTGAAGGATCAGTTCATCTCTGGCAGTTCCCACCTACCTAGACCTATGATGAGCCGACTGGGTGCTCTGATTATGTACTGTAGTGATATATAGAACATTTTGTGTGGTATATATAAAACTGTTCAATAATATTAACATTTATTTCCTTAAAATATTGATTTTATCTCCATATACATACATCAAAGTTCAATTGCATGAGACTTCTGTTACTTCTTTAAAGGAAATCTTCACCTCCCTCCTCTGTACCTCCCCATTTTTCTTTGTATCTTATCACTAGCAGTCTCAGTTTAGTAATTGCGGACCCCAATGGATCAAGAGGCAAAAATGGACTAGTCAGGAAACAGACCATGGTCAGGTCATGTGCATAAATATGCAAAATATGTTGTCCAAGGTGGTAAATTAAAAACCACGCCTCCTTCTGCTCCCTTGAAAGGCAGCCCCCTTTACTCCAAGCATGAGCAAGAAGTCTAATAACATGATGTGGGATTAAGCCAAACTAGTATATTTTCCAGAAGGAACAGACTCCCAACTGTAGACACTGTTTAGACCTGGTTGGGTCTCTTCAGTACAGTGTAGGGATTTGGCTTGAGAGGCTTGTGACTAGGGTCAGGAAGTAAGAGTTCTCCATATGGAGAGTTTGCCATTTAAGGAGGCATTGGGGCACATTTACTTATCCGTCCGGAGGAGTTCACCGAAAGTGCATTGTCCGACGATAATGCACTGTGCCGAGATAAACTAAAATCGTGCATCCGATATCCTGCATGTGTCTCTTCTCCGCTCAGGTCCGACAGAGTTCACCTTCTTGATCTTGCGACACAATTTGAAAGTTAAATCCCGCGTTCAGTCCAAATCAGTGGAATCATCCGACGGCACGCCCCCCGATTTCTGACGCATTAAAAACAGCGCTGCGGTGCCACAATCGGATCGTGTGCGCCACAATCCCCTGTTAAATACCTATCACAGCTGTGCAAAACCCGAAAACATTGGGAAATCCAAGGAAAGTGCGACCATGGACCCTTAGTAAATAAGCCTGATTGTCTTCCATTTCCCTCCTTGGAAAACATATTTGCATATTTCCAAGTATCCCCCTAGTGGAGCATCAATGGCTATAAGTCTCCACACGCCTATAAGGCAGCCTTAATTGGCAAACTCTCCATATGGAGAACTCTTACTTCCTGACCCAAGGTCAGGTAAGGAAGAGGTGAAGCAGGCAGATGAATGGTTAACAGTCAGAGGTCAAAAATCAAACAGACAAACTGAATGAACAACTTTGCAGGAACACTAATGATACAGAACCCTGTAGTGTGCACTCTAGGACCTCCAAGCATAACATAACCATAACACAGTGATGGCAAACCTTTTAGACACACAGTGCCCAAACTATAACCAACCCACGTATTTTTCGCAAAGTGCCAATGCAACAATTTAAGCAGTAACTTATTACTTTCACGGGTTTAAATTGTGTAGGCACCTGAGGGCACCAATACAGTAGAAAGAAGGAGAAGACGTTTGGATTATCATTGTAGCTTCCTTCTGGGGTCCTGGACTGCCTGGGACTGCAAGAGGCCTTGAGTCTTGTTTGGTGAGACCTGCCCTGGGGTGATGGCATGGGTGCCCATTTAGAGGGCTCTGAGTGCAACCTCTGGCACCCGTGCCATAAGTTCGCCATCACTGCCATAAAAGCTCAAGGAGAGGAAGATGACCTGTGTTACAGAAATCCATATGACTAGTAAACTAGAATAGCATTTATAACTTACCCACAGGGTCTGACCTCTGGGACCCCACAATCACATCCCTCCAGTCTATCATGAAAGTGATAGAGATATCAGAGTACGGTGCTCAGTTATGTCTTGTGGAAACTGAATAGAGACTCGTAGAGGTGAGGACACGATTAGTGGGGGATGAAGGTAGCTAGATCCCTGCAGTTATCTATCCTGTAGATAAGTAATAAATGTTTTTGGCTAATCCTTCAACCTATAGGTGAATTCTGTAGTCATTGTAGAAAGCTTGTCCTTTTCGTGTTTAACAATCTATATTATAGTTTGGTATTAAAATATGTTAAATGATATTAAATGTTAGCGTGTAATGAGACTGGATGGAAAGTAAGTGAATGGTCTTTCACTTATCTCCGACGCATTCACATTCCTTGGCTTATCAACTCCATAAGATAGCAGCGTCTTATTCCCAATAAGTCCCAGTTATCTGCTACATGTCTGGGTTCCTTTCATAGTCGCTTGGTATCAGGTTATGATTCTAATACTCCAAACAGTCTAGAAACAGTTCCATTTCTTGCAGATAGGGAAGTCCTCCTTGGCCCACTTAGCTGTTCTTGGAAGTGCTCAACCCTTTGGTATCAGGGAGGAATAGCGCACATACCTCCATGTGATTTACGACAAGGAGAAGTCAGTTTTGTGTTTTGGCACAGATAGTTTCCAAGGTTGTGCAATTAAGATAAGAGAGCGGAATCTTGTTTCCAAGTGCTCATCGCTTCCAATGAGATGGGGTGGGAGGTCAGCATGGTACAGGCCTGCTTCTTGTACAGCTGTGGACCTCCTCTCCGAAGGCCATGGGAAGCTTTTTTTGGATTGTTTTTTTTTTGTTTAAGCTTTGCATTGTATAAGTTTCTGGATGACCTTGCATGAAGCATGTGTATGAGTTTCTCGCCATTATCTGCACTTTACAGTGAATAGAAACATTGTGGTATTTTCTAAGACTGCCCCCCCCCCCCCCCACCACCACCACCACCACCACTCCAGCGTACTGCACACCTGATTTACTATTATTAGTATATCCAAAAGTGCGCTTTTTCATGATTTACACCAAGTTTGACTGGTTTAGTGCTCATGCACGCACATGCGTGCAGCCTTTGGACACTGCTGAACGTTGGCCATATCCCAAGGGCTGTACACAGTGCAAGCTAAAAGTTGTAATACATTGCTGTGCACCCAGCAGACAGGACGTCTATCCTATAGAATGCAGGGACCCCCAGTCCTGGGATCAGGCCAACATTTGCCCGTTTCCACAAGCACCACACATGAGCTCTTAGACCAAGTCAAAACTGGTCTAAAAATCAGAAAGTAAAAGTTCTCCTTACGGAGATTGCCAACTAAGGTCCATGTAGGCGTGTGGAGTCTTATAGCCATGGATGATTCACTAGGGGGATTCTGAGAAAATATGTTATCCAGGATGGGATAAGAAAAACCACACCTCTTTTAGCTACTTTGTAAGGCAGCTCCCTTGACATCACTCAGCCGAATCAGTTCCCTATGCTGCACTGAAGAGACCCAATCAGGTCAAAACATCCCTGTCTATAGTTGGGAATCTGTTGGGAATATATTGGTTTGGTTCTAATGCTTCCTCATGTCATTAGGCTTCCTGAAGGTCATACTTGATGTCAAGGGAGCTGCCTTACAAGGCAGGTGTGGTTTTCCTTATCCTATCCTGGAAAACTTTGCATATTTTTCTAAAAATCAGAAGTAGTCTCCTGTTTTCTAGTGGAGACTTTAGTAAATTGGGGCTACTCACAAACTAACACCTGTTCGGCTCCACGTCACGGCCATAGTGGCATTCATTTTCTTTAGCTGTGTCTGTCAGACTAGGCCTAGTATATGCTCCTATTCTTTACATCTGGATGATCTAGGTGAAGGACATATATACTAGAAGACAAGGCATCTGTCTAATTAACCACAGGTGCCGTCTAATCTTAACTAGAACCCATAACCACTTATACTTATTGGCCTAATTTTCCCTTCGAGGTGCCATGACATGGATTCCAGGGCAGTTGAAATTCTTTATCTTCTAGTGATGGTTAAATTCACAAACTAAGAGCCGACTTTTTCATTTAAACGATGGGAGTTGGCTCCCTGCAGTGAGCTGATGGCTCACTTATCCACGCCCCTTTAACCCGATAAAAATTGGGTTAGAAGTGGTGTGGAGAGGGGTGTGTGGCTGGACTGAGGCTCCCTATTATACCCAGGATATGTCATAAATACTCAGTAGATGTGATGGATCGGATTGTGGCACATCGGCGCCAGCATGCACGCAACGGAAATTGGGGGGTGATTCGGAAAAACCGCTGTATTTTTTATAAAAAAGTGTCGCTTGACACACGCTTACCTGCACCCAGGGTAGGACGGTGAACTTTAGTGAACTCCGACGGAATTCAGCGCAATTGCCGGAAGAACCGAATCCTCCACTGAAAAAGCACGCCACTGGATCGCGACAGGAGCGGGTAAATCTGCCCGAGTAAATCTGCCTCACTGTATTTGCCCTGCACAATGGGAATAGTCAGCAAAGGTGATTAATGGGGAGACAGTGTAACAGCCTGTGAAGCTACAGCACAGAAAGGTTCTCGCAATGCCCCCCAGAGCCCTTGTGGCTCATTAGCATAATTTTAACAGTTATTTTAGAAAGAACGAGGCAATGGGTAACAAATATAAGAAGATTACCACAGTCACTGTGCCTGGATCTATGAGTAAGTGCTCCTGGTTTATCATGATGGATGGTTTATCAGGATGAAAGACTGTATGCAAATGAGCCTGCAGGGCTCCAGGCTCCGTAAGTGTTAATGGAGCATGAAGCCCTTCAGGCTCATTGGCATACAGTCTTTCATCCTGGTGGTAGATGGAGATGCTTCTCCCCTTTATTTCTACATCCCCTCCCCCTTTATTTCCAACTCTTCTCCTGAAATGAATGGAAAATTATTGTACTTGATGTTAAGTTTTTTTCAGTACAAAGAAAAACCTTCACAAAACCAATCACAGTAGCTCCCAAGCTTAGACAATATATTTAATACAATATTTATGGAAAGAAAGTTACTCCAATAAATACCGGTGACTATTTATAAATACTAAAACGATTGTTCTTTTTTCCAAGGTTACGGCGTCTCCTATGAAGCGCTGATGACTGACAGCAGCCAGGAATAGTATCCGTCCAGTGAGTATCTCCACCTATTCTACTGATCAGTTCCTCTACAGCGCCTCCTCAGGATACATGAAGCATTACATGATGACCAATGTTATAAAGGGCATCTACCACCAGGATCATGGGCTGTATGCAAATGAGCCTGAGGGGCTCCAGGCTCCATAGGTGTTAATGGAGCCGGGAGCCCCTCAGGCTCATTTGCATACAGTCCCTCATCCTAGTGGTAGATGCCCTTTAAATACTCTGTGCTTCCTATGCATGACAGCTCAGGATCATTGGGCACCACGTACAGATACAGTAGTTTGCTATGCTAATAATGTCGTGCTCTGCCACATCTGTGTCCATTGTGTCACTTCTACAGTTCCATTTAGATTGTAAGCTCTTGTGGACAGAAACCCCTCTCCTTTCTCTTACTGTTATTTATTTGCTTTGCTTACTTTTCATTTGTACTTCTGTATCCTTTAAAAATTTATGCAAACAGAATTAAACCATTTTTAACAGTACTGAGTTGATTTGATAGAAAAGACCATTTTTGTTAGTTTGTTTCAATGCGTTCAATTTTTATTTAAATCCTGCCCCCACTGTACTCTTCCCATTGTGAAGTGGTAAAATGGTAAGTGAACTATAATATGCTGCCTGCAGATAGGACACCATGTGGAATCTGCTCAGCTCCTCCTGCTCTATAACATGCTGCCTGCAAATAGGACACTATGTACAATCTGCTCAGCTCCTCCTGCTCTATAACATGCTGCCTGCAGATAGGACACTATGTACAATCTGCTCAGCTCCTCCTGCTCTATAACATGCTGCCTGCAAATAAGACACCATGTGCAATCTGCTCAGCTCCTCCTGCTCTATAACATGATGCCTGCAGATAGGACACTATGTGCAATCTGCTCAGCTCCTCCTGCTCTATAACATGCTGCCTGCAGATAGGACACCATGTACAATATGCTTAGCTCCTCCTGCTCTATAACATGCTGCCTGCAGATAGGACACTATGTACAATCTGCTTAGCTCCTCCTGCTTTATAACATGCTGCCTGCAGATAGGACACTATGTGCAATCTGATCAGCTCCTCCTGCTCTTTAACATGCTGCCTGCAGATAGGACATTACACAGCACATTTACTTCCCCGGTTCCCAGAGTTCACAGAAAGTGCATTGTCCGACTATAATGCACTGTGCCACGATTCACTAAGATTGTGCACCCGGTATCCTGCATGTGTCGCTGCCCCGCTCAGGTCCGCCGGAGTTTACATTCTTCTTACCGGTGCATGTAAGTGCATTGTCTTGCGACACAATTGGAAAGTTAAATCCCGTGCTCTGGCCGACTCGCCCCCTGATTTCTGTCGCATGAAAGCCATCGCAGCTGCGCTACAATCCGATCATGTGTGGACAATGCCAGCAAAGACAACTGTTAAATACCTGTCAAACCCGAAAACCGTGAACAGTCAGACGAAACTGCAATCTGCGACCCTTAGTAAGTTAGCCCGTTGTGGAATCTGATCAGCTCCTCCTGCTCTATAACATGCTGCCTGCAGATAGGACAATGGGGCAGATTTATCAAGTGTCTGAAAGTCAGAATATTTTCAGTTGCCCATGGCAACCAATCACAGCTCCCCTTTAAAATATTCATGAGCTTTAGTAAAATGAAAGCTGAGCTGTAATTGCTTGCCATGGGCAACTAGAAATATTCTGACTTTCAGACACTTGATAAATCTGTCCCATTATATGTACAATCTTATCAGATCATCCTGCTGTATAACATGCTGTTTTTTAGATAACACATTATATACAATGTACTCATCTCCTCTTGCTATATAACATGCTGCCTGCAGATAGGACATTATGTACAATCTGTTCAGCTCCTCCTGCTCTATAACATGCTGCCTGCAGATAGGACACTATGTACAATCTGCTCAGCTCCTCCTGTTCTATAACATGCTGCCTGCAGATAGGACACTATGTACAATCTTTTCAGCTCCTCCTGCTCTATAACATGCTGCCTGCAGATAGGACACTATGTACAATCTGTTCAGCTCCTCCTGTTCTATAACATGCTGCATACAATTAGCACACTATATAAAAGCAGGGAATTATTTGGTAATGGAATGAAACATGTTTAGAGCTCAGTTACCTTGTTGATAATGTGTAATCTACTGATTATATTAACAGCCTGGAAATAAGTGGACTAGTCTGCATCCTCAGGAAGAAACATGTATTAGGGGGGTGATGTCACCACATTGTAACAAAGGCTCCCCTGAGATCGCCAAGCCCCTAAAACTTTCCTAAATGCATGGGATGTTTAACAGAAATAAATTAGATTTTCACTTTATTAAAGGCTTGAATGTCACAAATTTCCAAACTACATATAATTGGAGTTAAAGCCATTACTATACATAGACAGCCTTAGAAACAGAGACGTGAAAAGTGGCACCGAGATTGGCATCATGGTGAATATACACTGGCACCGCAGAGCAGAACGTCTAGACAATCGTATAGCACTGGTAATATATGATCTATCCTGTATTATGCTTAATAGGAAACTGCCATTAGATAAAACCCACCCAAAATAAATACTTTGTAAAAAACTATTACTAATAATAATAATCTTTATTCATATAGCCCATCAAATTCTGCAGCGCTTTACAAATAAATGAAACAGCATCGCCCTTATCCATAAATTGTTCCTTACCATGGCTGCAATGTTAAAAAAAAATCAGTATGTAAATCTATATGCAACTCACCTGACGAGTCCAATGATAATAATAGAGTCCTGCATAAAATAACAATAATTCCTTTATTTATATAGTGCACACAGATTATGCTGCCCTGCACAGAGTTTGCCAAATCTATCCCTGTCCCCACTGGGGCTCACAATCTAATCAACCTACCAGTATGTTTTTGGAGTGTGGGAGGAAACCGGAGGACCTGGAAGAAACCCACGCAAACCCACGAGAACATACAAACTCTTTATATATGCAGTGCTCATTGCATTTCCCTTCCTCCCTAATCATGATTGACAGGTCTCACTGCTACCAGTACTTAGGGACCGTCTGCCAATATTCAACTACTGACTTACAGTTCTTTAGGAAATACTATGTCATATGTTTTACACAGTCCCTTGCTGGAACATTGATTGAGAGAGCTATGGTACATCATTGGACACTTAATGTCACGTGAACAGGGTGATGTCATCTAAGGTCCTTTGACCCCTAACGTTTTCAAAATCTACCCCGTGTATGAATCTGATCACAGCAGCCTCCCTGGAGAATGGGGAGAACTGGAAGTTCATGGAGGCTGCTGTGATTTAATGTGGTCAAATACATACATGGGGTAGATTTTGAAAATGTTAGTGGGTAAGGGACCTTACATCACCCTGGTCACATGACATGAAGTGTTGAATGGTGAGAAGACTTGGGGAGGAGCAACTGGACTGGGCCGAGGAGGCCACACCCATCAGACTCGCAGCTGTATGCCATCTATGAGAACAAAGTTGGACACATGGGCGCCACCATCCTTGTTTCGATCGTTGCTCCCCATGACCATGACGTCATTGGGATGCAATGATCTGTCTCCATGACACCCTTGAATCTTTGTAAAACCTGAGGCTGTATAATTTCTGGGCATTTGCTACAATGTGCCACTGGCACATAGTTCAAAAACTAAATGAAAGTGTCTCTAAAGCTGCACCCAGATGGATCATACTGCGGTACATTTACTAGAGAAATAAGCTTTTGTCTCGTAGAGATATATTATAAAGTTTCTAGTATTGATTTTTACAAAGTTTTTTTAAACCTTTATTAAACATTCCTGATAATTCTCATATGACTGTAATAGCTAGAGCCACAAAAAAATACTGTAACTATAATGTCAAGATGTGATGGTAAGAAATCTTCACAGCGGAGACGTCGTTCACTCGCCTTTTCATGTTCACCTTGTATGAAGGCAGGAACGGCCTTGACTCCGGAGAACAATCCTGACTAGGCAGTTTGCTGCTGACAAGTTTCTAGACAGAGAAAGTGATGTGACTGTGAAATAGAGACAAGAGTATCACTCACTGGTTCGTAGATTATCAGAATACTATGAGTTAATCAAAATACCTATTATTTTCCTCAATTTATGATAATTCATCTTCATACCTGGTGACTCACTTGTAGCATAATACATGACTTGTCATGGCCACATTGCATTGTCCTGGCTCATTTAGTACAGAAATGCCGTACTAGAGAATCCAACCTGACAAACTGCAGACCGATCAGAACATCAGGAAAAGTAGATATGTCACTATTCCAAATTTCCTATCAATTTATGAAAACTATTCTAATGTGATTGAAACTAGTTAAAACTAATGGGATCGCAAGCGAAAAACCTTGAAAAACATGTATCCCTTGTCTGATGAAAATTCAGTGTTGTATTACACTCTTTGGGCTGTGTATATATATATATATATATATATATATATATATATATATATATATATAAAATGAGCACCAGTCTGTTAAGGTTCCATGTTGATGGGACTGTGACTATTGGCTGATAAGGGTTGCGTGACTATTGGTTATAGAGGGCTCGGGGACTATTAGCTACTGGTGGCTATGTGACTATTGGCTACTGGGGGTTCTGTGACTATTGCCTTCTAGAGCTGCATGACTAGCGACTACTGGGTGGTCAAGGACTATTGGCTACTGAAGGCTGTGTGACTATTTACTACTGGAGCTGCCTGTCTAATGGCTACTTGGGGGTCCATGACTATTGGCTGCTGGGGGCTTTGTGACTATTGGGCACTGGGGACTGTGCGACTACAGGCCACTGGCGGCTCCATGATTATAGGCTACTGGCGGCTCCATGACTGTGTGACTAATGGCTACTGGGGGCTCCATGACTATAAGCTACTGACAGCTTTGCCTGTCTCTGGGAGTATGCCCTTAAACACATCACATCACACTAGCCGCCCTTTTTTTTGTTGAAAACAGTTTTTTTCCACATAATTTTTGCATAATTACCATTTATTAAAGTTATAGTTCTAAGGTTGTATTCTAATAAATATTTTTTTTGTTCAGCTAAATAACGTGATTATTGATTATTATATCGTAATGGTGATAAAAAGCCTTATTAGTCCTGTAAATTTATCACTTAAGCATGCCCCATGTATGTGGGAGTCAGACTCAGAGTTAGGGAAATGGAGGAGTCAGAGTCGGAGGTTTGGCTTACCGACCCCACAGCCCTAGGCCTTGATGTCCTCTGCATTGGCCAAATATCACACACTAGGTTCATATTAGGTCACAACCGCCCATTGTAAGGATACGTCAAGTGGAATCCTGATGTGTCCTTATAATGGAGGGCTACAATGTATACCTCTGTATACACATATAGTGGGGTACTTCATCCTGCTTCTTCCCCCTGAAAGCGGGAGGAGGAGTGGACATTGCCAGCAGCCAGTGATTGGCTGTTAATGTTCAGGGTGTTTACAACTGTGAAGTCACTGTCTTTTTATGGACAGGGACATCACTGGGGACTTCCCTGAGTGTACACTCAGCGGAGGCCAGGAGGTGGATGCATTATGTTGCATCGCTTCCCCTTATGTTCTAATGGCTTCTGTTAAGCTTCATATAGGGAGCAGGATGGGAAGATGTAGCTTGCTGGGTCTTTCCATCCTATGTTTCCCAGAGTATAAAGCGTATAGTGGACAGACAAGAGGAAATAAGGATACTTCCTCCTCCCAGTATATGTCTATGGATACGCTCAGTGTTTACACTGGGACCTTCATGACGTATACGCTCAGCTTATGAAGAAAACCTGGTGTGAATGCAGCCCTACTTTATGATGAGGTCCACCTTCGGTTAGTGCATGCAACAAAAATGAAATATGGTGTAAATTAGGATATATCTTATGGAGTTACATCACTATATGCCCATATTGGGAAAAAAGTTAATGAAGGTGGGAATTGGGTTAATTTTTCAACAAATTTAGAACAAATTGACCATTATTATGCGGGTAAGCTGGTGTAAGGGGATGATAACCCTCCCTACCCCTATTGTAGAGTAGTAAATTCGAGTAATTTTTAATGGAATTTCTAGTATTATTTCTACATCATGGAGAAGCCTTTCAGCATTGGGCAGGTGCAGTAGCTCCCCTGCCCTGCCTGTTCTCACGTCCCCTGCCTCGCTGGTAGAAGTTCACTTGTCAACATCTATTACATTCACATGCACAGAGCTGTCATGCCTCATACAGACGTCTCCTGGATGTCGCATATCAGCTAATAGCCATTTATCCCAGTACTTTGCTTTGCCTCCATTCCCAGGCCTGTCTACAGTTGCCAAGATTTACCAAGTTATACCAGCCAGAAGTTCAGTGCATGCCAGGCTTATGCACTGGTGCCAAAGATCAGAAACTAAGCTGGCACCCAGAGGGTTAAGAAGCGATCGTGGTCGTACGGTTTCCCTCGATGGATGATTGATGGTGATGTGAAAACCATTACACTTGTACATGATCCTCTCACTGGATATTATGTTTCCTTCGGGAAGGGCTGGAGGGATACAAAGTATCTCTCCTTGTGGGTGCAGCCATTAAGGCTCCTTGTTTGTGTATCTTTCTGTGTGGTTTTACAGAAGACGGGATTCTTAGCTGAGAACATCCAAGTGGCTGTATGTTTTACCTTTGGACAGGGGCCAGTGGTAAATCCAGCTGTGAGTCGCAGGATTAACTTCAAACATGAAAAATCGCTTCCATAGCCATTTATGGAGAGTTACTGGCTCTTAGTATGGGTGAGGGTAAGGAGCATGGAGATGAATGGATCTGATGTACGGAGAAGACGTACAACTTCATGGGAGGCCGGTTCATTGTGTGGTTATGGATTTTGCCAGGGCAAACAAATGTGGAAGCAGACATAGCAGAAGAAGGAGATTGGGGGACTATAATAGGGTGGATCTACTAAAAGAGTCTAAAAGTTATACAAATTTAGTACAAAGTTAGAAAAATTGCAATAGTGCAGCTAATAATATTAATCTTTGTAATATACTTAGTTATAGAAATCTATTACAGTGTCCTTTTTGTTCTTTGTTAAAGGAAATCTACCACCAGGATGAAGGATTGTAAACCAAGCACACTGACATACTGGTGTGTGCCCCCTCTGGCAGGATCCGCTCTCCTTATAGATTCCTATACCCTTGCTTTTACAAAAAATATGATTTAAAATTATGCAAATGAGCTCGAGGGGATGTTAATGGAAACTGGAGTCCCTCAGGCTTATTTGCATAATTGTTAAAGCCAGGGCATAAAGAGCTAAAAGAAGAGCAGATCCTGCCAGAGGAGGCACAGACCAGTATGTCAGTGTGCTTGGCTTACAATCCTTCATCCTGGTGGCAGGTGTCAATTAATCAGTTTGTGTAAATCAGTTTTCTGTCCTTTATCCACTGACAGCTGAGAGATAAGGGAACCTGATAAAGTATCTAATGACTTTACTCCTTACAGTCCCTGGATATTGTAATCTCCACAGAGAGGTGATTTATCAAGGAAAGTATTGTCCAGCTATGGAAAGAGTTAATCATTAGTCTCCTTATCTGAAGTGGACGGACCACAGAGGCTTTCAGATCTACTGCTCACTACAGGAGAAAGAAACAGTTTTTCTTAATGAAGTATATTACAGTTAACTTTCTTACTATTACTATTATCACTTTCTCTATTAATTTCTGGAAAAAAAACAGCAACCCTTAGTAAATGAGCCCCATTGTGTCCTGCAGTTCCAGCACAGACACCCAGGACTGGAAAAGCTCAGATAATGGATGTTTAACTCTTTCAGATACTGCGGTCCAACACACACCCATGCAGCATCAATTGTCAGCTGCTGATGGCATAACATAACACATAATTCTGGGGGATCATTGAAGGACCACATGTCCACCTGTAGCATCTTTCCATGCTGGATTCTTATTGACCCAGATCAAAAAGTTAATCTGTTAATAATGTTGCACAATAAATGCGTACTAATAATTAAATCTACTGTGCAAAAAGTGTTATTACAAACTACAATTTGTCCAAGAAAAAACAAGACCCCACACAGATATTGAAACAGAAAAATAAAAAAAAGTTATGGCATGTAGAAGACCTTGAAAACAAAACACATAAATAGGTCATTAAAGTGAAAACGTGTGGGGTAAGGGGCATCTACTATTTGTTTGTTTACTTTTTGGCACATTTGCATATTTTTGGGTGTAACTAATGGACAATTTCTCCTGAAGCCACATCCTTTTCACAAGACGTCCTCTAGTATTGTGCGTACTTATATGTAGCAGTGTTCTCAAAGGCAAACTATTAAGAAGGAAACTGGGCTTGTAACAAAGATTAGAACTATACAAGGATAACTGGAATTAAATGATTGTAGCTGACTCCAGCAATTCTACAGCAATTCAGAAATATTTAAAGAAAATCTACCATCAAAATCCATTTTACCAGAGCCCCTCAGTGCTGCAGATTCACAGGCTGTTACAATGAGCAGAACATGCCTCAACCTACCCCCTGCTCTCTCCCTCCTCCCTCTCTCTGCATGTGTAATCTAGCAGCAGCAGAAAGTGCTGGGGAATATCTGCTCTGCTCATTGTAACAGCCTGTGAACCTACAAAGGTAGGGTCTCTGGAAACACCCCATACAGCCCTTCGGGTTCATTAGCATAATTATAAAAGTTGATGTTAGAAGGAAGGAGGCCATGGATAACAAATATAAGAAGATTACCACAGTCCTGGTGTCTTGCTAGATTTTCGTTAAAGAGACACTAACCCTTTAGGAATTGTCCCCTAATGGATATGGCTGCAAATCATCCGACCCAAATAGACTAATAGACAGAAGACAAAACAGCAGGAGAGTTCCTACTGATTGTAGCGGGAACACAGTGAGTTGCATGTAGCCTGGTGCACTCCTGGGGATTGCATCTGTTACTTAGTTAAAATAGGAAAATGTTGTTACCAAAGTCTTAGTGTTTTCCTCACCTAAAGCATCTTGTTATTTAAAAGACTTAAAGGGATTTCCAAACTATTAATAATTTAACCACTAAATACCAAATTGATGGGGGTCCAACACTCAGCTCCTCCATAGAGGAATAGAAAAGTAAGCAAACAGCTCCATTATTTGTGTAGTGGTCAGATCAGGTTACTGCAGATTAGCCACTACACAGAGAGCTGAGCTAATCTTTGGAGGCTTTGGATGTTGAGACCCTTCAATCTGATAAAACAGGAGATACACTTAGGGTAGGTCTTCAATATCTTTATCTTGAACATTCCTATAAGTAAAATCTGTCATCAGTTTTGATCATTATAGATATCTGTATAATGATTCCATTGTTTGTGTTGTTTAGAATTGCAGGATTGTGGAAATTGCATATTCCAGGATTGGAGCTGGACTGCAAGCCCTCTTGAACATTGGGGAGATCTCTCTTTGCAGTACTTCTGCAAAGCTCCACCCCTCTGTTGTAATATCTAATTAGAAGCCTTGGGAAGGGCTATTCTGTGTTCTGTGAAGAGATCGGACACACCAGTGCACCAAGTGCAGCTACAATTCTGGAATATAAATTAAATTTTCACAGTCCTGCTGCTGCTAAGAACACAAGCAAAGATAATTCAGATTTTCAGGGACACACTGGGGCAGATTTACTTACCCGGTCCATTCGCGATCCAGCGGCGCGTTCTCTGCGGTGGATTCGGCTCTTCCGGCGATTCACTAAGGCAGTTCCTCCGACATCCACCAGGTGTCGCTGCTGCGCTGAAGTTTCCCGAGGCCTGCCGGAGTTCCCAATCCATTGCCGGGTGAAGGTAAGCGCGTGTCCCGCGACACTTTTCTTTTTTTAAATGCTGCGTTTTTTCCGAAACCGTCAGGGTTTTCGAGTGGCCACAGGGAAAATCGGCGCAAAACGGAAAAATTTGCGTAACCCGCCGGTAAAACGCAATTCGGCCCCTTAGTAAATGACCCCCAAAGTCTGCAGCTTTGTATGGTCAAAATAATGAAATTCCCTTTAGAAAAGAGCAAGTACTGTATAGAATTACTGTCTCCATGACCCCATGAAGGTAAATATTCAGAAAAAATGTTTATATGTCTTTGGCCTTAAAATATGAAATCAGTCACAGCGAAAACTTGGCAAATTAATGTGAAAACAATGGGTTGTGTATTCATTACTGTAGAGCGGCCAGATTGCTGGGTTTTTTCCCTTGTACATTATGTTCACACAGCCTAATACTGGCAATGCATTCCCAGGCTCCGAGCGCTGGGAAGACAATCGCTGGTGTCACGCGTGGCCTTGGGTCTGTGAAGACGTCAACATTCAAGTCATTTGTATTGTGTCCCGTTCATTGTATTCTTTATTTAATGGTAATATATATATATATACTGTATATAGGACTTTTCCATAGGATGGGTTATTCAGCACCCCCATGGTCCCCACCAATCAGCTCATTCTTGCTCTCTAGAAGAACAGCTCCACTCTGTGTCTAGTGGCCAAGTTGGGGTACTACAGCTCAGTTCCCATTCATTGATTCAGTTGGCTGGAAACGTCAGTTTCCCTCTGCCTGATGTAATCTCACACATCGGAGAGCAGCCGGTGAAGCTGCAGCACAGAGGGGTTCTGGTAACACTGGTAGCACTTGTGCCTCATTAGCATAATTTTAATAGGTGAGAGAAGGAGACCATGGATAACAATTATAAGAACAATACCACAGTCACAGTGCCTGGATCTATGAGTAAATGTCCCTAATTTATCATGCTTGAGTTTGATGGTACATTTCCTTTAACTGCCTATATCTTTAATATCTTTATAATTACGATAGTTCTTATCATTAATATGACCCCAGCAGCATGTTTCTAGGTACTACAGACCAGAATACAGGTGCGTCTGAAGTGACACTCCCCGTACAGCCTCTAAACTTGACTTATCTCAGACAAATCTGACTCTTCTCTGCTCATTGTCACATGACATTGGAGGAACTTTTTTTTACAGGTAAACGGATGAGATTTTACATCAAAGAGGGGATTCTAGAAAGGACTTTTCATACCTGAGTAGAGTATGAGTACGGTAGTAGTTTAATGGGGTAAAATCTAGTGGCTGAGTCCCTTTTATGTTATACTCTCTTTTCGGTATCAGTGAACCCGTCCGTGTCGTGTCTCAGCCTTTTTTTGACTCCTGTAAATGTTTACCATTTCCTAAACTGTTTCCTGATTCCGAGGCACCTTCTAAAATAAGCAGAGTCAGCAGCCGAATCTCATCCCCCTTCTTCTCCGGCTGCTACATCCAAGTTTCTTATCTTGGCAGGATCCTTCCATTACTCATCAGAGCATCTGCACATAATTTACCATTAGGTAACTAAACAAAGTATGTCATGAAAAAAGCCAGGATTCCTGAAGCGTCGCGGAGCACGTGCTGCTGAGTGATATTTATTTTACTCTTCTTCCTTCCAGTGATGAAAGACCCTTTGAAAGGAAGGTTTGCCCCGGCATAGCTGTTCCTCCAGGAAGCGCAGCATGTTCAGCGTAGAGGACCTCCTAGTTTCTCATGGGTACAGAGTGTCCAAGAGCACGCTTTCCGCATATCCGCACAGGACTGACGGCTACCAACACGAAGCCGCCGACACCAAGCCCGGCAGTGTCCTGGTGAACGGATACCCCCCAGACCTAGCGGACACCCACACCGTGACCCCCGCTCCAACCAAGGGTCTCTGCAATGACCACGAGAAGGTGTGTGTAAATAACAGAAGGCAGATTACTTCTGCGGGACATCCCAGGAGCACCCAAACCACAGACCCCGGGTAGGTATCCCATCCCCCATGTGTTACGCTTTTCCTCTATTCTGCATTGTTGTCATATTTCTGGCTATTCCTATAGTTTGCCCTATTTATAGCAAAGCTGCATCGTGATTCTGCATATTAAACCATACAGGGCTTTATTGTTCTGCTCATTTGTATGCCAGGACTTACGTTACGGATAATATATTCTTTGGAATAAAATAAGTACATAAAAGACAAAGAAGAGGAAAATCTGGTCATGTAGTTATCTCAGTTATTGTCAGTTCTAGTTCTTGTTGATTTTATGGGTTTAGTCCAATGTGTTACCATGTGTGTAGTACATGGACTCTCCGTGTGTACACATCCGGGGAAACCACCTGCTTCTGTCCCAGGCAACAGGTCACCGCACACTACATGGACGGGAGATTATAGTATTGTATCTTGTCAGCTCACCTTTTATTTCTCAAGTCAGTCCAAAAGGGCAGATAGATAATAGATAGATATGAAATAGATAGATAAATAGATATGAGACAGATAGATGTTAGATATGAGATATTTAGATACGTAGATGATAGATTTATAGATAGATAGGAGATGGTTATATATTAATACAGTAGATAGATAGACAATTAGATATGAGAGATAGATAGATAGATAGATAGATAGATAGATAGATAGATAGATAGATAGATATGAGATAGATAGATAGATAGATATGAGATAGATAGATAGATATGAGATAGATAGATAGATAGATATGAGATAGATAGATAGATAGATAGATAGATATGAGATAGATAGATAGATAGATAGATAGATAGATAGATAGATAGATAGAAGGTATGAGATTGATTGACATTAGATAGATAAAATATACATATGAGATAGATATGATGATAAAAGATGGATATATACTGTTAATGGAGAAAGATATGAGATATATAGATACATAGATGCTAGATGTATAAATAGATCTGAGATGGTTATATATTGATACTGCATATAGATAGATAATCGATTGATGGATAGATAGATATGAGATATTTAGATACGTAGATGATAGATGTATAGATATATAGATATGAGATGGTTGTATATGATACTGTATATAGATAGATATATATTGATACAGTAGACAGAAAGACAATTAGATATTAAAGATAGATAGATAGATAGATAGATAGATAGATAGATAGATAGATATTGGAGACCCTGGCTAAGGGATCACCGGCTTCTGCACCCACCGCTAGCTGTGCTGCTCTGGATCTTCTACTTTTTAGATGTATAAATAGATATGAGATGGTTATATATTGATACTGTATATAGATAATAAATTGATGGATAGATAGATAGATATGAGATATTCGGATAGATAATAGATTGATAGACATGAGATAGATAAAAGATACATATGAGATAGATATTATAATTAAAGATGGATATATACTGTTAATGTAGATAGATAGATAATAGAAACAGTAAATAGATAGACAATTATATATGAGAGATAAACTACATATACTTATTTCCAGCCTTCCATGAGATGGAGCCATTCCCTATAATAGCTACAATGATACTTTTTAATATATAGTTTTTTTTTTAAATTATAAACACCAAATGTTACATTGTTTCCATGTGTAAGTCTTCTTTAGAGCGTGTAGGACTATTGTATGACCTAAACATGTTGTTGCGTGTATGATAGCATCTACAATGACTTTCTGGTGATATTATAACGCACCTTTTCTAAAAAAACAAAAACAAAAAACAAACACCGGAAAATGACAGGATGTAAACAGCCGCGGACAAATGGATGTGAGAGCACGTCCTGCCCGTCCTATCCAGGTGGCCCGCGCTTCTTATTTCTCTAATGATGCCAGATATCTGCTATTATAGAAGACATGAGGCATGTGGTCAGTGAAAGGAGTTGCAGCCACATGACCTCAAAAGGAGTCATAACCTGCTGAATATCTGCTGTACCTCTCCCGCCACTTCCCACTACACCACTGATCTCTTTTTACCAAGGTTAGGCTTACACTGCCACCATTGGGGACAGAGGCTCCTAACATAGCCTCCGACATCAGTGTGTATGTAGCCTTAAAGGGAACCTGTCATCAGGTTTTCAATATTCAGGCTTCTCCACACTCATGGCTAGACAGTGAGAGCGGTATGCAAACCTACTCATACTCACCTCCTCCGGGGCTCCTGTTCTCCCATTGAACCATCGACCACTGTCACCCTGGGCTCCTGTCCCGACTACTGTCACCCACCTGCTAGATACTGAAACTATACTGTAACAGATGTGATGAATTAGTCAGAACCAGAGCTCCTTCTCAGCCATATATTAATTTTTTTTTTAAGATTCAAGACAACCCCTTTAATAGCTAAAACCTGATAAAAGTTCCCTTTAAAGGGGGTGACCCCCAAATGAATAGAGCAACTAGTCTAGACTATCCTGTACTTCTGCCAGTGCCATAGACATTGAATGGAGCAGCAGTCGTTTATTTATATGGGGTACAAAGGACTGTTTTCTTGTGATCCATGGGGGTCCCACCACTGGGACCCCCACCGATACGCCGGGTAACCTATATACCCTATGGACAGGGAATATCTTGTGATTGGACCATTTCTTTTTTAAAGGAATTGCTCCACAAAAATAAAACCTTTCCCCTATCCAAAGAATAGGGGGTACGTTACAGATAGTTGGGGGTCTGACATCTGGAACTCCTAATGATTAGCAGGGATGTACGCGGCACCTGCAGGGACATTCACTTCTGTGGGGCTGCACGAGGTCCCCGTCCGGCGGCTCATAGAAATGAAGAAAGTGTTGATCATGAATGTTTAGAGGAGACTTTTGGTCCCCTGTTCTGCGTTGGCAGTGGTCAGACCCTCCGCTATCCGTAACTTATCCCCTATTTTGTGGATAGGGAATTAGTCACTTTATTTAAATATTTCTAGAAGGAAACACAGAGGAGCAGCACATTACAACAGCACGTCTTATGAGGAATAGAAAAATGTATTAAATCAGACTCGTCAGAGGCAGTGACAGATCTGTTTTGATACATTTGCAATAACAGTGCCCCCTCTTGTCATATGGTTTTGCCTGGTATTACAGCTCAGAATTCTATATGTATCTACGACTTAACTGCCGGGCCAAACAGAATTCAGACAATCCCTTTACTATTCCACACAGTGGGGGTCATTTACTAAGGGCCTGATTCGCATTTTCCCGACGTGTTACCCAAATATTTCCGATTTGCGTCGATTTCCCCTGAATTGCCCCGGGATTTTGATGCACACGATCAGATTGTGGCGCATCGGCGCTGGCAGGCATGCAACAGAAATCGGGGGGCGTGGCCGAACGAAAACCCGACGGATTCGGGAAAAACGCTGCATTTAAAGAAAAAAATGTGTTGCGAAAATTCCACTTACCTTCACTCGGCCCGGCTCGGTGTATTCCAGTGCGTTCCGATGCTCTTCAGCGCAGCAGCGCCCCCTGGTGGATGTTGGAGGAACTACCTTAATAAACTTCGGCCGGACCCGAATCCACCGCAGAGAACGCGCCGCTGGATCGCGAAGGGACCGGGTAAGTAAATCTGCCCCAATATATTATTAGAATTTTACCAATTTTACTCTTTTATTCACACTCCGCATGTAAAAAATTATCATTCCAGCTCAAATTTTTCTCGTCCTGCGAGTAAGTGCAAAATTTTATGGATTAGTAAAGTTGATGGGTTTGTGTTTGACATTTCCAGCTCTATGCTGGGGTAACCAGTATGAGAGAGGCTGTAAAGTGTATGATATACGGAGCCATAAATCCATGTATGGTAATGGTCTTCTAGTATATATGGAGCTGAAGGTTCATAATCTGTTATATCTAAAACAGAACTTTTACCTTGTAATATGGTATGTTTTATATTATCCATGACAAGTAAGCGATTATAATAACCTCTTTGTATTGGAACTTTTAGGCCCGACTTAAAGAGAACCTGTCATGCAAATTAACCCACCTAAAATAACAGGCAGGTTTGTTCTTAAGTTGAGTTTGTATGTAAGTCGGAACTGTATATTTTATAATTGTAGCTCCAGACAGAATTTTTTTGGTCTTTGTGACAATTGAATTTTGAAAATGTTGGATTGTCATCAGAACTAGGATTAACAATAAAGCTTAATTACAGCTGTTTATTGTAGCCAGGGACTATAGTACAGTAATTACCAACATCCAGAGGGACATTTGTAACTAGGAGTCATCTGTTAGACAGGTGTTCTTAAGTAGAGGACCACCTGTACTTGATTAAAATGATTGAAAGCATAGTCCTTTTAAAAAAATCAGTTTGTAAACCTATATGCAAGTCACCTGAGGTGAGTCCAGTGACACTATTTCAGTGGTGGCGAACCTATGGCACGGGTGCCAGAGGTGGCACTCAGAGCCCTCTCTATGGGCACCCGCGCCATCACCCCACCGCAGAGTGCACCAGACAGGACTCAAGGCCTCCTGAAGTCTAAGGCAGCCCAGGACCCTAGAAGGGAGCTACAATGATAACCAAAGCTTTTTCTCCTTCTTTCTACTTCATTGGTGTCCTCAGGTGCCTATAAAATTTAAACATGTGAAAGAGCAGGGAGTAATAAGTTACTGTTTAAATTGTTGCATCAGCACTTTGCGAAAAATATGTGGATTTTGAATGTAGTTTGGGCACTCGGTGTCTAAAAGGTTTGCCATCACTGCATTATTGAGTATAATGAAGCTTTGCATATTCATGAGTTACTTGCAGTGCCCTCCCTTCTTGTTCTTGTTTGACATGCTATGATATTGTGCTGTATGGAGAGCTCTGTTACATCATTGGGCACTTGTGACCAGGATGACATCCGTCCCATGTATGTATCTGATCACATGAAATCACAGCAAACTTCCCTGGAGGTTGGGGAGAAGTAGAAATTCATGAAGTTTGCTGTGATTTCATGTGATCAGATGTATGTATGGTGCACAGCTTGCTAATGTTAGGAGGCTAACATGACAAGCTGAGAAGAGGAATGGGATGGAGTAGATGGTATGGGTCGACCGAGCAGAACAAGCCTTGGGAATGTAATATAAAGTTGATTTATGTGGATGTAAGGGAAACAATTTTTAGCTAACAGAAGGGTGTCTGCCAATTAATAGGGCTCTATATGAAACAGTCACAAGCTGTATATGTGAAAATGTGGTGACAGGTTCTCTTTAAAGGAACCTGTCACCAGGGACCTCATTTTCCCTAAAGACAGGTGGTAGAAGCCCATCACACCTACAGTGCAAAATGCCTTTCTGCCTTTTATAAGCATTTACATTACAATACAATTGTGTGTTATAACTTACCTTGCATCCTGACAAAATCCCCTGTAGTCACAGGGGTTGGGCATTGGTTTGGATGCATTTCCAAAACTATGTGACTTGTCTGAGCTGCAGGCTGCCTCCATCTTTGTGCCCCTGTACAGCTTGTCCCTCCCCCACTGATGTCAGCTCACCAGGCGTCACAGCCTCTGTGAAGGAGCAGGAGGGAGGAGCTGTACAGGAGCACAGAGGTGGGAGCCAAAAACTGTGGAGTGAGTAACACAGACAAGTCACATGTAGTTTTTTTGAAATTCATCCAAACCAAAGCCCAAAGAAAGCAGCCAGGTTTTTCATCCTCTTTAACCAAAAGCAGAGGACCCCATACACTGTGGAAGGGCTAGGTTACTTTGGCTCCCATCCTATGCACATAATGGTATTTGAACTGTAGAGTTTGGCAATTTGTATAAGTCCTGTAGACTTAGAAATGGCACAGCATTCATAACTGTTTATGATTCCCCCATTCTTGTGCAGGAACCCCAACGATCAGATACTTAAAGGGGCTTTCCAATTTTGTGTAAATAAGACATATCATCGTTGAGATTGAGGTGGGACCTGAACTCCAATCTCAATGACCCCCATTCCCGCACCAGGACTGAACAGAGAGTTTGCACATGTGCAACCATTCTGCAGGTCTATTAAAGCCTTTAAAAAAGTCTGTACACTCAACGATTTTTGTCACCCCTATATACTGGAATGGCCGTGCATGCTTGAAAAACCCTACATTTGGCCTAGCTCTGGGAATGGAATCAGCAGAGCTCTTGTCAGGGTCAGAAGTAGTGGACCCATTGAACCACCGGGAGCGATGACGTAAGCCAACGCCTGGGAGCAGAGTGGTACGGGGTTTTCACCAGAGCCCGACACAAAGCAGGTGGACTTGCTGCGGTGGGATACTACCAGGTCGCTCCACAGGCGCGACATTGCTCACCTTGGTGGCCAAGGCAGGGTGCAAAATCGACAGGCAGAGACAGAGTCGTGGTCAGGTAGAAGGTCAGGAGAGGTGGCAGAGAATCGAAGTCCAGAACAGGGATCGAGGTCACAACAGGAAATCACTATAATTGCAGGGTAAAGCTTTCTTTGGGGCAAGAGGCACAAGTATCCGACAGGGGAGGCTGGAATAGGCCGGCTATTTACTAGTGCAGTGGCCGGCCAACGAGCTGGCCCTTTAAATCTTACAGAGCCGCCGCGCAGGCCCTGAAGCACTGGGGACCATCAGCTTTAAGTTACGCCACTGGAACAGCCAACAACAAACTGATACAATGTAGCAAAAGATATGTACACAAGTATTGTGGATGTGATTATCTCAAAGAACATTGTCCACACAAAACAGAATTGTATCCACTTCATAGATGCAGGTCTTTTATAGCGTGATAGGTTCGAGGCCTTATTACTGAGGGTCCCTGGGACCCAAGTGGTATAATGAGGGTCTACAAGTCTCCCTGCACTGCCCTATAGCTGCCTAAACTCTTTTGCGACAAACTTTCTTATAAGATCTCTAAGAAATCCCTTATAAGTCAATGAAGCGCAGAACAAAAGTTTTATTCACATTATCGCAGAGCAGCTGTGTAACAGAGAGACCACTCCCAGAGGGATCCGATTGTGAGATTATTACACTATGTCATCCATCATTTTAAGTCAATATGGTTATGGTGAATTAAAATTTTAAAAAAAACCTATAGATTCAAAATACAACGAAAAGCCTAAAAATGTTGTTTTTATTAGTTGATGCAGCCGGGTTATCCAAGGTGGATATGTCAGCCTATACTACATCCACTCTCATGCCTGGACATCATCCAGCACATATTTTATAAGGAACATTGGTCCTCATTACTCCAGAAATCCACAAGGTCTGATGCTCATTTAATGATATAGTAAGTAGGCCAAAAATACCCCATCCGTATATTTACTGGAATTCTTCTTTAAGACGTGTGCAGGTTTCACAGGTTTTTGATCAAAAAGCAGCCACATGGGAAACATGTTTGAACCACATGTTCCTATAGTACAGAGACACAATCCATCTGTTTTCCAGTGTAGTCACACGAAAGCCTGCCCATAATATATACCTATACGATACAATAAATGTATCCCGCCATCCACATTATCATCCATCTCCACCGTCACAAACAGTTTTGGTAGACGTGTAGAACTTGCATGTGAGTTCTTTTAAGTGGAACTGTTCTTCGTGTTTAAAGAAATGACACCATTTGGGAGAATTAAAAGTTTGAAAAAAATATGTAAATCAGCAGGTGACTTCAGCCTGAGCTCCGTCTTTTAATTTATTCGCACCCTGCCCTAGGAGCTAAGAGATGCAGATGGCACCAGAGAGCTGGTGCTTGGTAAGTGCTGGGCGTGAGCTCTCTCCCAGCTCCTCGGTCGGAAGCCGGTCAGGATTAGGAGTTTGGGGTTATGCCGGCTAATTTACATATTTTTAAAAACTCTTTTTTTTTAAATTGTGCTGTTACTTTACTCGCTAAGAACAGTTCCATTTAGTGCATAAAGGAACATAAGTTCTACATATCAGTGATGTCCAATATCCTGGTGGATGGAGGAGGCCATGCCGTCATTGGTCACCCCTTTAATTTTTTATGGGAATGCAGGAGGTAGCTGACTATGTCCGATTATCTTCAAGAGCCCAAGTGTTGTGAATAAGGCTGCAATCAGATGACCATTGTGGGACTTATATACTTGCGGCCGGATATACATCCCCATGGACGCCTATGGCGTGTGCTCACCGTAATGTGCCGTCGCCACAAAATAGATAGTGTATTCCTATCTTCATCGCTGTTTCCTACCGAGAGGGGAGAGGTGTGTGCTGACGTGTGCTTCTCGGGCTACGGACGGGTGAACACACGTTTATCTGAATGTACCCTAAAGTGGCTTTATACCAGTGGTGGCACTTCCATCGCACGGACTGGATAGGATAGAAGATAACTTGGAATAATTGGAATATTCCATTAGATACTTATCTGTTTATCCAGAATCTTATGGTGGATGTTTCTAGAAGCATGTAATACAGTTCTAAGGCCAAGGCGCTGTAAATAATACCGAACGTTGTGGTGTGGTGATACAAATGAAGTGAAGTCTTCTGTGAAGGCTATAATGAAGCCGAACTGTTATCCAAGAATTAACCACATGCACTTTTAACCTGAGAGGGAGATTTTCTCTTGGATCCCACTCACATCCTTGTCCTATTTGTGTCAAATTGAATTTTTCTCCTTTGTCATTTCGCTGGTGGCGGAGATGTAAAGAGAAATGATGACAACTCGTTTCCGGACACTAAACCCAAAATAATCTTCATATCTTATGAATCAGTTTCTTCTTTTTATACAATTTTTTTCTGCTCCTATTGAAATGACTTTTATATGGGAAACTTCTATTGAAACAAATATGTATGAGAGATAGGTAGCGGCTCGAAAGGATTGAACAATTAGGGCGTGTGGAGCTTAAAGGGAAAGGTGTTGCCTCCAGGAGCTTTAGATTTCACTATTAATAATATAATAAATTATGCCTAAATGCAAATTATCATCTATAACTGGAATACATTTTCCGGACACATGGACAGCTTAGAATGACTCAATCCTATTGATATGGAAAGTTCCTTTCCCTACCTCTGCAAATCCAAGGGCTCATTCATACAAACATAATGGGGACCAATATGCGGCTGCACCATTTGCGGTCGCATATCGTTCCCTTTGACGTTCATGGTGCGATCAGCACATATCGTCTCACCGCCCCGTGACCGTGCATGGCAAAATATAGGACATGTCCAATATTTAGCCATTTTATGGCACTGTCCACTCGCTTCTCTATGGAGAGGGGAGGGGTGAGCAGCAGGGTCCATCACCATGGTCCATCATAACCCATGATATCACTATGTTCCATCATAATCCATGATATCTCTATGGTCCATAATCACTTCTGATATAACTATGGTCCATCATCACCCCTGATATCACCATGGTCCATTATCTCACCTGATATCACAATGGTCCATTATCTGACCTGATATCACAATGGTCCATTATCTCACCTGATATCACAATGGTCCATTATCTCCCCTGATATCACCATGGTCCATCACCACTCCTAATATCACAATGGTCCATCATCACTCCTGATATCACCATGGTCCATCATCACTCCTGATATCACCATGGTCCATCATCACTCCTGATATCACCATGGTCCATTATCTCCCCTGATATCACCATGGTCCATCATTACTCCTGATATCACCATGGTCCATCATTACTCATAATATCACAATGGTCCATTATCTCCCCTGATATCACCATGGTCCATCACCACTCCTAATATGACCATGGTCCATCACCACTCGTAATATCACCATGGTCCATCATCACCCCTGATATCACCATGGTCCATTATCTCACCTGATATCACAATGGTCCATTATCACTCCTAATATCACTATGGTCCATCATCACTCCTGATATCACCATGGTCCATCACCACTCCTAATATCACCATGGTCCATCACCACTCGTAATATCACCATGGTCCATTATCTCCCCTGATATCACCATGGTCCATCACCACTCCTAATATCACAATGGTCCATTATCACTCCTAATATCACTATGGTCCATCATCACTCCTGATATCACCATGGTCCATCATCACTCCTGATATCACCATGGTCCATCATCACCCCTGATATCACCATGGTCCATCATCACTCATAATATCACAATGGTCCATTATCTCCCCTGATATCACCATGGTCCATCACCACTCCTAATATCACAATAGTCCATTATCTCCGCTGATATCACCATGGTCCATCACCACTCCTAATATCACCATGGTCCATCACCACTCCTAATATCACCATGGTCCATCATCACCCCTGATATCACCATGGTCCACTATCTTCCCTGATATCACCATGGTCCATCATCACCCCTGATATCACCAAACTATTCTGATTGGATTCTGCACTGGAGGAAATATTGATGGAGGAGCCTATGCATATTATCACTTTTTGTGTGGCAAAAAATGGTTAATATATGTTTCCTGCTTATCGTGTTCTCATTAGAATTTTTTCTGTTTCAGGGTTCCAGAAAGACTTCAAATTGAAAAGCCATGCTGGGCAAGGACAGATAAAGATATCCAGTACTGGAGAAGAAGAGGCCAGGATTTCAGTGTTTTAATAAACCATGGAGGCAACAGACCACCTGGTGACAATAGTGCATCGTCCACTGATATCGAAGGAAAGAGGAAATGTAATGTTATAGATAAAAACACCAAGGACTTTCACAATATAGTAACTGAAAATGTGGATAAAGTCAAGCAAAAAGTAAGAGTGAGTCCCAAGTCATCGGATAGCCAGATGTCAGATGGGAGTTCTGAAAAGCTAGAATTTATCCCAGCAACTCTTGAAGATGGTTCATTTTTAGGTCCAAATAAGCTGAAATCTCAGTTGATGCCAAACGTTTCTCCTGAAGGTCCATGTCATATGGCTATATCTTCTACTACGGGTGACAGTTCCTTTGCAAAGGAAAATAAAATACACTCCCAGGATAAATATAGTGTACAGCAGGACTTCAAATGCTCATTCTTAAAACCGAAATATAGTCGACCTTCAAAGCCACCCTCATATGAAGTTCACCAGCAAACATGGGGAGCTGTGGATGTAAGTGAAACCCAGGAAAACCAAGAAAAAGAGGAACATAACTCGTCTCCGAAAGTGTTAGAGGCCCCCCAGGAATCCTGCGTTCATGACTCAGGCATGGAGCCACCTCATTATATACCTCCACCCTCATACAAGTCCCCACCTCTCCTACATGCAGCTAATCAACCTTTTAAAAAAGTGCCTCGCTCAAGTGATTGCATACGCCAAAATATTTCGGTGGAGAAAACCAGCACAAGTGACAAAAAGCCAACCTGTTGTCTTGGAAATAATGGTCCATTCACTAAACCTACCAACCACAGGCATTCTGAACACTGTAAACACTCTGTGCAATATATTTCCTTCGACGACCCACGTATCAAACACATAGCAGGTGCCCAGGAGGCAGAAAAACACAATCATGTTAAAAAAAACAATGGTCATTTCAGACTTGAGCAATCCGGTAAAGAAAGTAACTTTCGGAAGCGAGAACAAGACAGTGCCTTTATCAATCCTAGAAATGCAGGCCATCATTTTGTAAAAAGAGAAGGTATAAAACACAAGCAGTGGCTGCACATCACCATCCCCGAGCATATGTGCTATCCTCTACCGGAAAACCGAGATGGCGCTACTGCTTGTAGTTTACCCGAGGACAGTGAACCGACTCATAAACTCTCTTTGAAAAAGACCCACTCCGATAGCGCTTGTGAAACGGTAACAAAAGTTAAAAAATTTGAGCCTGAATCATTTGTTTTTAGTAAAAAAAGTTCCAAGAGAAAACTCAATGAAACAATATTTTGCTTGGTCTCCATTCCTGTTAAAGCCGACTCTGCCACATCAGATATGTCTAAGAGCAACAATCACATAACAGACAATGTGGACAGGATGAACATGTTAAAACATATCAATGGGGGTCCGCATGAGCAAAGGCTTTTAAGTGCATCTTCCAGTGACTTAGAGCTGCAAACACTTACAGGAAGCATGAACAATAATACCGAGCTACTAAAACAAGCTCAGTCTAAAGCAGAGGAAAATAAACAAGCAAATGACCTCAGATCTGGTGAGCAGAGGAAACACAAGGAGCTGACATATTCTGGCTCCTGGCCAGGCGATCAGTACAAAGATCAACAAACGCAAACCGTTTTTACAGATATACCGACTTCCCCGCTTTACAATGGTGCAAAAGAAGGTGAACTGGAAAATAAGTCCCAATTTGTTCCCACGGGTGCATTGGGAGATCCACAAAGACTTCCAGAAAATGCCAGACCCAACATATTTGGTATAAAAGGTCAAGTAAGCTTAACACCATCCACTAATAGCGCATTCTCCAGAACATCTTTATTGTTGACACAGATACCTAGATCGGAGCCATGCCAAAGGCTCGACCATCCCAATGCCAGTACCGACGGGAAAGAAAAGCTTGTCAAGTGTGAAAAGAATGAGTTTGAAGAAGAAAATCCATGCAATAAAAAGGAGATTTTTGGACAATTCCTTCTAAAACCTGTGAACCGGCGTCCGTGGGATGCTATAAGTGAACTGGAAAGTATGAATAAAGAGTTTCAGGAACCAGATAGTTGTAGTAATTCTAATGATGGAGAAAAGAATGTGGTGAAGGAGCAACATAAGGTGACCCAGGTGGACTTTACCACCACAAGGACAGCACTAAGGAGAGAGATGTTGAGCAACAATAAGCATATTATAGAGGTTGAAGAAATACCAATGTTTGAGGTTCTTCAGAGTCAAAGTAAGTTAGAAAGTTGGTGCGCAGAGAAGTTGTCGTATAGTAGCGAGAGCAGCGGTGAATTATTGTCGAGGATTACTGAGGTGAAGAATAAAGCTGTGAAGTTGTTGGATGGATGTTTGTCGGGAGAATCACAAATTCAAACCAAGAAAGCTGGAGACAAAGTGACTCCAAACACTAAAGCCATGACTAAATCGGATCAGGAAAAACCAGTGCAGAGTCATCTTAGTAAAATCTCCAACAATAAAAAACAATCCAAAGATGTCGGCCTTCATCATTTCAGAGAAGACAAAACATGTTTCGATCACACATTTTTTGACATTGTGAAGGTCAGCTGTGCAAAATTTGGCCAACTAGGTGACAATATGATCCGTAAGTTGTCACAAGCCGACAGAAATCATGGGCGTTCTGTTCCAGACCTGAGTAAGCAGTTTATCAGCACAAGTCGTAATGGAGACTTTTATGAGGAGCACAATTATTTGGATATTCCTGAGAATGAGTCGCTACATGAGAGAGCTGCGAGAATTCTCGGAATTGATGTAGCAGATGATTGTTTGGTGTCAAATGGGAGCTCTGAAACTCAAAGTCCCGAAAACGTTCTCCCTAGTAGTGGTTTACCAAAAGACAAGAGTACAAGGGAGAAAAAAATAAGTGAAATTTTTTTCCCTGCAAGAGAGACAACAGGGGTATTCAAGAGTATCCTACATTTGCCTTTAGACAACGAGAAAGCTGCTGAGAAACTAAAATATATCGACCAACGTCGAGATCCACCTTTTTCGTGTCAGTCTGTTTCGGATCATAGTGAGACAAGCGTTACTAGCAGTGCTGAAAAAAGGGTCAGGAACCCTTGTAAAAGGATCGAGACATTACAGGGTAAGCTTGCCTGTACACCTGTTCGGACTGCTATAGACCGCCTCGCTCGAATGAAAGAGGTTGATTCTGTTTCACGAATGAGGAGGTTAAGTATTAAAAGCACAGATTCAGGAGATGAATTGGATGAAGAAAAACATTTCCATGGGTTTCAAGATGGAAGAACGCGGAAGTTTTCCACCGGCTCCATTTATAAACGTGTGATATCGTTGGATGAGAATCTACTCTTAACCCCCAAAGGAAAGGAAAAGTTGGAATTATCATGCACAGGTAAAATATGGTTTTAGTCAACGTCATCTCTGATTGTAAAAATGTCTTGTGTAAACATGGTCTTGAAATAAGGTAGATCCGATGGTAGATTTCTACTGGCTACCTGACCCCTATACTGCCCCTGTTTAATCTTTACATTCAGTAAAAAACATTCAGAAAAATCTTATCTTTTATTGTGCAAATGAACGGCAAAGGCTACTGGTGCATCGAGTAGCCTCTCTGGGGTGCAGGAGCCATGGCTACTCCATACCCTGAATAATCTTAGCCAATCTAACCTACCAGCACCTTCTCAGCGTGTCCCTACTCCTTAACGCGGTCTCCTCCCGAAGCTGGAGCTAGTCAGGTAGATAGTAGAAACCTACCATTCGATCTACCTTATTAGGTTAATCCCTGATGGAAGATTTCCTTTAACTAGAAAAATATTGATCACCTATGTCTATTTCCACATGTTTTTTTCCTGTCTTTCAATGCATATGTCTTCCAAGAGTAGCAAAGGTATACCAGGCACCATCATATTGTTGAAGTTGTTCAGAATAATTAAGATTTTGGTTGTACTTGCCAGTCATATTATTTATGTGCAAATTTTACTAAGCTGGTCTTTAGGCCACAAATATTAAAGAGGACCGGTCACCTAAATTTTCGGCACTAGGAGATGTTACTAAAATAAGCAGCTCCTAGTGCTTGATCAAACGCCGCAGTGTTAGAGTGATAGCGTTACCGGAAACCTCCGGTAACGCTATCAAACACTGCGGCGGGGTACAATGTAATCATCGGACTGCTTGCAAAGCTGTTCGATGTATTCATGAGGGGGCGGTCCGAGGCGCTGCCTCTTCCCTGGACCGCCCGCTCGCTCCATAGGCCGGCGCTAGGCGGCAGTCACCGCCCCTAGCCACGCCCCAACCCCGCCCCCTCATGAATACGTCGGACAGCTTTGCGAGCTGTCCGACAAGTACACTGTACCCCGCCGCAGTGTTTGATAGCGTTACCGGAGATTTCCGATAACGCTATCACTCTAACACTCACTGCGGAGTTTGATCAAGCACTAGGAGCTGCTTACTTTAGTAACATCTCCTAGTGCCGATAAATTGGGTGGCAGGTCCCCTTTAAATAGTTTTGTTTAACCCCCCCCCTCCCCAACACACACGCACACATACGTATGTTCATGCTCAATGGCACAAGGAGAGGAAGTTCCCAGGCAACTCTGGTGGAACTTATCTCCCTCAAGAAAAAAAGGATCTTGAACATTGAAATCCAACTACTCAAGACTTCTTAGCTTCACATCTACCTTCGGAATAGAGTTGATGGTTCTTTTCGCTTCAGGAGGTTATCTGGTTCTGCTGAGATAGACTGCTATTAACTGAATCTTACTTTACATCCAGATATAATGGATCCATTATTGTGTAACTAATAGGTCAGTAAGAAAATTGAAAAACAGCAAAAGTTTCTTGGTTCCATGTTAGCTTCTCTAAATCTTGTATAAATTAGTGTACATATAGAACAATCAGAACTCTTTCACCCAATTTCCTATATGCTAGTTTCCGGTAATACGGTGGTCAGGAACTAAAAGCCAACATATTGGGGGTCATTTACTAAGGGCCCGATTCGCGTTTTCCCGAAGTGTTACCCGAATATTTCTGATTTGCGCCGATTGTACCTGAATTGCCCGGGATTTTGGCGCACGCGATCGGATTGTGGCACATCGGCGCCGGCATGCATGCGACGGAAATCGGGGGGCGTGGCCGAACGAAAACCCGACAGATTCGGAAAAACCGACGCATTTTTTTAAAAAATTGTGTCGCGAAAATTTCACTCACCTTCATCCAGGATAGGCCGGTGTATTTCGAGGCATTCCAGCGGACTTCAGCGGTGGAGGAACTACCTTGATGAATCCCGGCTGGACCCGAATCCAGCGCAGAGAACGCGCCGCTGGATCGCGAACGGACCGGGTGAGTAAATCTGCCCCATTATTGAAGACCTTTTTTACCTGACATAGGAATTCCTTCAAGGTTCTTCATCAATCTTGTGTTTGTCCGTATCCTAAAGTTGATCTCTTATTTAATGTGGCCTTATGCATAAGTCTAAAGTTAGTCAAGATAGATAATTCTAGACAAAAAGATTCATTTTAGCCAAAATATATTTAAATGGATATGGCTGTGTCCATAGAATGAATATTCACTAGATCATCAGTCATTCAAAGGTTTTGCAGCCACCATCGTACTCTACTAAATATGTCCACATTTAGGGCCACATGTATCACTCGTTTTTTCTGTTGTTTTTGCGCCTTTTCATTCAGGCGCACCGTTTTTGCGCCATTTTTGCGACTAAACGCCAAACTAGCCGCACAGCAAAAATAACCAGCTTTCCCTCATCTATCGTACAAATCCAGATGTTTTGCTGCGCCTAATGATATTCATCACTTGCAACGTTTTCATTTAGGCGCAAAAACGGGCGCAAAAACACTCCAGCCCAAAGGTGGCGTTAACTGAGAAGAAAGCACTGAGCCCCTTTGCAGAACAGCTCATTTCTAGCAGCAAAGCTCAGCCAGACACTGCTGACACAAGTACAGATAATACAGACATTAGATACTCTGCAGACACTAGAACAGATCATACAGACATGAGATGCTCTGCAGACACTAGTACAGATAATACAGACATTAGATACTCTGCAGACACTAGAACAGATCATACAGACATGAGATGCTCTGCAGACAGGAGCTGCAGACTCTAATTACAGTTCATCACCTTCTATTTACAAAACATTCTGCAAACTCCTGAGCTCAAAGCAAGAGAGAAGAGAAGTTTGCAGAAGTTTGCAGAATGTTGCAGATACTACATACAAGTGTCCCCCATGTAATTCTGCACAGTATCACCAGTGTATCTGAGGGGGATACTGTGCAGAATTACAGGGGTGCAGCAGGAGACCAGCACTGGGGTATCCCCTCCAGGAGAAGCCCCTGCTGAGGAGGTCACTGGGTGCTGGGTGTCACACACCTGGGTGCTGCTGTGAGTGTTATCTTCATTCTGGGCTGTGGGAGAAGCAGAGAGGAGCTCGTAGCAGGATCACATGTAAGTGCCTGAATCTAAAATTGCGCCTAAACTGCGCCAAAATTGCGCCTAAACTGTTTCAAGTAAAGTGATTAATAAGAGGCAGGAAATTACCTTATCACAGTTGGTGATTATTCTGGCAAAACAGTGCGCCAGAATTTAGGCGCAACTACTACACTTAGGCGCACAAAAGTGATAAATGTGGCCCTTAGATTTTTAATCTTACAATGTACACAGATTTCTTTGTGATTTATACTAAATTGTCATATGTGATCCCACCCTTTTAAAACAGGCAGAATGGTGCCCATATTGTATTTCTCATTGTTTTCTTTCCAGAATTATGGCATTTTTCTGTTCTAAGCTACCTGTCAGAGGTCTTAGTCATCAGCAAAGAAGTGGATGGAGACTGATCTCTATCTATATGTGCCCTGAGCTGACTCAATTATAATCTGCCCTCAATACACATGTTGGTTTGTGTTCTCCCATGAAGTAACTCCAGTGAGAAGTGACTCAAAAGTAACTCAAGTAATTCAGCAAATCCAGTGAAATTCCAACAAGGGAATCCACTGAGCTCTGCATAGTGTGCACATATAGGAGTATAAAATGGCTAGCATGGTAGCTTTCATCACGCGAAGAAGCATGTGAAGTAGAAGAATCCAGCAGTGAAGTAGTTGCATGAAGTGTATAGTGTGTGCTGTGTGAACACTAAGGGTTAACAGCTTTCCTGCTGTGAAGATAGTGTCTGGGGAACAGAGGCAGGGGGTAGAGGTGTCTATGACAAAGAGAAGGGAATAGAAAGTTCTGCACACTCACAGATTGGGATGGCAGGACTGATAGGGAATAGGGGACTCCTTCTATCTCACCTTACTTGTTTGAAGACTTCTGTCCTCACGCAGCTGCAGACACAAGGCTCTCCTGCTAGCTACACAGAGCAGTATCACATGTTCTCCTCCTCACAGAGCAAGCACGAAGCAGCAGCCCCTCCTTACCAATCTGTAGTTGGAATCTGTCCAGTTTCTTGTGTAAACACTCTTTGGTCTCATTGAGATAGGCAGCACGGCCAAAGGCAATAGCTACTGCAGGAACAGGCTAAACTGAGGAGGATAGCAGAGAAACCGCTGGAAATAGGTAATGAAAGTAATAGGCAAAGTTGTCCTGCATTCTGAGAGTTATCGATTTGTAAAAAAAATATTATCAGAGATGCACTTTAAAACGAGTGTATTTTTATATATTGCAAGTTGTTCTTATCATCTTAATAATTTCTGTTTTTTTTCAGATGCCTATGACCCAGCAAGAGTGGAAAGAGTTTAACCTAAATCTTGAGAATTTATTTCATGCAGAGTCAGTGTGTACTAGAAGAGCCAGATGGTAGTCCATGACCGTGTCTTCTCCACCCAAGTATTATCTATGGCCTACCCACACTGCCCTTACTACTGCCAAATGTATGAAACGAGTCCTCTGCACTGTATATAAGTAAACCCTTTATCTACAAGAAGGATGAATGGAATTTACCGGGAGAGTCTTTTTTTTGTAAAAAGCACATTGAAGAGATTTTTGGGTCAACTCTTAACCACTGAGGTCTGTAAACATAACTCATTAAGAGGAGCACATTGCGTGTCACATTTCCAATGAATGTAGTATTGAACTCTGCATTGCTATGACGCAGGAGGCTAGTATCAACCTGAATGTATCCACACCAACATATTGCATGGACTTGGAGAGCCTGTTCCTTTTTTTACTTTTTGTTTTTTTTTTAATCCTGCGTTACGACTCGACTCCTCTATGGATGCTTGTACTTTGCTGCATTTTTGATGGATGGCTAAACACGTAATGAACCCGACTCATCACACATCATTAAACCTCTTCACCAATGACAGTTCCGTGAAGAAGAAAAAAAAAAGAACTTTGTTTTGAAGAACTGATGTGTGTTTTATGAATGCAAAAAAAAAAAAAAAAAAACCTTCTAAACAACAGCTCGGAAAGAGAATGAACATGTCTAATTGGATGTGTGTCGATTCTGTTGGAGAACTTGCAAAATGTTTTGACTGTGGGGGAGGTTTTAATGACATATAGGAAAAAAAGAACTGGCTGCAATGTAGAGTGTGGGCTTTCTTCATCGTAGAGGAATCAGTAAACATCACGTTGACAGCTGATTTTTCCAAGACTCGCTGCATGTATCGATCTCTAAAGTGACGATTCCGAAATGGGAAGAGGTTTCCAGAAGTGTAACACGGAGTATTCGTTGGGATTGGGACCGTCACGAGAGCTTTGAGTATGGCGAAACGTTACACCACATCTCAATCAGTTGGATGGTTAGATCTCCGAGACTCAAAATGTTCCTCCGTCTTTGTAGCTCTTCTGGTTGATTCAATGTCATGATCTTGGGTTGACATTTAATGCAAAGTACATGTACAGATTTTTCGAGATCACCTTACCTCTTGGCCCTTGTCATCTATGTATAATACGCTTAGACTTGCATTGTAGTGTAGTGATAGTCAACTGATGGCTATTCCCACATGCAATGACGTAAAGTAAGAGGGCTAGCCCTGTGACTACTATAACACTTCATTACGACACAATAGTAAGTCTCGAGTGGCTTCTAACAGGCAGTCTATACCAAGATGCTTACGGAAAAATGTAACTTGACCTTTTATGGATGGAAACATTTTATTGTGCCTGATATATACTTGTTTGTACCCTTGTATATACGGAAAAGAGGTGAGCACTGTTGGGTCTTATATTTTATCTCCTGGGCCATTGCTTTCTGTGAGTTGTAAATATGAATCCATTGTCTATCATTCGAAGGGGGGAATCACCAGTTTAAAGCAATACTGTTACATTGGAACAAGTCCATTTGTTTACATGCATTGCTGCCGCCATGACCTCTGCACATTTGATAACTCCATTCGTGCTATCAGTGCCTGTTCCCTTCATTCCTGCCTTATTCTGCCATTGTACTTTACAAAGCACATGACACTGTAGAATATATATATTGACTGTGATATATTCTGCAAAAAAAAAAAAAAAAAAGCTCCATCACTTGGAACAAGGTGTAGCCATCCGCTGGCTTTTTGGCTGCTGCAGAACATCACTTTCTAGCCTACACAACCTTGTAGTTCTGCAGCAGACACATAGACGGTGGTTGCGTACCTCTGCACTAGAATATATACGTGTGTTTTATGTAGTCTTACAACAGTTATAAAATGCTATTAGTTGAAGTGCCTATGTTTGCTACCACCTGGTCACTTATGCAAGTAAGAAGTAGACCCTACATCCAAAGACATCTCCTCTTCATTCCAAAGCTGCGCCATTGTGTTCCATACTAACTAGCACTTTAATAACGCGTCATCTATGGATGATACCTGCCCCTTCTGACATAAGACACATCAGCGCTCACCGTTCTTGTTGTGTATATGTACTGATAATCATGAATTCTATGGTGGATGTAGTCGTATTCGGACCTCGCGTGGTCGCGCTCTTGATGAGATTGTATTGGCTTTATTAATGAAAGGTTTATGTCAACTTTTCAATATGGAAGACACCTTCTATAAGAGAGATCTAGAACTGAAGTACAGTAGGTAGTTACTGTATAAAATATGTATCAGCAATTCCATTTTCTTGTTTTACGGCAAAATGGGGACACTTGTGACACACAAGGCCCCCTCCGATCAGATTACCGCTTGTGAAGGAGCCTCCTACCGGTGTAAAGTGAGATAGTAAGCGAGATTTTGGTAGATTATTAATTATTGTTGTTTTTTTAACATCTCCCTGGTTTGAGATTAAATAAAGGTGTTGGCCACTTGAGGACAATAAAACTTAAAGGGGTTGTTCACTTTACCTCATGTTTTATGTAATGTGTGTGTAATTGCAGGGGGCAGGATATTAGATAATTTCCCAATATACATCTAGTAATAGTTCTGTAACACTTTCTTGATATGTAAAGTGAAGCCTCCTGTCTTTTACCTCATCAGTCAGAGATTCCTGTCCATAAAATGGCGGCAGAAGAAGGGTCATGTGATCTCTATCTGTCCATGAGCACTTCAAGGACCTAAATCTTATATTCATGAATTGTACATGGACAGATAGAGATCACATGACCCTCCATCTGCGGCCATTGTATGGACAGGAATCTCCAGCTGATGAGGTATAAGACAGGAGGCTTCACTTTACATATCAGGAAAGCGGAGCAGAACTATTACTAGATGTATATTGGTAAATTACCTCATATCCTGCCACCACTCCACCCCATTTACACACACATTACAAAAAACTTGAGGTAAAGTGGCCAACCCCTTTTATTGTCATGAAGTTTGATTGCAGACTTTTGATGGACCTTAGTGTCTCATAATCCAATCCACATGAAGCCCCAAAATAACACATCTTATAGATGTCCATGATATTGCCCAAGTGAATTCAGACATCAATTTGCACATGGATATCCTCAAGGCACCATCTTTTTGGGTTTCCTTTTGGACTGGATTTTTAAAGAGACTGGGCCAAATATGACATAATGGTTCATTTCTTTCTGTTATCATTCTTAACATGTTTTTTGTGACTTTATATTTAAGAACGGATAATGGAGAGAGAATGAACCAAATGGTGTCATGTGCTTGTTGCCTTAGTAGTCCTCTGCTTTGGTCACAACTTTATTACCACTCTGAGTTATCTCCATCTGCCCCATAGACATAAAATTGAGGGGTAGAGCCCATACGTGACCAATGCTTCATACAAGTGGGACCCCTTGGCACATTAATAGTCCCTGTAGTCAGACACTGGGTCCCTGTCATGAGGTTAGGTGGCCCAAGCATTAAGCTTTTGATGTAGGATCATAATGCAGTTCAGAGAACGAGGCTTATAAAGATCTGCCAAGATAAGACCACCACTACATCTACTCCTATGTGGGGAAATAAATATTCTGTAGGCACCAAAAATGGCCGCCCATAGTGTGCATTTTATCTCTCTCCGGTAGAGGACTAGCTGTAGGCAGGCTCAGTAGTAATGTGGTTAGTTTTGTACATCAATATTTGTAAGCCAAAATTTATGAAAGCCAAAATCTAACCAAAGTTCAGATATGGGACAATATTGAATTGGTTGAGACCTAAACTTCAAGATCTGCACCTATTTGCAGCAGCAAAGTGCATTTTCGTCAAATCCCTTTAACGAAATTGTAGGATGTTCATTAAAGGAAATCTGTCAGGGTGATTTTTGTCACTAAACCATCTACAGGTCCATATGGACCTATCTCTGGTCCTCCTAGCACCTGCTTGTTGCTTCAGTGAATCCAGGGTAGTAAACTTCAGCTTTCATGCGCAAGGGCAATGAGCCCCAGGACTTGCTTGATATAAGGAAATTTGGGCACTACACCGTTGGTCCTTGAGGACCTTTCGGTGGTTTATTGTCACCAATTGCCTTGACAGGTTCCCTTTAAACCAACATTAACAGATTTCTCTTCCTAGCTTATTGTACTTGTAGTATCCATGGGGGTGGCCTGGTTTTGAATCCATTTTCAAATTACATTTTAATGAATTTTCAGGTAATACTGTGGAACCCCTGCTCCTCATTCATTAGCAGAGCATGGAGTTGTTTCAAAGAGTCTCTTTGGAGGACCCAACATGTCCATGTTATATAGACCGGCCATTGATGTTAATAATAAATAAATCTACCACCAGGATGAAGGATTGTAAACCAAGCACACTGACATGCTGGTGTGTGCCCCCTCTGGAAGGATCTGTTGTACTTTTGGCTATCTGTGCCCTTGTTTTTAAGAAAAAAAGGCTTTTAAATTATGCAAATGAGTCTGAGGGAGTCCGGGCTCCATAAACCGGAGCCACTCGGACTCATTTGCATAATTTTAAACCCTTTTTTTCATAATGAACAAAAGGACATAAGAAGCTAAAAGAAGACCAGATCCTGCCAGAGGGGGCACACACCAGTATGTCAGTGTGCTTGGTTTACAATCCTTCATCCTGGTGGTTGATTTCCTTTAATAGGCGTTACGTAATGCTGAATTTCCCCTGTGGAGGCGCTGTAGCAAATATTTGCATCGGAGTTTATCTGAGCTGAAGGACACTTATAATTAAAGTGGTTGTCCCAAAGCCGATTTCTTCTCGAAATGATAAAGATAGCCGGTGCATATAGACTCAATGTACAGTATGGATAGATCTATGTCATACATACTAACATTTTCAACATCCTCTAATCTTTCTCTAATCATGACACTGATTTTTTATATGTGAGAAGAGAATGTCTTTTATATGTGAAAAGACATAAAAAAAATACTGTATGTACAGCACTAATGCAATCTAAAGGGTATTCCGCTGAATATAATGATATATAGAAGCTATATGTATAGGGGTGCAAGATACTAAGATGTAACATTATCTCATGTCAAATGTCTCTATATGAAGTGTCATCTATTGGGAAATGTAATATAGTGAATAAGATTTTAAGGAATTGCAGGGTAAAAAAGATTTTGTCAACCAAAAACTTAAATATGGCTGTGCAGAGGAATCCATATGTTACTGTGAGCGATCTTTATTATGAAGGTTGAGCAGTCTGTATCCATAGACCACAGTCCTTGCTGTGCTGGGGGGTGGAGACCTAGCTGCTGTGACTCACCACTCCCCCGATCTCCATAGAATTTCATTGTAATCTGACCTCAGTGAGCTGCTATCTGTCTGTATTGCTAGCAAGACAGAATTCAGCTGAGATTGTAGAGTGTTAAGAAGACTAGGAAGGAGGGAGAAAAATAAAAGCCAAAGTAAGTGGAGAAAGAACCATGTATTAAATGGAATCTTTTTTTTCCATTGTATGATTGATCTATGGATCTATTCATGAATGTTGGGAAGTGAAGATGATGTGAGTGATAGTGGAAGTCGCTAGCTTCTCCTTCTACTTGGGATTTGGTGGAGTTGAGTACATCTAGCAGACTGGGATGTAACGGCATGACAGCAAGTGTCACTGGAGTATGTGTAAGTTTTGCAGCACTTATTTTGTATAAAGGCAAAAAGTTCTAAAAACTAAATGATAGTATAATATGGTGTATAATACATTTCAACTTTTACAAATACATAACATAAGTACCATCATGACATTTATGGCATATCCATCTCTAGCTCTGATTAACTATTCTTCCCCTGCTTGCTAGCAAGATGGAATTCAGCAGAGATTAGGGAATACAGGCAGTCCCCCGGTTGCATAAGAGGTTCCACAGGTTTGTTCTTAAGTCAAATTTGTATGTAAGTCGGAACTATATATTTTATCATTGTAGATCCAGACAAAATTTTTTTTTGCCCCAGTGACAATTGGAGTTTTGAAATTTTTTTGCTGTAATTGGACCAAGGATTATCAATAAAGCTTCATTACAGACACCTTACAGCTGATCATTGCAGCCTGGGACTATAGTAAAGCATTCAGAAAGCTTCACCAGAGGTCACAATGGGTGGAGGGGTTCGTCTTTTACTAGGGGTCGTCTGTAAGTCGGGTGTCCTTAAGTAGGGGACCGCCTATATAAGGAGGAATGATGATAAGTGGAAAAACAACCTCTTTGCTCTGATAAGATAAGCAGAAATTACAAAGATTGTTGTATTCACTTGAACTTTTGATCATGGCAAAAAGTAGTGTCTGTCTGTTGTTGAAAAGTTAGTGACCATTTAAGATAAGATAATCAGATAATCCTTTATTAGTCCCACTGTGGGGAAATTACCAATTTAAAGGGATTTTATGGGAAATAAGATCAATAAGAACCAGGTTCTGCTGATTAGGATCCTCAGTGGGGATGAGCAGATCATTCAAGATTTGCTGAAGTTTCACCACGTTTTTCCAAAAATTCAGTTTGGTCCGAATGAAATCAGTCCAAACTGTTGTTGGTACATAAACCCTATCACAGGAGCAGCTGACTCATTTCAGTATCATAATGTAGAGAAACTCAATACACAAAATGCGATAGGACCTTTGGTGTGGGGGTCTAGATGTGCCTGGTAGGTTCGCATTAGGGTGCATCCACACGTTCAGTTTTACAGATGCAGTATTTGGAGCCAAAAGTAGATGTGGATGATAATGGGCGAGGACTTATCATCGAGAGAAGCTGCTACTTCTCTATTTTCACTCCACTCCTGGTCTGGACATCAAAAACTGCATCTCAACAACGCTTAAAGGAACAAGCAACAAACCCTTAAAGGAAATCTACCACCAGGATGAAGGATTGTAAACCAAGCACACTGACATACTGGTGTGTGCCCCCTCTGGCAGGATCTGCTCTTTTTTTAGCTTCTTATGCCCTGTTTTTTACAAAAAAAAGGCTTATGCAAATGATACTGGGGGTTCCAGGCTCCATAGGTGTTAATGCAGCCTGGAGCCCCAGGCTACGTTGCATAATTTTTAAAGCCTTTTTTTAGAAGGAAGGAGGCCATGGGTAAAATATAAGAAGATTACCACAGTCACGGTGCCTGGATCTATGAGTAAGTGCCCCTGGTTTATGATGATGGATTTTGATGGTAGATTTTCCTTTAATGGGCAGAGTTTAGAGCACGGATAGGTATCTATAGACTGCGGTAGCACTTGTATTAGTCCACCGCCATCTTTTCATTAAGCAGAAGTCACCATATTTGGAAACTAACACTATGAATATGAACCACTTTTTGCCTCCTGAGTTGATTTTGACATGAGATACTGTTATAATACTATTGATGAGAGCGGTTCTAATCCATCTTCTTCCTATGATGTACACAATGTGAGATGGACAGGGGAGAATAATTGCCAAGTTTGTCTCCGATCCCTGCAGGAAATCTCGGTCTTGCAGTTATTATTGGGGGTCCTGTAGGAGCTGCCTGTCTATGAGGTCCGGTCTATGGGCCGAGGTGTCTGTCCTGAGCCACAAATCAGCAAGAGTCTGCGTAACATCATCCGTTCTCTTGCTGCAATGGTCTAATTTCCTTGGTTTCTACCTTGTTGGTAGATCTAGTAATGTGACAATATTTGTCTTCTATAGTGTACACTACACTGAAACAAATGTTTTGTGTTCGTTCGTGTATAGAGTCGGAGGGGATCCGTTTTTGTTGCCGTCTCGGGCGCCGCCCCTGCTTTAAAGTTGTTGTGATCCATGCAGAATGGTGGTGAAACTATACAGGAATCTGTCGATGAGCATCTGCAAACCATTCCTAGGATGTATTTTAAGACTTAGCCGTTTCACTAACACCTGTTTTTGTTACGAGTATTTTTTTACATAGAATATCTTATAAAGAATAATCTGACTTGTAATCATTACTAGACACTTTTACGTATAAATATGAGAAAGAAAACTGTGTATAAATGATAACTTAGAGTTCACTCGTTACTTGCATACGGCGGAGATAGTAATTTTCACCCTGCATAAGCACTCGGCCAACAAATCATTGCAACTCAAGGGTTAAAGGAAGCTGTCACATTGTACCTAATGTCCTGTCTGCAGGCAGCATGTTATAAAGCAGGAGGAGCGGAGCAGATTGTACAGAGTGTCCTATCTGCAAGTAGCATGTTACAGAGCAGGAGGAGCGGAGAAGATTGTTCATAGTGTCCTATCTGCAGGCAGCATGTAATACAGCATGAGGAGAGGAGCAGATTGTACATAGTGTCCTATCTGCAGACAGCATGTTATAGAGCAGGAGGAGAAGAGCACATTGTTCATAGTGTCCTATATGCAGAGAGCATGTTATAGAGCGGGAGGAGCTGAGCAGATTGTATATAGTCTCCTATCTGCAGGCAGCATGTTATAGAGCAGGAGGAGCAGAGCAGATTGTACATAGTGTCCTATCTGCAGGCAGCATGTTATAGAGCAGGGTGAGAGGAGCAGATTGTACATAGTGTCCTATCTGCAGACAGCATGTTATAGTGCAGGAGGAGCTGAGCAGATTTCACAGTGTCCTATCTGCAGCCAGCATGTTATAGAGCAGGAGGAACTGTGAAGGTTTTTCCTCTATTCATTTTTGACCATTGGTCCTTCTTCATCCTGTTATAAGACCCCCAGCAATGTCTAAACTATAGATAGGGGGATAAGTTATTTTGACTTAACAAACCCTATAACTTACAGCTCTGTATGAACAATCAATAACGGAATATGATCACCCCATGGAGAGGACAGTGTCACGCTTCCTTTAACACTGCTGCCTTATGATATTTCACCTTGCGCATATATATATTATTATTATGATATATATATATATATATATATATATATATATATATATATATATATATATTACAGTGCCAAACATGTATAACCTTGGCCCATGAGCTTTAGGGGCCCATAGACTCATTTTCTCCATATGAAGAGACCCGTATGTTATAGTTGGGGGTCAGGTACAGGTTTTGCACTGGGGCCCAGTGACTTCCGAATTCAATCTACGCCTCACTGAGAAGCCTCTTTTATGACAGAGAGACTAGAGGCATATTCCAGATTGTATTGTATCTGTTAGACGTCACTCTTGATACATACACTTACTATCTCCATCGTGCATGGGTGATGGGTGCACTTTAACCATTTCAGCTGAACTCAAATACCACTGATGTTTTTGCACTTGACGTGACCTATTTTGTTTTCTATAAATTGTAGAAAGAAAGAAAATAAATCATTTGTATGGCAAATATGTCAGTGAAAAGAAAAAAAAAACCTAAAAAAAAAAATGCTCATTTAAAGTATCTATTGCTTTTTACAAAATATGGTCTATTTTTTTAATGTGTACACATGCCACAAGTTGCCAAATAAAAAAAAAATGAATATTATATGTAATAAATTCTGAATTTTTATTGTGAGTGGGTCTTTTTTTTTTAAGGCAGATTTTTTTTTGTATCGAAACGGTGATATTTTTCCAGGTGCTGTGGATTCTAGCTGAAGTTTAAGCTCCTCTGGAGGTGGGGAGGACCCCGGTGGTTACCTTATCTCACTTCATTTAGTTTGACACCCCCCCCATTCCTCCATAATTCACTCAGGAACTTGTCAAATAGCAGCATTCCAGAAGCATTAAGTGACCTCCAGTGCTGCGCTCTTTCTTGGCCGGCTCCTTATCCATCCATTATACAGGTTCCATTACACTTTTATAGGGGCAGGGTCTGCTTCTACTCAAGCTCATATTGCAAAACCTGCTGACAGGTAAATGAGCTCTGCTAAATGAGGGAGAGGGAAAAACAGGACACTTATGACACTTGTGCGGATAATACATTATCTAATAGGCAAGATTTTTCCATGATCCAAGCTCCACAACAGCAGCCGGGAGTATTTAGCCGCCTAGTACTGAAATACTGAAGACGGGATCCTGATAATGGGGCACATTTACTTACCCGTCCCGTTGACGCCACCAATCCGGAATGTCTGCTGAGGATTCGGGTCTGCCACGATTCACTAAGATCGTGCTTCCAATTTCCTGCATGTGTTGCTTCCACCGCTGAGGTCCACCGGAGTTCACCTTCTTCTTCCCGGTGAGTGCTGATCTTGCGACACAATATGGTTTTTAAATTCTGTGGTTTGTCCTAATCAGTCGGGTTGTCCGGCGTCCACGCCCCCCCCAATTTCTGTCGCATGCAAGCCGGCGCCAATTCGCCACAATCCGATCGCGTGCGCCAAAAACCCGGGGCAATTCAGGGCAAATCTGAAAAAAACGCGAAACCCGATGAAAATGCAGTGTTCGGATCCTTAGTAAATGTGCCCCATTGTGTCCCATATTAGAATAATTTTTGGTTTCGTTCTAATATCCGAATTCATACCAACATTATCAAGAATGAATGGATAAATCAAATCTCAAGGAACATAGCTGTAGTTAAAAGGGTTTTCCATCCCCTATTCTATTAATGACTTAAAGGGAACCTGTCATCAGTAATTGGCCTAATAAACCACTACCAGAATATTGTCAAGCAGCATCTAGTTTTTGTTTCTTTCATAGTCCTGTGTGGTGGCATCATCTAAAAAATCTACTTGCTATAAAGTCAAGGAGGAGGAGATTTTAACACTGATGTCATAGTGGGGATCTCTGATCGCCTCCTCCTCTTTGATTGAAATTATGCATCAGACTTCAGGATATCTGGTTAGCGATGTCTCTGGATGCAGGACCATCAGTTAAAGTGAAGGGGGCTTTCTGAGGCAGGGAAAGTTTGACCTCAGTGTTAAACTCTCCTTGACTTTCTACAACCAATTTACAGCTCACTTCAAAGCAGATTTTCTGGATGATGCCACCACAAGGGGCCATGAAAGACATCTCAAGACCAGGCATATAATGATCTATGCAACTGTGGGACATCACAGGACCAGGGATATAACGAACTATGCACCTGTGTGACATCATATGACCAGGGATATAACGAACTATGCACCTGTGTGACATCACATGACCAGGGATATAATGAGCCGTGCAACTGTATGATATCACATGACCAGGGATATAATGATCCATGCACCTGTGTGACATCACATGACCAGGGACCGTTTTTTATCTACAGGAGGTAAACACTGAAGCTTCCTGCAGAATGACAGTAAGCAGAGATCAAGAAATCAGTGAGGAACTGATACAGAAAGTATATTGGAAAACTGTATAACTTTTCATTACATAAACAATATCAAATATTTTCTGAAAGTGGACAACATGTTTAACCGGTTCTTACCGATGATGGGATGAGGCAGGACCCTTCATCAATGAAAATTCCATCATATCTTAACTTAGACAGAATAGAAGATTTCCATCTAGTTCTTTAGATCCCAATCCCTTCTCCATTATCATTTCACAACTCGCCACAATCAGGACATACAGTAATCTTCCTGACGCATGGAATCCCAGCCCTTAATTGTGTCTTTGGCTGGAATCCACTTTTCTGTATTTTGACAGCATAAAACTTTCCTCACAAGAATTTTCCAAAGCTTTGAAGCTTTTTTAACAATAACCTAAATATGGGAGAACCAGTTGAGAATATGGAATGAATAAAATTTACTTTCTGCAGTATCCCTAAAGTTTCTTTGCAGACGCGTGCGATCGCTGGTTACCGATTGGATGCATTTGCATAGAAAAGCATATGTGATTGGAGCATGGCACACCCCTGTGCGCTTTGATCCCGTTTCTAAACTTGTGACCATACCCTTATACAGACATTTATAGCCAATGCCTTTGGGCCCATTTGCTGCATTCCCAGTGTCACATCCATCATGAGGCCAGTTGAGCCGTTGGCCTCAGGACGGTGGAGTGCAGTAAAGTCCAGAAATGTGCAGATAGAAAGAGCAAAGTATCTTACTGCTATATAATGTAATTCAGGTAGAAAAAGAGTGGTCATAAGACCACTTAAAACAATTTAAAAAAATCCTCTTGAGGTCCTCAACCAGTAACATTCACGTCATTTTGGGGAGGGTCACTGTTCCCAATGAAGTCATGGGGGAGCGATAATTCTCCCCAAAATGGCAGCACCCAGCGCACGAGTGCAGCCATTTAAATGCCAGCATCGATCATGGGTGTTAACAGAGGGGGAAAGTTGAGCCAAGTCCAGGGGGAACCCGAACCTACACATTTTAGTACAAACTTTGTAGTTTGGGTCCAGTCAACACCAGAGACAAAGCATATCTGGAAAACCCTACACAATGCTGGTTTTATGTGTTGGGTGATTCAATGGGGCACATTTACTTACCCGGTCCAGTCGCGATCCAGCGGCGGGTTCTCTGCACTGGATTCGGGTCCGGCCGGGATTTAATAAGGTAGTTCCTCCGCCGTCCACCAGGTGGCGCTGCTGTGCTGAAAAGCATTTTAATGCGCCGGAATTCACCGAGGCCGTCTGAGTGAAGGTAAGCGGGTCCCGAGCGACACATTTTCGGTTCTTAAATGCGGCGGTTTTTCCGAATACGTCGGGTTTACATTCGGCCACGCCCCCCGATTTCCGTCGCGCGCATGCCGGCGCCAATGCGCCACAATCCGATCGCGTGCGCCAAAATCCCGGGGCAATTCAGGTACAATCGGCGCAAATCGGAAATATTCGGGTAACACGTCGGGAAAACGCGAATCGGGCCCTTAGTAAATGACCCCCAGTATCTTCTTGGATCAGCTTCAGTGTAAGAGTAAAAAGAATCCTAAAACATCAAATTTTATAAAAACAATCAAAAAGTTTTCCCCAAATTTTTAAGAAATTAAAATGTTTTCAAATAAGTCATAATCAAATAATGTTATTGATATAGAAATATGTATTTCTGTAACAGACATTTGATGAACGCAACCTGCAACAGAAATTTTTGGAGATCATTGCAGGACATCACCAGGGGACAACTTCACAACCAGCGGGCCACCTTTGAAGTTCAGCTGCCACCTCTGTGACCCAGGCCTCCTAGGACATATGGTTCAGTCACAGCCTAGTTGTCAAAGGTCACCCATCCCTGGCCCTTTACTGTTTGCACTAAGTGTCCATCCACAGGGCTTAAGTCCAGAAGATATGGAACCCCACAGATGGCTTTGATGTCTAGAAATTTCCTGACGTGCGGGGTCCTGTTTGTAGACATACGTTGCAGAGGAAGCTTGCTCTGTGTTTGTGTGGGAGACTGGAATAACAGAGGTTGCTGGGATAAAAGATCTACAGAACAGATTGAGGAATATGAATGGCATCTGTGGGGAGAGGTGCTACATGGTTACGGCACAGATAACGTTTCATCGAAATGATTCCTGGAATGCCTACGTTGTTTATAGACCATCTAGTAACACATTTCAACATCCAGCGCTTGCACTAATCTAAAATATTTCCTTTATGTGATTATTAAATGTGTTTTCATAACGATTTACAAATTGAGCAAGGTTCATGGATATGGACTCTCAATGCTACATGGTGGTCCAAATGTTTGGCGTCTCAAAGATGTGCAACATGAAGTTCTGTTACCATATCCAGCTATAACCATATCTATGGTGGTAGCACTCCAAAAAATGAATGGAAAAACGGAAGGGTTTATTCCAAAACTGGCGACGTTTCGGTGTGTATCACCTTTTTCAAGCAATGTGTGCATACAAAAGAGCAAACTTATATACCCCCTTGGTGGGAGGGTTCACAAAGTGACATCATAAACAAATGTGCAAATACAGCATTGTTAAGATAGCAGCAGTGATATAAAGTGTCAGTGCATAATTAATAAATATCATATACATATCACATCGTGTACTGTGTATAGAAGAGGTCATGTGCGACTGATTACCGGTGTCCGGCGTCTCCATGTGTATACAATGGCGATCCAGCGCCTAATCGCGTCTACACATCTCTACTGCGCATGACCGGAAGTCAAAACAGGCGCATGTGTAGAGAGAAGAATAGAGTGAACGGTGGCCATATTGGGTAAGGGAATCGCAACTTCTGTGTACTATTAAACGACTGGCAATAACGGGTCAGCGAAATTAGAATGTATCAATTAAAAAAGTCTTATAGACACAAGTGTGTGGTGATATATATATATACATTAAGAGACCACGTCACCCATCACGGGCCGGACTGGCAAAAGAGCTTGGCATAAATGCCGGCTAATGCCAGGACCCACGCATAGGTGTGTGTGGTGCACATGAACCCAAAGAATTGGGGTCGGGCACCTACACCGTGCAGGAAAGGCCCGCAATGTTGGTGACATTTCGGTCCCATACACAGTGAATACCCCACATACAAATGACCCAGTGCCGATTCAGATGTACATAATGCAGAATCCACGAAATGGCCCAAAGGAGACGTCAGTGCATGAATCAATTCTTCGAGTGCAAGTGACAGTGCATATAATGTGACAATGATCTAGGAGATAAAAGATAAAAATATTAAAATCACATAAAGAAGAGAGGTTTTTTGAATATGCAAATAACAAAGTCATTCAGAGGAGGGAAACATAGGTACCACAAGGCGGAGGATATATTCACATAATGGATCCCAGGTTAAAGTCCACATTCAAACCATGTGGTCTCAAAGTATTCAGCCTATATATCCATTGTAACTCTTTTTTACGCAAGAGTTTCTCCCTGTTGCCCCCACGTCGTAATGCAGGTACGTGATCAATAAGTGTAAACTTAAGTTGTGTTTCAGTGTGTCCACAGTCAAAGAAATGTTTAGAGACTGGAAGGTCTTGTTTGGCTTTTCTAATCACTTGTTAGTCCTCTACCGGGACTGCTGAGTCTTTGCACCCCATAATATGTATATAACAGTGATATCTTCTACAGTACCCAGCTGTGCTACTTCCCCCATGTGGTCTGCACTTAGTGGGAAAGATATGTGCCCTAAACCTCCCTGGGAAAAGAAGACTGCCTGGTAAAAAGAGAAGGGGGCCCCATTCAGAAGTCTGCTATGGGGCCAAACCTCTCCTAGTTACGCCCTTGAGTTTAAGGGTTATTTCTAACAAAATTCTTGATGACCCATGGGGGTCCAACACCAAGCACTCCCACAGACCATCTGTAGCTGATAAACAGGGAAGGGAACAGGGAAATGACAGCTCCATTCTCTGTGAAGTGGCCAAACTGAGTCACTGCGCCTTAGGTGCCATTCAAATTGATCTGCAGTAGCTTGATCTGACCACTACACAGAGAATGGAGCTGTCTGATTCCTGTTTCATTCTCTGTTCTGGGTTCCTGGGTGTTGCATAATGAAGTATTGAAGACCTATTGTATTCTTTGGATAGATAAACTATATTGTTAGTCCAGAAAAGCCCTTTTAAAGCAGAAAGCCGGAACACACTGCAGTGCATTCGGGGTATCCCGATGATTTCCGATTTGCGCCGAATTCCACCAGGATTTTGCATGCAACGGAAATGGGGGGGCATGCATCTTCTAGAGGGTTCATGACTCCCTCAGACAGCTCCTAACCTGGAGAGGGCACTGTTCGCAACTACTCCCTTGACATTGTACTGGCAGGGGTGTTGCATATGCAGCTGGTGAGCCCTCTCCATACACCTTTTGCTGCACAGCAATGTACATTAGTTTGCAGCAACAGGTTAAAGGACATTTTTTTAGCACATAACTTAAATACAGTGTAAAATATTGCAAATATGAACCTAATGATGCAATATATCACCAAAATAAACATAATACCATGTAGACAGGGCCGCATCTGCCATGAGGCGAGATGAAAATCTCGCCTCAGGCGGCAGAATGCGGGTCCCTGTAAAGGGCGGCGAAATTCGCCGCTCTAAAGTGGGCGATTCGGGCGTCCATTACGCCCGAATCGCCCACCAGCTAAATAAATCGCGCCTGTCTCTTTAAGACACAGGCGCGATTTATATGCGGAGCGACGCAGCGCCTTTCCGGCAGCTGCGTCGCTCCGTTCTAATCAGTGACACAGGCGTCATGACGTCATGCGCCTGTGTCACTGTGCGGAGCCGCGTCTCACAGGAGAGCCGCGTGAAGACCGGGGCCGCGCGCCGAGGGAGCAGCTGCCTGCAGGTGAGTGTGATTTTTTTTTATTTTTCATGTGCTGTCATTTATTTTATGTGGGGGAGTGGGGAGGTGTCGTTATCGTGGGAGGGGGGAGGGAACACTGTATACATTATATGTGGCCATAATTGATGTATACTGTGGGGGGGGGGTTATACATTACATGGGGCCAGAATTGTTTTATACTGGGGGCGGGGGGGGCGGTTGGTCACTGTATATATTGTATGGGTCCAGAATTATTTTATACTGGGGGGGGGGGGGGGTCTTGGTTACTGTGTATATTGTATTATGGGGCCAGAATTGTTTTATACTGGGGGGGGGGGGAGGGGGGTTTACTGTATATATTGTATTATGGAGCCATTATTGTGTATATTATATGGGGCCAGATACATTTAAACTGGGGCAGGGGGGGGGGGGTATTGTGTATATTATATGGGGCCAGATACATTTAAACTGGGGCGGGGGGGGGGGGGTGCTCTATATATTATATGGGGCCAGAATAATTTTATACTGGGGGGCTGTATATATTGTATGAGGCCAGATTATTCTTTTCCTGGGGGGTTATATATTTATATGGGTCCAGATTTCAGCTGGGGGTATACAGTATATTACTAAGCTGGGGGGCTGTATATGGAGTACAGTATATTACTAAGCTGGGGGGCTGTATATGGAGTACAGTATATTACTAAGCTGGGGGGCTGTATATGGAGTACAGTATAATACTAAGCTGGGGATGTATATGGGATACAGTATATTACTAAGCTGGGGGATGTATATGGGGTACAGTATATTACTAAGCTGGGGGATGTATATGGGATACAGTATATTACTAAGCTGGGGGGCTGTATATGGGATACAGTATATTACTAAGCTGGGGGGATGTATATGGGATACAGTATATTACTAAGCTGGGGGGCTGTATATTAGGGGGTGCTATATATTCACATTGGTCAGGGTTGCACTGTATGTAAAATCATGTAATATAATAACAGGGTGGGATATATTAGTTATAGGATACATTAGATTACTTTGCATAATTTAAACAAAATGTTAGGGGTCTGTATTAATAAATTGGGGGTGTTGTATATTGATTGGTGCTGTGCCTGCTATAATTCCAGTAGAATATATATAATGAAGGGATGTGTTATAAGTGGGTAGCGTGCGATCAGTTGTGTTGTGAGGGGTATATATTATTTAGGAGCGCAGTGTTGTTATCCAGGAGACTTTATACTGTAAGTGACTGTGGTATTTTTAGGGTCCCGGGTGGAGATGCTGCATGGAGCTGAAGATATCTGGCCGTGAATTCAGCAGTGATACGTCATGGATTGGAGAACCCGGAATAAAGTCCTCCTGATGGAAGAGATTGTCATCTATAAGGTACTAGATGCCACTAATGCCTCCCAGATCCTGTAGTCAGTCACACAGTGTCAGGGAGCTGTCTGTAGGGTTGTTACTTGTTAGTAAAGTTTTCCGCATTTACTTAAGAGGGAGCGGGGGGGGGGGGGGCAGCATTTTAATATTCGCCTCAGGCAGCAAATATGCTAGAGTCGGCCCTGCATGTAGACCTATGAGACTTATCCATCCCCTGGTAGAGGAGATTATGTGCTGTCAAGACATAAACCTTCAGGCACATAGGAAATTCTCCTCCACATTTTTGCTACATACCCTGAATCTTGTTATACAGCAGATGTGACGGTATTGCAGAGACACTAACAGGACTTATACTGTATATAATGTTCAGAGAACATATTAAAGTTTGGGTTTAATGAGTTCAATGAGAACCAAACTTTGCACACAAGCCTCGGTACAGGAACCTGACCTGAAATTTATTAAAGTCAATGGGGACCTGAATTTTGTGACATGAAAATGGCTGTAAAATGGGTGTAATAATGGGACAATTACCCTGCAAACAATGGGGATAGGAAAGGTCTTACAGGAAATCTGTCATCAGAATCCTTTATGATAAACCAGGGACATTACTCATAGATCCAGGCACCGGGGCTGTGTAATCTTCTTATATTTGTTATCCATGGCCTCCTTCCTCCTAAAATCTACTTTTAAAACTATACTTATGAGCCAGAAGGGCTCTGCGGTGTTACCAGAGCCCCTCTGTGCTGCAGCTTCACATGCTGTTACACTGTCTGTCCTCCCACTGCTCCCTCAGCACTTTTACCTCCCTCTGCATGATACAATTTCTGTACACAGTGGGGGGGGAGTGCTCCTGCACAGTTTAATAGCTTGTGAAGCTACAGCATGGAGGAGCTTTGGTACAACGCTAATTAGCATAAATAGAATAAAAGTTGATTTTAGAAGGAAGGAGGCCATGGATAATAACTATAAGCAGATTACTGCAATCACGGTGCCTGGATTTATGAGTAAGTGTTCCTGCCATTAAGAGTGAAAATGGACTTTAAGACCTCCAGACATGACATGAAAACTTAAATCCGCCCCTTCCCACAGACCATAAAGCCAAATGCTCCCCAGTAACTAGACTACTGCCATAGCTGTCCTAAATAGACATGTGGGGGGCATTTATTAGAAGCGTCTGAGAGCAGAACCAATCAGAGTTCAGCTTTCATTTCCCCACAGCTGTTTATAAAATGAAAGCTGAGCTCTGATTGGTTGTCATGAGCAACTAGAACAATTCTGGTCTCAGACACTTCTGATAAATCTTCCCCACTATGATGTTATCCTCTTCTATATCCTGGGGTTACGGTGGAAGAAACAACAAGTTGGGAGATTACATAGGACTTTCTTTTATTTTTCTACCTGCTCCACGACCAAGTAAAATAACATATTTCTCTAGTGACAGTCGTGTTCCCCGAGATGTTTTCCTTTAATTACCCTCAAGTACATGTAATCTGCCTAAAGAAAATATTTTTGCGCTTGTAGAGTTGGAAAAATAAATGATTCTTAAAATATTTGGCACAACTAATTTTTTTTCCAATTTGAATTGTTTAAGCCCTTACAAGGGGAAGGGGATGATGTATATGTCTCATGCCGGCTCCACAGGAACATATGTTGGTCCGATCCCACACACTAAACACGCTGCTCAAGATGGGAGTCCTTGCATCACACAGAAATATGATGCAAGGACTCCCTGTCTACCGAACAAACCACAGCACCAGCATTACGACAAATGATACAGTACCAGTGCTGCTGTTCAGACAGAGAGTCCTTGCATCACATTGTCGTGACCTTGCTGGATGGATGGTACACTACAATTTTAGATTATGTACAGTATATGTGATGCTTGGATGTGCAGGTTTCAAGTCTCAAAGTTTAGGGAAATTTTGAACTTTTGAACTTTGTTACTTTTAAATAGACAGTAAAAAAAATGGCAATGATGTTTATATAGGATTAATAGGATCCTACTGTTTGACAAGTCAGCTTCAACCTAAATGGTCCTTATGTCTCTATCACTAATAGCATTTTAGGAAAGTGTCCTGCGCTGAACCCCCTACATATTGATGGTTGACATTGTTACACACATAATAAAAACTCTACCTATGAATCCCTCGCCAAGTAATAATGCAGTGATCCACAAAGGAGTGACACGTCTCCAGGTATCCCCCTTAATGTCTATATCTACTGCTTTAAGTGAGCTAGCTGGAGTAACACAGCCACCTACTGGCCTGTAATTGTATTTATGTTTGAATGTTTGATGTTCATTATCATATTTTATCATTCATGTTTAGTGTTTACTATATGATGTCACCTGGTAGTAAGCAGGCTGTATGCTTGGCTGGCAGCTCAGAACTACAGTGATAAGGATTGGACTAGAGAGCCCATCTCCTCGTAAGCCCTGGTGGTCACTTTGCAAAAATACTGCACTTTTTGGTCCCACACAGAAATAATGGGGCAGATTTACTTACCCGGCGCGTTCTCTGCGGTGGATTCAGGTCTTCCGGCGATTCACTAAGGCAGTTCCTCCGACGTCCACCAGATGTCGCTGCTGTGCTGAAGTTCCCCGAGGTCCGCCGGAATGCACCTTCTTATACTTGGTGAAGGTAAGCGCGGGGCAATACAGGGAAAATCAGCGCAAATCGGAAATATTCGGGTAACACGTCGGGAAACCGCGAATCGGGCCCTTAGTAAATGACCCCCAATATGCACTTTATGCCTCCTACATAGCATTATTTTCTTCCTCACTAAGTAGAAATCCCCTTAGTGCAACCCCAACAGGCAATACTATCCTTATATACCACAAAGTAATAATACTTTATACACCACATTAATAGTAGTGCCACATTGTAACAGTTGTATCTTTGTGCCAACCGTATGCACCTAAAATACTTACCTGTGTCTGTTCACACTTACCATGAAGTAGTCTTTGGTATAGTTTACAGTGACACACTCATGCCGTCCTATACGGCCAGGATGTCTACAACGCCCCCATAGTATCCAAATATATCCACATCATGAGGGTTTGGATATAGTTAATCGTGGTATGAGTATCCAGGGCGCTGATCCAAAAATCCTGGGAATGCATCTAAGAGAATTATAGAAATGCGGCCATTGCAATGAAATATACTTTTAGTAACTTGTATTGTGTGTAAAGCTTTGATCAGTTCACAGTTTTGGCAAGAAACTTAGATTTACAGAATATTTTTGCACCGATGCAAAGTAGCATGAAGGCGCTTGTATTTTGTGTTTCTACAATGATCACGGTATCTGCTTTCTACAAAGTGTGTGCGAACTGTTCACATCTTGTTAGGAAAAGAGGGTTGCAAAAATCTTCATACCCCTTAAATCTTTCCCCATTTCTAAAAGGAACCTGTCACCAGATTTTACCCCAGTCCCCTCAGGTAGGGTATGAAATGTACTTTCTAGAATTCCCTCTTTTATCTGAAATCTCAGCTGCAAAAAAATCTGCTCCAAAAATTGATGAAGTTTTTTTGTGTTAGATGAGTCAAGTTGAACCCCTTCATCCATAACTTTTTTTAATTTTCTTTTTTTCTCTATGTTACTATTTGTACTTCCTATTGGTAGTGCAACACCCCTGCCAATGAGCATGGCAGAGGAGTGGTTGTGAATAAGCCCCTTGTACTATTCAGTACACAAAGAGGTAATATGCAGCAGTAGATACTGCCTGGATAGGCAAGGGTTAATCTTATTTAATATTATTGCATAATGTTATTGCCCAGTTACATGCTTCAGTGTAAACTGGAGAGTGATCTCAGAGAGTGAACCTCAGGAGTTCGGTCACCAGCCTGGTTGCAGATGTCTGTGTCTAGGGCACTCTCATTCTAGTGACTGTCTGTGTTTCGGGCACTCTCATTCTAGTGACTGTCTGTGTCTCGGGCACTCTCATTCTAGTGACTTTCTGTGTCTCGGGCACTCTCATTCTAGTGACTGTCTGTGTCTAGGGCACTCTCATTCTAGTGACTGTCTGTGTTTCGGGCACTCTCATTCTAGTGACTGTCTGTGTCTCGGGCACTCTCATTCTAGTGACTTTCTGTGTCTCGGGCACTCTCATTCTAGTGACTGTCTGTGTCTAGGGCACTCTCATTCTAGTGACTGTCTGTCTCAGGCACTGTGTCTCAAGCACTCTCATTCTAGTGACTGTCTGTGTCTCGGGCACCCTCATTCTAGTGACTGTCTGTGTCTCGGGCACTCTCATTCTAGTGACTATCTGTGTCTCGGGCACTCTCATTCTAGTGACTGTCTGTGTCTCGGCACTCTCATTCTAGTGACTGTCTGTGTCTCGGGCACTCTCATTCTAGTGACTGTCTGTGTCTTGGGCGCTCTCATTCTAGTGACTGTCTGTGTCTCGGGCACTCTCATTCTAATGACTGTTTGTGTCTCGGGCACTCTCATTCTAGTGACTGTCTGTGTCTCGGGCACTCTCATTCTAGTGACTGTCTGTGTCTCGGGCACTCTCATTCTAATGACTGTTTGTGTCTCGGGCACTCTCATTCTAGTGACTGTCTGTGTCTTGGGCACTCTCATTCTAGTGACTGTCTGTGTCTTGGGCACTCTCATTCTAGTGACTGTCTGTGTCTCGGGCACTCTCATTCTAGTGACTGTCTGTGTCTCGGGCACTCTCATTCTAGTGACTGTCTGTGTCTCGGGCACTCTCATTCTAGTGACTGTCTTTGTCTTGGGCACTCTCATTCTAGTGACTGTCTGTCTCGGGCACTCTCATTCTAGTGACTGTCTGTGTCTCAGGCACTCTCATTCTAGTGACTGTCTGTGTCTCGGGCACTCTCATTCTAGTGACTGTCTGTGTTTCGGGCACTCTCATTCTAGTGACTGTCTGTGTCTCGGGCACTCTCATTCTAGTGACTGTCTGTCTCGGGCACTCTCATTCTAGTGACTGTCTGTGTCTCGGGCACTCTCATTCTAGTGACTGTCTGTGTCTCCGGCACTCTCATTCTAGTGACTGTCTGTGTCTTGGGCACTCTCATTCTAGTGACTGTCTGTGTCTCCGGCACTCTCATTCTAGTGACTGTCTGTGTCTCGGGCACTCTCATTCTAGTGACTGTCTGTGTCTCCGGCACTCTCATTCTAGTGACTGTCTGTGTCTCGGGCACTCTCATTCTAGTGACTGTCTGTGTCTCGGGCACTCTCATTCTAGTGACTGTCTGTGTCTCCGGCACTCTCATTCTAGTGACTGTCTGTGTTTCAGGCACTCTCATTCTAGTGACTGTCTGTGTCTCGGGCACTCTCATTCTAGTGACTGTCTGTGTTTCAGGCACTCTCATTCTAGTGACTGTCTGTGTCTCCGGCACTCTCATTCTAGTGACTGTCTGTGTCTCGGGCACTCTCATTCTAGTGACTGTCTGTCTCAGGCACTGTGTCTCGGGCACTCTCATTCTAGTGACTGTCTGTGTCTAGGGCACTCTCATTGTAGTCACTGTCTGTGTCTCGGGCACTCTCATTCTAGTGACTGTCTGTGTTTCGGGCACTCTCATTCTAGTGACTGTCTGTGTCTCGGGCACTCTCATTCTAGTGACTGTCTGTGTCTCGGGCACTCTCATTCTAGTGACTGTCTGTGTCTCGGGCACTCTCATTCTAGTGACTGTCTGTGTCTCGGGCACTCTCATTCTAGTGACTGTCTGTGTTTCGGGCACTCTCATTCTAGTGACTGTCTGTGTCTCGGGCACTCTCATTCTAGTGACTGTCTGTGTCTCAGGCACTCTCATTCTAGTGACTGTCTGTGTTTCGGGCACTCTCATTCTAGTGACTGTCACTTTGTCTATGGGGAGATTTATCAGAAGAACCAATCAGAGCTCAGCTTTTATTTTTCCACAGCTGTTATTAAAATTACAGCTGATCTCTGATTGGTTTCCATGGGCAACTAGAACAGTTTTACCTCAGATATTTCTAATAAATCTCCCCCTATCTCTGTCTCTATCCATCTTACCTCACACATAACATGTTATACTCATTGCCTATAGTAACCAATCACAGCTCAGAGCTCATATTAACCCCTTAATGACCGCCGTATCGGCTTTTTACGGCGGTCATTAAGGGTACTTCTTCTGACGCGAACACCTTTCTACGGCGGCGCGTCAGAAGAAGATTTCGGGACACCGGGTCTCGCTGGTGCCGGTGTCGGGCTGTGATATCACAGCCCAGACCCGGCACTAACACCCGGGATCGGAAAAACTCCGATCCCGGGTGTTAAACCCCTTACAAGTGTGTCCCCCGTGGATCGGACCCCCCCGGTGTGCTTACCAGGGGATCCGATCCCTCCTTCCAGCTTCTCTCCCCGCCGGGTTCTGCCTTCCTGGCAGGATGATCGGATGATCGCTTATTCAAGCCAAGAAGTAGAAAGTGTAAAAAAAGTTAAAGGGGTTATCCGGGTTTAAATTTTATTTTATGTTCGGGCTGGGGAGGGCTAGTTAAACATAATAAACATGTACTTACCTCCTCCGGTGCTGCCGATGTCCCGCGCCGCGGCCCGTCTTCTGTGTGCGCCGGTTTCATTACACCGGCGCACAGGGAGCTTCCGGCCGGCCGGAAGCTCCCATGCGCACCATCTCTCAGCGCTTACAACGCTGAGAGATAGGGACGGATGGGAGGAGCCGTCCACATCGTGGACCGGAAGCTCCCTGTGCGCGGCTTCCGTGCCCCTGTAAACAAACAGGGGCATGGATCGAAGGGACCGCGGCGCGGGACAACGGCGGCGCCGGACGAGGTAAGTACATGTTTATTATGTTTAACTAGCCCTCCCCAGCCCGGACATAAAAAAAAATTTAAACCCGGATAACCCCTTTAAAAAAAAAAATTAAATCTTTTTATAATATAATTAAATAAATAAATAAAATAAAAGTCCCATAATCTCCCCAGTAACACATAAAATGCAAATAAAGTAAATAAAACACAAAAACACGTACATATCTGGTATCACCGCGTCCTTATTAATCTGTACAATAAATCTAAATCAATATTGAACCCGCTCGGTGAACTACGTAAAAAAAATCTCGAAAAACTTCCCATAATATACAATTTTTCATCAAACACCATCACAAAAAATGTTCTAAAAAGTGATCAAAAAAGTTACGTTCCCTAATATGATACGACTGAAAAGAACAACTGTTTTTGCAAAAAAATAAGCCCTCAACCAGATCTGACAACAGAAAAATACAGGAGTTATGGCCCTAAAAAGTTGTCAATAGTAAAAACAATGCGATTTTTTCCAATATTGGTTTTGCTCAGGAAATTGAGCAAAAATAAGAAAAACTATATAAATGAGGTATCACCGCAATCCTAGTGAACCAGAGAATAAAGATAAAATATTATTTTTACATTACGGTGAGCGGGGGGAAAAAATGCTAACAATCCAAAATAAAAATTGATGATTTTTTTTTTTGTGTCCCCCTTGAAATAGTTAATAAAATCTCATGAATAAGCTTTAGACTCCCAAAATAAATTATCTATACATTGTATCTCATCCCATAAAAAATAAGCCCTCATATGTTTGCATTACCAATGTGACAATACAAATCTGCTGTGGATGGCGCCTCCATTCATTCTATACTCGGCCGTGCGCCCATACAGCAGTCACCACCACATATGAGGTATCTCTACACTCGGGAGGAATTGGGCATCAAGCGTTGCAGTGCGTTTCATCATTTAATTTATTCTGAAAATGTCAGTTTTGGCCTAAATGAATGTATTTTCCAAAAAAATTCTATAGTTTCTAAATCGCAAGTCCATATTTTTTAACCCATGTGAAACACTTAAAGGGTTAATAGACTTAATAGAAGTTGTTTTACATATGTTAAGGGGTGAACTTTCTATAGTGAGGTAATTTATGGGGTTTTACTATTATTTAGGCCTCTCAAAGTCACTTGAAAGCTGAGTTTTCCTTCAAAATGTGAGTTTTGGCGATTTTCATGAAAATAAGAGAAATCGCACCTAAAGTTCTGCGCCTCATAACATCCTAGACAAATGACCGGAAGCATAAATTATCATCCCAACATAAAGCAGATATTCTGTAAATGTTAATTATCAAACTTTTTGGGAAGTTTTACATCTTGTCTGGAAACCAGAACATTTCAAACTTGGAAAATGAAGAATTTTTTCAAACTTTTGCCAAATTTTCACTTTTTTTCAGAACGAAACGCAAAACTTATCACTTAAATTTTAGAACTAACATGAAGTACAATGTGTCAAGAGAAAACATTCTCAAAATCACCCGGATATGTTAAAGCGTTCCGAAGTTATAACCAATTATCGTGAGACAGATTTGAAAAATTGAGTCTGGTCATTGAGCTGAAAACTAGTGTCGGTGATAAGGGGTTAATGACCTGTGGCAGAACAGCAACCAATCACAGCTCATCTTCCAACTGCCAGCAGAAGACAATGGCTCCTGTATATGGTAGGTAATAAGTGGATTTTGGAAAGCGTGGGGTGAAAATTTGGGCTTGAGTCACAGGCAACAACTGTGCAAAATTTGGTGATAATAAATGCGATGGTGCCGATTCCTTTAGCGGACACACACACATCCAGCTTTATATATTAGATCAGGTTAGTTTGTTTCTAAAACATCAGAATATTCTTTATTTAAGTTGCTTTGTTTATATGGCAGAATTCAGGAAATCCTCCGGATTGCTATATTTCATGATGTCTTCCCTGACAGCAGAAAGATGCAAGGACCCGGAGATACTAGAGGGTGGAGAGTGTGTACAATATGTGCGATGGTCAAAGAGAGACACAATAGCGAACAGGAAGTAGATAGACAAACACAGAGGTAAGATATACATCCCAATCCTGTGTATAAACACCGCCATACACGTCATGTATACACAGGTCTGTATAATTACTGCTGATTCCAACATTTTTTTTTTAAATCCATTTATTTTGTTATTCCAATTTTTTTTTTTTAAATTATATTATTTTTTACTGGGAATTTATCCAATTGGAAGATAATACAGTGGATTCTGATAACATGGACCACCTATAATGGTGTTCCTCAAACTGTTTTGAACCTGACACCAGCTGCATGCAAGAAAACTTTTCTATGGAAATCTGGGAGGTAGTTATGCCAAAAAAATTCCAGTTCATAAGCTATCGTATTTTCTGGACTATAAGGTGAACTGGTAGTCTTCCCCTCGCTGCTCTTCTCTCTAACAGCACAACACCATGAAATGTGACTGTTCTCGTTATATACCTTCTATCTCATCCCAAACAATGACAAAGCATTCACCCATAGACTTGCATTGAGTCCCCATAATATTCTATGATAGAAAGGTCCTAAAGTGGTAAACAACTTTCCAGACAGAACCTGTCATTCTTAAGGTCAGGCTGCCTGCTTTTCTGGTAAACAAGTCTGTTTTTCTCCTGCTAGACAATTTCTACTATAGCTCCTTAATTAGAGATACACAGCCAGAAATGTCTGTCAATACTCATTAAAGGGAACCTGTCACCAGGAGACCCATTTTTAGCACTCCCGCAGTCCCCACAGAGCATAGCATAGCATAGGCAGGGGCGATGACACCGGTTTAGGCGGCAGATGAAGTCCCGTGGTTCGTGCAATGGCTATTTGGCCCGGAGCTCTTCCCGTTTCATATATAAGTCGTACTTTTGATTTCTAAGAAAATCATAGGTTTTTTTGTGCGCCTTATAGTCCGAGAAATACGGTAATTTAATTAGCTATCTGCAGGTATGTATCTGCTAGTAGAGGTTTTACCTTGTCCATCCAGGTTACTCTCCTTTTGTCATGCTTTCTGCTAACCATGGGAAACCATATAGAACAGCTAGTGATGACAGGAGACTTGTTGGGAGGGGCTGTACGAGAGAAGTACAAGAAAATAGGACCTCGAGTTATGTCACAAGCATGTGCCTCATGCTGTCCTGATTTATATAAATGCCCTCAGTGCTCTGGTCTCAGTGCCCATAGATGATGTCACAACCAGGAAGTGCCGCCCACTTCAGGAATAGCTGAATGTGATTTTATAAGAAGGGATGATACATATACCAGGTTATATCTCAGGCTAGGAAGAAACCAGCAGCATGATACAGGGATCGTTGGAATTGTTGTCACAGGCTCTCTCCAGCTGTGCTAAAACCATTTTTGTCAGTAACTTTACAGTTACGCTTTGAGTTCCCCACTTAAAACGACCCCTTTCAGCAGCTCCCATTTTTTGACCTCTTTCCTGAAGCACCCCCTTGTCTTTAATGCCCAATTTTATAAACTTTTGTCATGCATATGATGCTCAATTTCAAGCAATACTCTCCACCTGTCCTCCTCCTCCTCTGTTGCTTTGAAAAATACATACTCCTGCTTTTTAAATTTATAAATACTGAACAAATGTGTGATGGTCCATGGATACAATTATTAATGATAAAATCCATACAATAAGACACATAAACAAAAGATATGGGTCATATGGATCCAATCTGATCCTCTTCCAGTTGTCCAATTGCTTTTCCTCCTCTAATCCTCTCTTAGATCCTCCTCCTTGACTCATCTTCTGCCCTTCCAGTTCTTACCCCTGACTCCTCTCTGCTGTCTCGGCACTTTCTGCGGTGAGTGGGGCTTTTTTCCCTGTGACTTACTGCTCTCCTCCCTCCTCCATTTAGTTTCTATGTAATATGACAACTCCATGATCTTCTTCATTGCGGCTTGTAAAATGGATTTAGCTAAAATGTAAAAGTGAAAAGCAGATAAGAAGAGCAGAATACTGGTGTCAGCACCTGCCCAGCAACTGCGCAACCACCACCACCACTAGATAAACGGTTAAGACTGAACTAGATCTCACAGGGGACTAGAGATCACAGGAGACAGAAAAATAAGCAGCAAGGAGTCCAGGCGAAACTGGGCACTTATAGAAACTAGGCACTGCCTCAGGTGGAAGGAGCAAGCAATTACAGGTCCAGAGTATTAACTCTTGCAAGACAGAATCTGAGGGGTGTGGAAGATGCAACATCCCCCACCGGGGCCTAGCCTTTTCTTGGGGCCTGGAGTCAGCCGGGGCCCGCAGTACCTGAGTGGCTGGGGGTTGCGGCCTAGGCATGCTAGTGTCACGGTTCTTGGTATGGGGAACCGGAGGGCTGTCCTACAGCCTGGCAGGTCTCCAGCAGGGTGGTGTTGGCAAGAAATGATGAGGGAGAGGCTGCTATAGCGGATCTCCCTGGGGCAACCCTTTGGTGTCTAGAGTATGAGTCTCTGTGTGGTGGACAGGGTGCCCGTGATGGTGACAGCCGTAGTAGCAGGGACCAGACGGAGGCAGACGTTGAACAAAAATAACTTACAGTTCTTTATTGGAACCGACAGGAACAGTAGCAACGTGCCTTAACAGGATGGTAGGATGCTGGAGATGCAGTTGGAGGGAGCCACAGGAGGTAGATCGCCAGCCTGGATGCAGAGGGCAAGCTGGGAGGTAGCTGTGTCCTGGAAGGATGCTTCAGCTTGTCCTGGGTTGCTTCAGGTATCACCCTGGAAGGTAGGATGATACCCCTTTCCTCACTGACTAACTCACTACACTCAGACAGGGAACTGGGCTCACCTGCTCTGGTCTGGTGTGCTGTCTGCACTGACTCCTCTGAGTCTCTAATCTGATCTGTTCAGACTCCTTGGTCTGACTGCACTGAACTCTAGAAGTTTCCTGACCACCCCTTTGTTACTCCCACTAGTCAGGTGGTGGCTACTCCTCCAATTACATCTCAGCTCACAGATTCAAGATTTAACACATGTGATTGGTTGCTGGAATTGCATCACATAAAACAATGAACTCCTGCCTTACCAGGCAGACTCTACCGCTGCAGTGCTCATCTGTGTTATGTAGTGACATGCTGTGGGGTTGATCAGACCCTACACAGGCTGCAAGCTACATGGTGGGACGTATTCGCAACAACCTCTCTGCCTTGCATCGGCGAGGGTGTTGCACAGACATAAACACAAACATTAAGGCACAGTTCACATACATATTAACGCCACCTATGGACAATGCAGCGTTTTGGCACGGATGTGACAAGTGGAGTATAAGTCAAAGTAAGTGGAGAAAGAAGCAATTTTCTCTGATAAGATACATTACACTTTTTTGTAATTACTTGTTCTATCGATGTTTTGGGGAAAAATAAATGTCTGTATTCAATATTCTGAGACAGATGTATTTTCTAACATCTCTATGTAAGGGGCAGTATTAGGGGTCATGTTTGAAGCTTTCCAGTACACTCTCAATACGGTAGGAAGTACAACTTGTCCTGCAAATAACAGAGCCAATGTAAAGGGAAAAATAAAAAAGTGCATGGAAAGTGAAAACCTAACACAAAAACGGCAAAAGAACGAGGCAATAAGGGGTTAAACCTCTGAGCAGACTGAGACCTTACAGAATTTATGTAAAATATTTGTCCCTCCACATCACCTCTGTGACTATGGTAATCTTCTTATATGTGTTATCCATGGCCTCCTTCCTTCTAAAATCAACTTTTATAATTATGCTGTTGAGACTTAGCACTTGTGCAGTAAGCACAAGTGGAGAGGAGGGTGAGAGAGTGGAAAACAGAGAGGCTAGGGTAGCACCTCAGGCTCGCTAGCACAATTTAAAGGTGTTACCAGAGCCCCCCTGTGCTGCAGCTTCACAGGGTGTTGCACTGTGCCGGAGCAATTCCCCCCCTCTAACTGTGTTTTGAATCTTTCTCGACTGCCATAAAATTACAGCAGGCATAGGGAGGGGAAAGTGTCAAAGGAGCACGGGGGAGGATGAGATGTGCACCTACACAGTCTTACTGCCTGTAAAGCAGACAGTCTAATTAACATCATTTTAAAAGTTGATTTTAGGAGCAAGGAGGCCATAAAGAAAACATATAAGAAGATTACCACAGTCTCTGTGCCTGGTTCTATGAGTAAGTACCCCTGGTTTATCATGATGGATTGTAATGAGTAAATTTCCTTTAACTTTTTTTCTACTTCTACTACAAAATTTTTAATATTAATAGATTTTTTAATATTTTGAAATCTCCTTTTTACCTGTCATGATTCATTATTACCTGTCATGATGTCATGATTAATTATTAATATTTGTTTCATTGTGAATACACAGTGGCCTACATTTATTAAAGCGTTTGCGCCAGTTTTCTGTGACTTTGCAATAAAAATAATGTGCAGACTGCTTGTACATGTATTTATAAAGTGTCTGCGCCAGTTTTGTGTCGCGGCTGCACTGTGTCCGACAAGAGAGAAAAAGTGTGCACCTAAAGGAGGGTGTTACTGCTTAGATGGAGATTGCGCCACATCTATTACTGACGTGCGCCACAATTCTGCTGCATGCACAAAGTGCACCAAAAAATAAATGGTGCCCACTTCCGGAGCAGTGCAGGGGGCGCCAGATTAATGGAGATCGTGCACCAGTTTTGATTAATCTTTCCGCACACTCCGCATGCAAACTACACATAGTATAGACTGCACTGATTTTGATAAATATGGACCAGTATTTGTAGCTGCAAAATCACTGCATTATCTAAACACACCACTAGATGGAGCCAAAGCCCCACATGATTGAGATGGATGCAGAAAACTGATGTATTTTCTTACCACTACATCAATGGATAAAAAAGTGTTTATGCTTAAAGGAGTAATTAAAAAGTGATAGCACAACAACCAGATCCTGAGAATCCTGCAGTATGGTTCCCATTTTTTTTCCTGTAAGGCCATCTACTGTTCTAGGCAACAGTCGCTACCAGTAAACTGTGGGGGGTTCTATACCAGCGCTGTATTCCCTTTTTTCTATACGCCTTATTCCTTATTCAGATGACATTGGTAAACCTAGGATACAGAAAACATTGCCACTTGTGCAATCAGTTAAAGAAAGTTTTCCCAAAATAGCAAAGTTTTAGCTATATCAGTTCAATGGTTCCATTCATTTCAAGTTGTTTAAATATCTATGATGTGAGCTCCCCCTAGTGGTGACGGTAGACAAAATGACATTAGTCTTAATTGTGCCTGTATAAATGTGGCCTTGCATTAAAGGGGTTTTCCCACCAAACAAGTTAGTACCTTTCCACAAGATAGGGCCTAACTTGCTGATTGGTGGGGGTCTGAGTGATCACAAGAACGGGGGGTCCAATGGGGACAGAGGTACCTTCGTGAAACCCTGGTCGCTCCCCGAGAGGAGCAGATGGCCATGCATGTCCGTTCTCCATCACTGAGACCCCCACCAATCACCTGTGGATAGGGCCTAACTTGTTAGGTGGGAAAACCCCTTTTAACTAAGGGTTTTTATAGTGGAGATTTAATCAATTCTTAACAGTTTTAATTATTTCGACTAATCATTTGACTAATCGCTTCACTTCCTGACTTACTACTTTAACCCCTTACAGACATGTGACGTAATACTACGTCACATGCCGGGTGCGGGTGAGCCCTCTCCATGGCCAGTAAGTCTTTGCTGCATATTGTAGCAAAGGCTTACCGGTAACACCCGCGATCCGTGCCGGCACCGATCGCGGGTGTTTTCCTGCTGATCGCTGCCGGCAAAACTGCCGGCGGCTTCAAAAAGATGGCGGCGCATGGCCACCAATATCTTTTTGAGGATCGTCGCTCACCGTGACGTCATCGGGGAGCGGCGATCCATCGCCATGGTAGCCTCGGGTCTGCCGAAGACCCAAGGCATCTTCGGGTTAACCCATTCATTACAATGTGCTATCAGCACACTGTAATGAATGAGGAGTAAAATCCCCATATACTGCCATACTGTAGTATGGCAGTATATGATAGAATTGTACAGACACCCTAGGATTAAAGTACCCTAGGGAGTCTGAAAAATAAAAAAAAAGTTTAAAAATGTTTTTTTTTCTTGTACAGGAGGTTTTAATTTTTGTAAATGTATGAAAATATTATAAAACCTATACAAATTTGGTATCCCTGTAATCGTACCGACCCAAAGTATAAAGTAGACATGTCATTTGGGGCGTACAGTAAAATCCATAAATTCCAAGCCCACAAGAATATGGCACAAATGCGTTTTTTTTTACCAATTTCACTGCATTTGGATTTTTTTTCCCGCTTCCCAGTACACGGCATGGAATATTCAATACCACCATTTTGAAGTGTAATTTGTTACGCAGAAAATAAGCCATAACACAGCTCTGTACATGGGAAAATAAAAAAGTTATAGATTTTTTGAAAGTGGGGATTGAAAAAAAAAAAACGCAAAAACAAAAAACTGTTTTAACTATTTTGACTAATCATTTGACTAATCGCTTTACTTCCTCACTTACTACTAAAGATCTCTGCTTGCTGTCATTGCATTGAAACCTTATCTTCACACAAGTTTTTTTTATATTTCTCATCTTTAGCTCCTGGAACAGATCCTGAGTCAACTCTTAGGCTATATTCATACTGCCGTTGCCCGCCCGTACCGTACCGTAGCGGGCAACGGCAGTGCACGGGGACAGAAGGAGGAGGTGGGCGCAGCTCACCCCTGCCCCTCTCCATAGGAAGTTATGGTGCACGGCGCCGTACTACGGAGAAAGATAGGACATGTCCTATCTGTTTCCAGGGTACGGAGCGGTACGGTGCCGCACGTGAGCGCCCATTGCCGTCTATGGGGGACGTATATCGGCCGTATAGACGGCCGCATACCGCCGTGTGCTGGAGAGGAGGAGGAGGTGGCCCCTCCTCCCTCTATAGAGAATAGCGGCGCGCGGCCGCACACACGCCAAAAGATAGAGCATGCTCTATCTTTTTGCGGTGTACGGCCCAGAACAGTGCCACGCATGTGTGGCACCGTATCCCCGCCGTGCCGCTATTGCCGTCTATGGGGACGTACATGCGGCTGCAAATTTGCGGCCGCATGTACGGCCCCGCAGACGGCAGTGTGAATGAGCCCTTAACACTGAACCCAATCCATATCTTAGAGTGTTTGAGTTTCTGCAGATGGTGTGATGTCACTGGATGGTGACTGCAGAAAAGCAGAGATGGGTGATAGAGTGAGGCTCAATTACCTCTGGAACCTATGTCATGTTCTGTGTCTGATGATCCAGGGGACATTATTACATTAAAGGGGGCGTATTTTTACCTTAAGGGGTCATTATTGCGATGTAAAGGGCACAACAATGGTCTGTTCTAGTGTGGGGAGGCACATATTGGACACTTTAGCACTTTTACTGTAGTATTTCGTACTGGAGCACAATATGGGGTATCTATTTGACACTGTACAACTACTGTCTTTCTATATGTTGGTTGAGAGGTGTGTAAAATTCTGCTAAAGTGAAGTGACATTGATGTGTGTGCATTGCAAACATCAAATAGCCAAGTAACAGCTGGAGAAGTCATCATGGTGGCCTGGGCCAGATGGAATATATTTGAATACAGAAGTGTCACCTGCTAAATTTTTGCTCTACTGTGTTTGGTTACGTGGTCTCAAGAACCCCCTGTAGATCTGGGATCTACAACTATCTGGTCACTGGAAGGTGGTAATATTGTTATACTCAGTGTGGGGGCCACCTATGTTTCATCCCACATGTGCTAAGCCCCTCGCTATGTTCGGTTCCTTTGTACATCTACTGCTTTGACCCTAATTTTCCTAAAGACACCAGCAGTATATTATGTCGGGGTTATTAGATTTAGTTGTTAGACCTGGCGTCGTAGTAGATGATTGTGGCCTATTTCATTTTATTACAAACTACTAGACCATTGGAGAAAGAGCCTCTTATACTTTACTGATGGGACAATTATAGTAATTTTGGGATGTGGTGATGTCAGCCGAATTCTTCTATGCTTGGAAATTTCATCTTTCATCCAAATCCAAGAGAATTTCAGCTATTACGAGGTATGAGACTTGGCAGCGAGTCCCCTCTGTACATCGAGGAGATGAATGCCTTGTGTTCTCTTAGGTAACGAAATGTGTTCGCCATCTCCTGCTGAGGGCCCAATAAATTGGATTCTTCTGGATTTTTAAGGAGTTTTTTTTTTTTTCGACTCTGAATTCCTAGGCCTGATCTTCTTTCAAGAACTTTTCTAGGCGGATACAAATATGTCTGGGATGTGACGGTAAACGACTGCCACCCCGACTGGAACCTTACCCTGTTTTTGGCCCACCTACCCTACACAGAGAGGGGAAGGGGAGAGGAGGGAAGGTCTGTAGGGACACTCAGATAGGTGTCCTTGCATCAGGTGTTGTTGTTGCTGTGAAGTTCACGGTCATGTGCCCACAATGAGAGACAAGTGCAAAAAGTCAGAAACAATGGTGAAAGTAAGAGTTCCGGTACAGATCCATTAAGAGGTATGTACAATATCAGTACTAGTCAAGATACCCAGATACAGTATGTATTTTGTTATTGTAGGTCAATATTCCCAAATACAATATATATTATGTTATCGTAGGTCAGTATTCCCTACATGTCATGTTTCGCCTATATTATATAGGCTCCCCGGCCCAGGGGAAATGCGACCTGTTAAGAAAGTCAAACACTGAAACAATAAGCTAGTATAAGCTAGGTATGGTAGGTGTTAGAAGCAAAAAGTAAAGTAGGAAGTGCTTACCATTAATCTCTTGTATTGTAAGTTTGTGAAAATGGGTATCGGCAAATGTTAAAGCATGTACCAGAGGATAGTCTATGATTAAATGAGAAGGGCAAAGTCAGTGGCCAAAATTAGAACTAGATATAGTAATAGACATTGAAGGCAGATATAGCGATTATGTCTTACCTTCCTTATGAGTACAGGCCAGTGGATAAGTAGATGGAGCCCATCCGGGATAAGTGGCACAGCAAGGTTACGTGCCAGAGCAGTACAGTAATACCGCGGATGCAGACCGGGCTGGAGACGCCCGGACACAGAGTGTCAGTGGAGCAACTCGTGTGTGGTAGGGGTTGTAGGTGAAGTCGCTGCATTAAATGTGCGTTATCTCCGTGCCCCTGATACGGCCCATGGGCGGAGTGTGAGCCTGTTGAGGGCTACACAATAATGGCATCTATGGGGCGCATCCGCAGAGTGCTCAAGAGGTCGGGAGCAAACTGGAGCAGGGGAGGAGAAGGTGGACTGAGAAGGGACGCGAGGCAGAGACAGCGGGAGCACACCACCAACAAACCAGCTCCCCGGTACAGCCGGAGGCGCGCGGCCTGAATAGAGCGCACTTGGGCAAGTGAGAGTGGTCGTAATCCAAAGTCTACTACACCAGGGATAGGATAGAGACGAGAATAGGACCACCTATAAGGGCTACGGGGTGGAGAAAAGAGGATAGATCTAAGAAAAGAAACATACCCAAATACAAATTAATTAGCATTTATGGTCACAGGGACCTCAATTTGAGAGAGGTGGTCCCTATACCCGTACTGGTCATGGTAGGGCCACCTGTTAGGATTACAGGAGACACAATATATATATTACCAATAATGAAATAAATAAATAGTCTAGCTATGATAAGTGTCAAGGTTGTGGAAAGACACAATCAAAGGTGGAGTCTTTTAATGGAATGGTAAGAGTGCATAGGTCACGGTTACCCACAAGCACTTGTTGGGGCTAACCATATACATTGGTATTACTGTAATAGAGTGTTCACATAAAGCAGGTAAAGTTAAATTGTTAGTTCAGACCGGAGGGGGTGACCGTCTTTAAGCGGTTCTTCTTTCTGAAGCAGAATACGGTCCCAGTCACCCCATTCCCCCCACCCCTTTGGTGGGTCGATCAAATCTATCCCTATGACGCTTGGACCATTGATGTCTCCATTATGATCCTCATTAATATGTCTGGATAGGGGTTTATCACGGCCATGTGTCTCCCAGTTGTTCACCGACTTGTCGGGGAAACTCCCTGAAGGATTTACCAATGTATTCTTTGCCAGATGCGCACGAGGCCCGGTATATTACCCCTTTTGACAGACAGTTTATAAATCTCCGATTGGTATAAGTGATACCTGTCACATTGCTGGTAAAAGTCCAGGCACTGGTAATCACCTTACAGACGATACAGCCACTGCATCAGAAGCACCACTTGATTTCTCTGTGGATCCACATGGTCAAAGTGGGGGGGTCTGGTATGATGACTGTGTACGATTCTGTCTCTAAAATTACTACCTCGTCTGTATGTGATGATGGGGAATACTGGTAGATGTGGGGCTAGGTCAGGGTCCATCCTCAAGATATGCCAGTGTTTCACAAGGATATCCCTTATCTGAGTGGATGCTCCATAAAAAGTGCCAATAAAACAGATTAGGGAATCTATCTTGGGCTTAGTACTGGGGGTGAGCAGGGTGGTGCGTTCAAGTAATACTGCTCTGTGATACGCTTTCCGTAAAATAAAGACGGGATACCTGCGCTGCTTAAAGCGTTGTCTCAGGTGCTGAGATCAGGTACTGAGATCCTCCTCTTAAGTGCCGGTGGGTGGTGGGATTCCCATCTTAACGGTGAATTGGTGGCAGTGGGCTTCCGTTAGATGGTGGTCTGTAATTCGCCAGTGGGGGATTTAGTTATCCTCACATCTAGAAAGGGGAGACAGCTAGGGTGTGTCTCAAAAGTGAACTTGAGTCCCAGGGAGTTAGTATTCAGGTCATGCACAAGGTGAAATTGTGGGTGAAATTTTCATTGATACCCTCCCATTTAATGAAAATATTGTCTATACACAAAGAGGCCAGTTCTATCGCACGAGGTCCCGAATCCTCATTGAAAACACAGTTATGTTCCCACCAGCCCAGGAACAAATTGGCATAGGTGGGGGCGCAAGCGCTCCCCATTGCCCTGCCCCTGAGCTGGTGGAACAACCTACCGTTGAAGGTAAAGTAATTGTGACTAAGTGGAAATTCAAGTATTTGTAAAACAAAATTGTTACAATTATAGCAATGCCAATGTAATATCGGTGCTGGCTTCATCTTCAGTCAACAAGGTGCGCCAAATAAATCTTCTACAAGAAATAACTTCATTTTTCAGTCGGTAGCTTTTGGGATGAACTTTTATTTGGCCATTCCATACTGATTAAAATATTGCTGCATTTATTGTACAACATTAATAACCTAAAAACTTTATTCTCTTTGGGTCAAATATGTTTATTTTTTTTAAACATGTTTTTAAACATAAATTTGCATTTAAAAAAATGGGGGGCGGGGTTTTGAAATACTTGCAATTAATTTGCACTGTTGCCTTCCAAGAGTCATAACTTTATCTGTCGTTGGAGCTTTTTGAGGACTTGTTTTTTGCATGAAGATGCTGTAGTTTTGAACAACTTTGAGGTTCATAAAGGGCATTGTTTTGTCCTGTGGGTCTTTACTTGTGTTTTGGTATTTTTTAATTTTTTTTAAACCATGAGATCTCTGCTGTGGGGGTGTCAATGACAATAAAGGGAGCCACTTAGGAACCATGAACCGTGTATGGCCGTGATATCTAGGGGGTTAAACACCCTACATGACAGCATTTCTTATCCTGGGTATGTTAGGTTGGGCTAAGCATGGGCTGCAGAAGGACATGACTACCTGCAATCTTCTTCTAAAGTACCACCGTAAAAAGGCGGCTAATCAGAGCAAGTCCTTTTTAGGACTAGAATGTTGACTCAGCAGTCGTTATGGTGTTAAAGGAAAGCTATGACCAGTTGGGGCTCAATGAAGTTTGGTCAGGGGCATTACTACAATAGTAGCAGCCACAGCAGCTGCTATGGGGCCCGCAGTGTCAGGGGGCCCCAGCATCCAACCTGAGAATGGAGAATGTGTACCATTATATACATATTATGCTGCAAATTGTACAGGATAATAAGTATATAACATATATGTGATGCATGTATGCTGTATAAGGTGTATTTGTATATACTGCATGTGTGTATATATGCCATACCTTTGTATATGACACTGTGTGTATATGCTCGATATGTCCGCATGAGTGTATAAATGTGTGATTGTAACTCACTTGTGTGAATAAACAAATATGTATATTTTTTAATTGGGAAGGGGCCCCCTTTAAAAGCCTGCTATGGGGCCCTACCTCTCCTAGTTACTCCCCTGAGTCTGGTCAGTAGTTTTCATAGACCCAGGACAAGGGTTATGTGGGGACGGCCTGACCTGGAGCTCAGACTTGCACCCCTTTATCTGAGATTAGGCCTAGACATAATATCATGTTGTCTGAATGATGGGTGTTGCTCGCCCTGAGGCGCAGCTGCAGACATATTAATATTTGGCCATCCGGAGTCTTCACTCTTATTTATACAATATTTATGTCTTCCCCAGGAACGCTGCCAAAACTTTTATTCTGTTGAGTCACATAAAACTGTTGAGAAATGATTCTTGTTGGTTTGCAGATTTTGCAAGAATTGCCCTGGGGGGGGGGGGGGGGGGGTCACATGGCTTCCTATCAAGTGCCTTCATTAGTAGAGGTGTTTTCAACATGTATTTCAGTGAACCCATTTATCAAGCATCAGTGTACAAGAAACGCTGTGTGGATGGTAAATAGGAAATTACATGATGTATGAGAAACGCTGACAGTATACATGGGGAAACATATAAAAAAAACAATATATAGAACGTATAGTGGCCCCACTCCTGCCCATAGATGCAATTTAGATAATGTCTCTAGCCATATAATCTGATAGGAGGAGGTTGGAAATGAAAGCACAACCTAATGCACTGGTGACAAAAAATTTCCACCCCTCTTCCACCACAAATCAAAAGACGAGGGGGGCACTGTCTGGGTCTGGAGAAAACAAGGTTTTCACCAGTGGCAAAAGAGGCTTTTTTACTGTGAGAACTGTCAACCTGTGGAATAGCCTGCCTCAGGCGCTGGTCACAGTAGGGACAGCAGAGAGCTTCAAGAACGGTCTAGATGCCTTTTTACCTCTAAATAACTTTGATAGTTATGTTATATAGAATTGTTTCCCGTAAATCCCTTCCTCACCCAGTCTCTTCCCTTCCTTGGTTGAACTTGATGGACATATGTCTTTTTTCATCCTTATACACTATGTAACTTTTAGTATTACAGGATTGGAGATAAGTGTATGATCTCTAGCAGAGGCGCAGCAATGACTGGTGTAAGGCTCATACATGAGCACAGCTGTTTCATTAGAAATCTGATGAATACAGACAAGCCCTCTCTTTCACTTGCTGTCTCCATGAATGGTTTTTCCCATGAAAATAACTTATTCCCTATGCACAGAATGTAGCATCGGATCAGTGTAGGGTTAGTAATACAATCAATTTACAAGGTGACTTAAAGGGGGTTTCCAGGACAGAAATGGAGGAAAACATGCAAACTCACTACGATTTTAGGTCTTTTTCTCTGTCAGAAGTTCAGTTACAGGACCCCTTCAGCCAATCAGTGGCTTCCTCAGACCTGGGACAACAAAGGGAATAAAGTCCCGTGGAAAACTGAAGTAACATCCCTCTGGACTGAGGGGTGGATAGAGACAGTCATGGGCCCTGTGCTGTATAAATATTATAGTCCCTACAAGCCTGCCAGGGGTGCCTGATGTTACCATGTGCCTATTATTACAAAGAGTCCTGGACTCTACATACTTACCCTTCAACAGCTCCCACATTGCCCCCGTACTTCCATTTCTCTGGTCTGGTTCTGTCTGGAAATTCAGGGCATCAGCTTTAGCCAGATATCCTCAGACTTAGTGGTCTCCTTAGACCAGTAGTGGTTTATATTATAGGCAGTTTAGGTGGTAGCCCGGGGCCCAATCCATCTAGGGGGCCCATAGCCACTCACCAAAGTTTATACTCAAAAGGAGCTTGACCCATGAAATTCTAGCACATACGTTCCTGCTATTAATACACATCTACAAAAGTGCTATTTCAGGACCTCTGTAAGTCCTCCAAAGGTCCTGAAACCGCAAACTGAAAGCAGGAAGAAGGGACTCATCCTCCATTACCCAAGTAGCTGATCTAGCACCATCTGTAGGAAGTGATTCCAGACTTGTAGGGGAAATAATATTAAGTCAAGTGACCATGGCAGTCTTAATCTGACCATGGAGAAGAGTCATATTTGCCTGACGATTTGTTTCTAAGTATACCATTTAAATTTTACATAAAAGAATGGATACCCTACTTAAGGGGGCTGGTAGTTTAGGGGGGGTAAAACCTGCTGACAGATTCTCTTGAATAACCTGCGAACAGCTGATTGGAGGGGTGCCGGATGTTAAGACACCACCCAGATAATACAAACCAGTGGCGTAACTAGGAGAGGTAGGGCCCCATAGCGAACTTCTGAATGGGGCCCACATACCTCGTAAAAAATATACAAACAGTGTATAAACACCATATACACAGACATACGTATTCACATTAAGAGCATATACACATCACAAATACACACATAGAGCATATTCACACCAAATATCCCAGATGCTGGGGCCCCCATGATACTGTGGGCCCCATAGCAGCTGCTATGGCTGCTACCACTGTAGTTACGCCCCTGATACAAACGCTATAGAATAGTCCTTAAAGTGTACCTTGTGACTGGACAGACCATAGAACAAGAGGATCCTACTATGAATAAACACAGTGGAGAAAAAAAGTACAGAAAGTTCACTTTTTATTATCTTTGACTCTCCTGGAATCTTTGCTCTCAAGCCGAAAATCCAAAGAACTGACTGCGTTACATGAGACCCAGAAATGTTTGACATCTTTATAATTATAGGCTCTGAAAGAATAAAAATGCAAATCATTAACAGGCCTTAAAATTTACAATCATCTCATAAATAGAGTGTGTCCTTGAACCCAAAGCAGCTTGTGGTTAGAAGAAACAAGATCTGTCCTCCACATCAGCCAAGAAGGAAATCTGATTTACTGGCCATAAACTGTATTTATAGTATTTAGGAATAAGCCGGGGTCACAGCTGGAACCTAAGACGCTGCTAGGGCTTCATACTACTCTATCTATGTCCACAGTATTGTAGACTACAGTAACACAGATCAACAGCTCCACGTATCCAGCACATCTCAGTACAGTAACACGGATCAACAGCTCCACGTATCCAGCACATCTCAGTACAGTACAGTAACACGGATCAACGGCTGCTATGTATCCAGCACATCTCAGTACAGTAACACGGACCAATGGCTCCACGTAACCAGCACATCACAGTACAGTACAGTAACACGGATCAACGGCTCCACGTATCCAGCACATCTCAGTGCAGTACAGTAACACGGATCAACGGCTCCACGTATCCAGCACATCTCAGTACAGTACAGTAACACGGATCAACAGCTCCACGTATCCAGCACATCTCAGTACAGTAACACGGATCAACAGCTCCACGTATCCAGCACATCACAGTACAGTACAGTAACACGGACCAATGGCTCCACGTAACCAGCACATCACAGTACAGTACAGTAACACGGATCAACAGCTCCACGTATCCAGCACATCTCAGTACAGTAACACGGATCAACAGCTCCACGTATCCAGCACATCTCAGTACAGTACAGTAACACGGATCAACGGCTGCTATGTATCCAGCACATCTCAGTACAGTAACACGGACCAATGGCTCCACGTAACCAGCACATCACAGTACAGTACAGTAACACGGATCAACGGCTCCACGTATCCAGCACATCTCAGTGCAGTACAGTAACACGGATCAACGGCTCCACGTATCCAGCACATCTCAGTACAGTACAGTAACACGGATCAACAGCTCCACGTATCCAGCACATCTCAGTACAGTAACACGGATCAACAGCTCCACGTATCCAGCACATCACAGTACAGTACAGTAACACGGACCAATGGCTCCACGTAACCAGCACATCACAGTACAGTACAGTAACACGGATCAACGGCTCCACGTATCCAGCACATCTCAGTACAGTAACACGGATCAACAGCTCCACGTATCCAGCACATCTCAGTACAGTAACACGGATCAACGGCTCCACGTATCCAGCACATCTCAGTACAGTAACACGGACCAATGGCTCCACGTAACCAGCACATCACAGTACAGTACAGTAACACGGATCAACGGCTCCACGTATCCAGCACATCTCAGTGCAGTACAGTAACACGGATCAACGGCTCCACGTATCCAGCACATCTCAGTACAGTACAGTAACACGGATCAACAGCTCCACGTATCCAGCACATCTCAGTACAGTAACACGGATCAACAGCTCCACGTATCCAGCACATCACAGTACAGTACAGTAACACGGACCAATGGCTCCACGTAACCAGCACATCACAGTACAGTACAGTAACACGGATCAACGGCTCCACGTATCCAGCACATCTCAGTACAGTAACACGGATCAACAGCTCCACGTATCCAGCACATCACAGTACAGTACAGTAACACGGACCAATGGCTCCACGTAACCAGCACATCACAGTACAGTACAGTAACACGGATCAACGGCTCCACGTATCCAGCACATCTCAGTACAGTAACACGGATCAACGGCTGCTATGTATCCAGCACATCTCAGTACAGTACAGTAAAATCCCACATATGTAACAGGGGATAATCTACAAAGATAACCCCTTTTAAATAGAGGTTGGTAGATTTCATGGGATCTGGCATCCCTAACCCAGTCATCAGATGTTATCACTACGGGAAACCCCATCTGCCTTACATGCCAACCGTGTGGATAAGGGAGGGGACCTTCTTTTTATAATGTCCATATGTGACATCTCATAGGATAAGTAATAGTTTCAAATTTAGTATCAACTTGAAGTATAACTCTACATATGTAGAAAGAAGGCTCCGCAGGGGCGGGGTTTAAAAAACTAGCTTTAGGTTGCAAAGGATTATCTTAAAAGCTTCAGGGCAGCTTTAGCATATCCCAATTATTTATCAAGCAGCACATTCCTCTCTGTGTTGTATCTCACAATGTAGGTTTGGTAACTTTGGGGGAGAAAAGGAAGTGTTCTTTGTAGGTGGAGCTACACTTTAATATCTGTTCACAAATAATTTGGACAGTGAGTGGAAATAGTGAAAGGTCAATCTCAGTAGTTTCAGAACAAAGACAGATATTAACAAAATGACAGAAACCGTATGATGACGATAAACAGATAATGGCCTTGACTTCCAAACTCAAAGGGAACCTGTCAGCAGTTTTGACCAGCTGCACACAGTGTTAGTTTACAGTCCTGAAGATCTGGGTAATCATACCTTTATGTGTTGTTAGTAGCAATGGGAATGTGAAAATGCACAAATATTCTAGTCAAAAAGCCATGCATCACAGTTCTGCTGCTACTAACAGCACCAACAACCTATTTAGGGCCCTCTAAGCAACAAGACTCTAGTTAAAAAGAATGATTGCAGAGCCAGTATTCATTGCCGGTGGCGTTTTTCACAAGACCCAAGAAGATTATTTGGGTTTCCACCTAACACAGGATGAAAGGGGGGTTTATCCTAATCAGTATGTAAGGAGAGAGGGGGTGGTTATAACATTTGCAGGGAAAAGTCAAACAGAGAAATTAAAGTTAACTCCCCATAGCATGGACATAATTCATGACAATGAGTACCCTAGACATATGTAGGATCAGAGGGAATAGTTTCACCACCTATATCAAAATCAGAACTGTACCAGGGAACCAGCCCAAATCTCTAAGTAGCTCAAATCTTTAGCATACCACCATCATTTTAAGTATCCAATGGTAGACAGAAACGGATGATTGGAGGCAAACTGAAATTTATGGGGTTTTCTAGAAGTATTCATAAAAATGTACCTGACTGAGAGGTGGGGTATCCTGCATTAACATATAAACCAGTAATTGTCAGTAATTGGGGTCTCCATCATCATCTGGCGTGGCTGCACAATGTACTTTTGCCCCACATACTTCTAATCTCATTAGTAAAACTTCATTTATCATTTTATCCTTCTTTGCAACTGTTTTCATTGTATTTTGTGTATATTCTTTAATAGCCTTTTTCATCTTTTTTTTGGATGACAATAGTTTGTTTTGCTTGCGCTGCACTATCGTATATTAAATTTTAAAATATTAATAAGTCTCTTAAAGAACCTGTGTTTCTGAAGGGGTAATGTTACCAAGGTTACTTCAGGGAATCCTAGAGATGATTAATTCACTTGCATTCTGTTCTTAAAATTGTGTAAGGGACTTGTAAAAGATAGGCCCCTATTGCCTTATTGAAGTAAAGGTGGTGGCAGTGAATTATAATTTTTATTTAGGAGAGTAGATCATAAATATACCATCAATAATAAGTGGGGGGATCTATGTAATAAATGAAGAGGTAGTTGAACCATGTGATGTGACCTGAGAGTGGGGGTAAGTCACAGGAGGTATTATAAAGTACTAGGGCCATAAGAGGGGATCCAATAGAACCGAGTCAAGTTCTCACAGTGCAAAAAACTTTTATTTAGGCATTCAAAACATCCAATGATCTAAAAACAATCAGTCTACTTGTTTCAAGTACCACACAAATGACTTTTTAAACTGCATTAGTGATCGTTCAGAAAGATCCAGAAGGGCCAATGCCAATTGTCTGTTAGGTTGTATCCAGTCGGTTCGTGAGTCCAGAGCCCCACCTCGTCCAAGAATTGTCGGAGCCTAGGGCATTCCCAAAAAATTTGTTTTATGGCTCCCGGACTTCAGATTTCTAACCAAAATGTCCCAAGTACCTGATCATAAAATCAACTATTGTGTGTTGCTGAGTGCAGTGGATTCTTTCCAGGTTATTTCTACAGACTTATCATTATTATATATTACACTGCATCTTATCCATGAGAATATTTTCCAAAGAATCTCATACTAACCCTACATAAGACCGAAGTTACCTGAGGTGAGCTCCTGCACCCAGCCATTTATTAGATGATCCCCTTTATTATTACACGCTGTTTCCTGTCTAAAACGCCAGAAATGTAACTTTTTATCTCATACATAAAATAAGCCATCTGTGAGGATCAGTTGTGTGAATTCCAGCAAAACTCTTGTGAAAATATTCATCATGATGGGGAATAATAAGGCCCATATGGTAGAGGAAAGTACATTAGCTGCAATGTTACTTGTATTATATTTATAAGCCAAGACAGACACAGATTGTTACACTATGAAATATCAATATTTCAATTCTGCATAAAACATAAAAGCTTTGTGTATACTTTCACTGAAACTGCACAGCAAACCAAAAAAAAGAACAACGCACATACTGCAACAATGGGGCTCATTTACTAAGGGTCGCGGGTCACACTTTTGTTGGACTGTGCACTGTTTTCGGGTTTTGAACGGCTTTGACAGGTATTTAACAGGTGTCTGAGCTCGGTGTCTACAGCTAAAAGAAGAGGAAAATGGAGGGAACTACTATATATACTGTATGAAAATAGATATTAATTAACATTTTATTTAAAAATCTTGATTTCATTGCAACAACAACAGTGAAAACCACAATGAAGGTGTTAAAAGCTAAGCCGAAACATGTGTTTGGGTGGACGCTGGGCAGCGCAGCTTTGTATTAGATACAGTACCAATTGCTGATAATATATCCTTTTGTTATAGCATTGTATTACACTATTGATTATTGACATCTTTTACATCTGTGTATTATCCCAAGCACAACATATATTTAATTTCATATATAGGTTGGCCTGCACTGTTGGTGCATGGAAGCAGGGTTGGCTCCAGGTATCAGTAGGCCCCTGGGTAACAGAGCCTCAGTGGGCCCCTTTGCAGTGAACTCACGTGGCAGCATTAAAAATTCAGAAACTAAAATAGTCTCCTGTTCCATAAAATATTCCCTAGTTTATCATCCCAAACAGATCCCTTATGGTTATTTTATATAATGCCCCCCTCACCAGCGATGGATTCATAAGATACAGCCTCTCTCATCCCCATGGATTCCTCAGGTGACTCCCCCAGTAGCTCTGGTCCCTGGCACTTGCCCCGGTATGCCCAGTGCTGGCGCGGGGCCCTGCATGGATGCCTCGGTTTGTGTACCATTATTTACTGATTTATTTTACCTTTTGAAATGATTGTCCAACACCCTCGCCGATGCAAGGCAGAGTAGTGGCTGCGAATACGTCCCACCATGTAGCTTTCAGCCTGTGAAGGGTCTGATCAACCCCACAGCAGGTCACTACATAACAAATACCTCACATAGATGGACACTGCAGTGGTAGATCCTGCCTGGTAAGGCAGGAGTTAATTCTTTGCTGTGATGTAAGATGTGTCATCCAATCACATGTATTACACTCTGTTTCTGTGAGCTGAGATGTAATTGGAGGAGCAGCCACCACCTGACCAATGGGAGTAACAAAACCCCTGGCCAGGAATGTTCTAGAGAGCAGTTAGCTGAGCAGTAGCTCAGAAGCAGACTGGAGTCTCTCCAGTACAGACTCTGAGGAGTCTGTGCAGTCAGCATACCAGACCAGAGCAGGTGAGCCCGACTCCCTGCCTGAAGCATGGAGCTAATAGCTAGTTAGCGAGAGGAAAGGGGTATCATCCTACCTTCAAGGGTGATACCTGAAGCAATCCAGGATAAAGCTGAAGCATCCTTCCAGGACACAGCTACCTCCCAGCCTGCCCTTTGCATCCAGGCTGAGGATCCATCCTGTGGCTCCCTCCAACTGCATCTCAGCAATCTACCATTCACGTTGCTGCGGTTCCTGTCAGTTGCAATAAAGAACTGTAAGTTGTTTTTGTTCAATGTCTGCCTCCGTCTGGTCCCTGCTACTACGGCTGTCACCATCACAGGCACCCTGTCCACCACACAGAGACCCATACTCTAGACACCAAAGGGTTGCCCCAGGGAGATCCGCTATAGCAGCCTCTCCCTCATCATTTCTTGCCAACACCACCCTGCTGGAGACCTGCCAGGCTGTAGGACAGCCCTCCGGTTCCCCATACCAAGCACCGTGACACTAGCGTGCCTAGGCCACAACCGCCAGCCACTCAGGTACTGCGGGCCCCGGCTGTCTCCAGGCCCCTAGAAACGGCTAGGCCCCGGTGGGGGATGTTGCAATTGTCATCAATTTATGCTGCGCTGCTCCGTTGCTCTTCATTGTGGATTTTACTTTTTTGGTTTTTAATTTATTTTCAATAAAGTATATCTATTTTTAGACAGAATGTACAGTAGTTTCCAAGAAGGCAGTACTATCAGTGCCTAGATTTCTGAAAGAAGCAAGGGAACGGTACTATTAGTGACTATATCATTGCTATAAACAAGAAGGCAGTACTATCAGTGCCTAGATCTCTGAAAGAAGTATGGGGACAGTACTATAAGTGACTATATGATTGATAGAAACGAGAAGGCAGTACTATCAGTGCCTAGATCTTTAAGAGAAACAAGGAGGTAGTTCTATCAGGGCCTATATCTTTCACCGAAAGAAACCTTGCAATAGTATCCGTGCCTAGTTCTTTCAGAAACACAAGGAGGCCGTATCTCAGTGCTTATAGCATTGACAGAATCAAGAAGTTAGATTTTAGCAAGAAATTAGAACACAGTAGTATCAGTGCCTAGATCCTTGAGAAAAATAATGAGGCAGTACTGTCAGTTTCTAGATGTTTCAGAGAAAACAGTACTATAAGTGCCTAGAAGGCAGTACTATCATTGCCTAGCTCTTTGAGAGATGTAGTATCAGTGTCTAGATATTTGACAAGCAGGCAGTACTAGACATTCTTACAAAAACAAAAAGACAGTACTATCAGTGCCCACATCTTAAAGAAAAATAAGCAGGAAGTACTATCAGTGCCTAGCTCTTTGAGAGAAACAAGGAGGCAGTACTATCATTGCCTAGATCTCTGAGAGTCGTATTATCTGTGTCTAGATCTTTGACAAAACAAGAGACAGTACTATCCATTATTTAAAAAAACAAGGAGGCAGTACTATCAGTGCCCAGATCTTTTAGAAAAATAAGGAGGCAGTACTATCAGTGCCTAAATCTTTGAGAGAAACAAGGAGGCAGTACTATCAGTGCCTAAATCTTTGAGAGAAACAAGGAGGCAGTACTACTAGTTCTTATGTCATTTACAGAAACAAGGAGGCAGTACTAATTTGAGAGGAATAAGGAGGCAATATTTCCAGTGCCTAAATCTTTGGAAGAAACAAATAGGCATCACTATCAGTGTCTAGATCTTGTAGGGAAATAAGCATGCAGTACTATCACATAATATACAGAGAGTGACAGGGAAACAGTACTATCAGTGCCAACATCATGGACAGAGACACAGAGGTAGCAATATCAGTGTCTACTGTACTACAGTATGGCTGCTTCATCCAAATAAAATGCCCCCAAAAAATCTTTTGTCAAAAACAACCTCTCAAATTAATATTTTTTAAAGTGTGGGAGACCTTCCAGCCACAACCCAAGTTACTGCTGCTTTTACCATTAATCCTTCCAATTTTGGGAGATATTAGTTCTGCACAGGCGGCAGTGACTTGTAGAGCTGAGCTGTACCCACAACAAATTTCAGATTTTTATTAAAAAAACGCAAGTCATATCACCCAAATTTTTCAGCTAACATGAAGTCTAATAGGGCCCATTTACTATGGATCTTGCGCCAGTTTTCTGTCGGACTTTGCACGTTCTTTCTGGTGCAAACTGCTTGCACAGGTATTTAAGAAGTGTCCGCACCATATTTGTGTCACGGCTGAACTATTCTTCATGCAACACAAATTTCGGCACTGACGTGGACGTTCCCGTGCTCCACCTTTATCATGCAAAGTCCGACAGAATTGTGTTGCACGCCACGTTTAAAAAAAAAAAAAGATTTTCACACTTTGTCGGAGCAGTGCAGGGATCGCCAGATTCATGAAGAATGTGCGCCACAATACATGAATCTGGCGCCCCCTGCGCACTACACAGGTAAACTACACATAGTACAGACTGCACTGTTCTTGATAAATGTGGCCCAATGTGTCACAAGAAAAGAATCTCCAAATTCACCACATGTCAGATTTGGAAAAAAATAAGCCAGGAAGTGTCAGGAAGGTGAAAAATGGCCAAGCTGTTAAGGGGTTAAGGAGTTTTTCCATGTTGGAATCAAGAAATTAGGAAACAGTTTCTACCATAGACTAAGAGAAATGATTACTTGTCAAAACAATGTATGCCTGGCTTGTAATCTGAATGGGGAACGGAACCACAGACGTTTTTTATTTTTTAAGATTGTATCTTTGTAAATGTACAGTAAATATTTTGCACATCTTTGATGTAGTTTAACAGCTCGTCAATAGGTGGCAGTATATATCACGTATAAATCTCAACCAAAGTTTTTGTTTTTAATAGTACAATGCAAAGTGTTATTTAAAGAGGACCTGTCACCCCCATAAAAATAACTCCAACAAATATGGCCCCCCTAATCCTGTCCCCATCCCCTTTATATTTATATGCATTTTTATTAAAATTTATGTTTGCAAAGTTTGTTTTAATCGATCCGACCTTTTACCCCTGGCAGTCGGCCGTATTCATGAGCGGGCTGGCCAACACACCCCCTCCATGCCCATGTCAGTCAGGGACCTGTAAGAATAGCCGGAAGCAGCTCATATATTGCGCAATCGCTACCGTCTCGCTGCAATGCGGCGCACTGACAGCGGCTGCGCCGCGTTGTGCTTATTCACAGCGCCGGTTGAATGTTCGGCCGGTCCTGCGAATAAGCTTGAACTGAAGGAATGGTACATTTTGAATGATAGTTTATTATTGTCAATAATTAATTGGATCTGCATAGGTTTGATTGATGATAGAGAACGAGGTAAAGGATACTAAAGCCTCTGAAAGAGTTTGTGCTAACTAATTACTAGATCCTTGCTTCAGCTTGAGCCCCTAGTCAATGTCTGAAGCTGTTCAGAAGACCCAACATACAGAACTATTAAACAGGTTTATTCCAACAGAAATCTACAAAGGAGCTTGCATGACCTCCTATACACAGAAGATATACTAAAACCTACCCTGGAGTTCGCTCCTTGGAGAAGACTTGCCACTAAAGACATTTTTTTTAAAGGGAACCTCTCACCAGGGACCTCACTCCTCAGCTCTCAGCCCCCACCTTTGTGCTCCTATACTGCTCCTCCCTCCTGCCCCTTCTCAGAGGTCACAGCCTGGTGAGATGACATCAGTGGGGGAGGCACAAGCTGTACAGGAGCACAGATGGAGGCAGCCTGTAGCTCAGACAAGTCACATGTTTTTTTTTAAATGCATCCAAACTAAAGCCCAACCCCCGTGACTACCCTAGGATTTTGTCAGAATGCAAGAGTAAGTAATAACACGCAATTATATTGTAATGCAAATGAATAAAAAGCACAGCCCACACAATCACATACTTCTGACATCACTCTAGGTCCCACAGTAACAAACTTGTCGGGAGGGCCAAGAAAGAGAGATAAAGCAGTGCAGAGGGCTCTCTCAGAGATCGTGTGAAACACTTTGTGAGGGCTTCACCTGATCACCAGGACAGAGGTCAGGAGATCAGTGTATGTAGTAAGCTTTGTTCTATTACTGTATTAACATAGTAAGCTTGATTCTGGAACTCTATCTGCATGGTAAGCTTGGTTCTGGTACTTTATCTGTGTAGCAATCTTGGTTCTGGCACTTTACATCTGTAGTAAGCTTGGTTCTGGTACTTTAAGTCTGTAGTAAACTTAGTTCTAGTACTGTATTAACATAGTAAGGTTGAGTCTGGCACTGTATCTGCATGGTAATCTTGGTTCTGGTACTTTATGTGTGTAGCGATATTGGTTCTGGTACTTTACAACTGTAGTAAGCTTGGTTCTGGTATTTTAAGTATGTAGTAAACTTAGTTCTGGTACTTTATGTCTGTAGTAAGCTTGGTTCTGGCACTGTATCTGCATGGTAAGCTTGGTTCTGGTACTTTATGTCTGTAGTAAGCTTGGTTCTGGCACTGTATCTGCATGGTAAGCTTGGTTCTGGTACTTTATGTCTGTAGTAAGCTTGGTTGTGGTATTTTTGCAAGTTAGGTTCTGATATAGCAGTGGATCATAATAAAAATTTTATTATGCTGGGGGGCCCTCAATCTTCATTCCACCTCATAAAAATTGCTGTCGGCATCTCAAGATTGTGGAATCAATCTAAAACGAACGTTTTAAGTTTAAAAGTCACAAAATTACATTTCTGGTAAATATTTCCATTTTAATGAGTAAAACGCTTTCCATATGTCTCCTAGATGTGTACATCCAATGCAGGTGTTAATATTGTGCTGGGGCAGTTATGGAATCCTATATGTTCTGCGATGATTGTAACCAAATGGATGAAGCAGCATGAAGCGTGTACATAATAATTATGTAAGATCGGGTATTTCATATAAACCTACAAATCCCGTGAATCTATCACAGCCGCGGGTAATTATGTATAATGATGATAACGAGACAGATCTCAGAGGTTGCCGTCACATGTGGGCTGGAAATTGATTATATTTACAGTGAATAATATGTGATTACAACCTCCGTGATTAATTTTCCAGGGAAAACATGATACGTGATTGATGCTCCATGTTACCATGTGTTCTACCTGATTCATTTAGAGGGAAAAGACATCACTTTATTTGACTGCAACACTGTACCTTTTTAAGGCCTCATGCAGACCATTGTAAATGTTAGACGTGAGCAAGCCACAAAAACGGCGTCTACGTCATGGCTGCCATTGAGGTGTATTGAGCAGTGGCATAACTAGAAACTGATGAGCCCCAGTGCAAAGTCTGTGCCAGGCCCCCGACTATAATGTAGGGTTTATAGTAATAGTCTTCTCATATGGGAAAGTGACACCATAAGGGCCCCCTAAACCTCTTGGTCCCGGGTGCGATCGCAACCTCTGCACCCCCTCAAGTTACGCCCCTGGTATTGGGGATGGTCAGGATAAGGGGACCACATCTTGTCTCACCACACTGTGACTTGTGATGGGGTAGGGCACCGCGCAAGAGATAGAGAAGGTCCTGTTCCTGACCCAATTTGCGGCATGGTCACTCACCTTCATATGGAGATGGGAAGGGTGAGGAGCGCTTACTCTTCCAACAATAATAATAATTATCTTTATTTACGAGTGTTGAACCATCCAATTCCGTGGCGCTTTACTAAATCCACCTGGTAGAAACGAGACACAAACTTTACCATGTTTGAGGCCTGTTTCTGTCTGGTGTTCATGTAGCCTAAGGAATTCACTCTTTCCAGATGTTGTATCCCTGAGTCTCCTATGACTCACAGCCAATGACAACAATAGCTAATACTAATACTTGATTTTGGATATTAGTAGCTGGAACCATGGTGGAGATGATGATAACATTGGTGCCCTTGTGATAGAGGTTATTACTTATCGAATTTAGGAGCTTCTGGGGCACTATATCACCCACAGGTCCTAACAGATCGTTAGCTTAGTGACCCAATGTACTACTAGGGTCATATGTATACACCGGTTACTCACAGCACCAGCATAGATCTTCACAGATGTATAGTCTTCAATGTTCTTGCATTTATCTCAGGTGCAAAACTAGTGACCTTCGGAGAAGATCTGAATTGGGCCCAGGGCTGAATGACTATTATGGCCCCTACAAGTCTAGAATCACATCTACATATGGTGCAAGAATCAGCTTCTTGGAGAATGGAGGATGCATTCCTTCTGCCTGCCTTCAATCTGCATTTTAAGGACCTCTGGAGGAACTTTAAAGGTCCTTAAATGGCTCTTGTGTATATGTGTATTGAGGGCTGGAACAGATATATGAGGATTCACTGATTCTCAGTATAAAGTTTGGGTGGCCATGAGCCCTCTCGATGGCTTGAGCCCCGGACTACTGCCCAAAAAGCCTATATTATAATCCACTACTGGCACTGGGAGTATCAGGAGTAAGTCCAATGAAACGGAACCAATGTTCTTCGCAATTCGGTCCGCTTTCATTTCTGTAGTTTGAGGACCTTGTGAGGCCTTTTGATAGATGAATGTCCATCTTTTTATTATTTGTACATGACAGTATCAAACAAAATGGATCGTTTGTGCCCCTAGAAGCCTTGAACTCCCGGGATGCTGGCCAATCCCTTGTGTTATGATCTGCTTCTGCTCAGAGCACATGCATACTTGGACAAACCAAGCATGCACGTGTTTGGGGGTAGAGTGGAAGGAAGAGCTGATCAACAAATTTCGATTTTGGGTGACAGCAATCTGATAAGTATGGTCAACCTTAGATTTTGTTCTAAGATCTGTAACATGATTTCAATTCATAACTTTCCAGGTAGAGATGAGAGGACCCGATGGTCAGCTCAGCATTTGGGTTGAACCACTTTACCCGGACATTTTGCTAGGGGTGTAAATTTGATCAGCTGTTCAGCGACTAATGTGGTAATTTGTCCGGGTTAGGCAACCGAATCCGGACACTGAACCCGAGCCCGTATAGTATAATAAGGTCTTTCAATTGTTGAATACAGCAGTCACCCGTCCTGTATGGAGAAGACCCTGTGCCGGACTATTACAATGAGTTGTGAGGAAGCTAAAATAGAAACTAAACCAAAACAACTTTATGTTTTTAAAATCTAAAGCAAAATCTTATTGTGTTGCTGTATTTTCCATCTGTATTTCATATCAGTGTTTTCTCTTGATGTTATCTTCGTTTCCATGAAATCTCCAGCATAATAATGAGGAAACCTAGGGAACGTCATCTCCTTCCATTACAGGAACACATTACGGAATGTTGTGATTCCGGCTGTCAGAATGGACGGATCTTATAATTGGCTGACATAGAATAATATTCCTCTCTCTACAGAACTTTCTAATGTTAGTTTTGCCAACAAAAACATAAACACAGGTTGTGGTCGGAGGGATTCCTTGGTAATTTCCATGAGTGTATAACTCGGGGTACCAGTTCTTCCACATGGCTTGACATCTGCAGTGAATTATACTGTACAATCTATGACCTCACCGCAGATCTGTTCTTACTCCCCCGGAGGAATATATTATTCTTTTTAAGAAAATGAAACCAGTACATTATTTTACAATAGTCCATCTTATTCCCATAGCGTGAAGCAGATTTTGTTTTTCCACAGTACGTAATGTCTTACCTGTCCTGAAATTAGTTGGAAAATTGTCATGGGAAGACTCAACGACGACTCGTATCTGATAGATATACAGACGCTTTATGGTGCCATGTGCCAGGCTTATGAACAAAAGTCATTTCCGATTTTCTGCCGTACTCGCCAATATGTAAATCTCAGTGGGTGGAGGCGCCCGGCAGAAGACTGGCACAAGTTGTAGCTGAATTCTGTGCCTGGATTTAAGTTCACGCACCGGGGACCTCCCAAGAGGAGCCAGAATTATTAAGAGCCCAGAGGAAGTAACTCTGACCAGTCTTAATAAGTCAACCCGATAATGAGGCGCTCCACTTATCGACGTGTACTTGATGGTTTTTAACACTTGATGTTTTATGCCAGACATAAAGGATGTTTTCAGTATTTCAGAATTTTTTCAGAAAACTCTATGTTGTGCCATTCAAATCAAATAAATTAGGTGTTACCATTCCCCTTGACAAAGGGTGGTAAAGATTATAGTTTGTAGCAGTTCTGGAACTACTATCTCTGAAGCTGGGGTTCTGCGCATGCGCAGTAACTCTGGCTTCGCAGAAAAGTGTGTGCAGCTACCACGAGCTGCAAGCTGAAGAAAAAGTGGGTAGGAGGCAACTGGGGCATGGAGTAGCCATAGCTCTCGCTCCACCGTGCAGCGACTTCATCCCCCAGCAGTCTCCACCGGTAATTTGCATATTTTTAAGATAAGAACTTTCTACATTTCTGCTGAATCTTTTGCAAAAAAAAAAGGATGGGGATAATGAAGTATATATGTAGGGCGGTAGGGTGGCTGAGTGAGTAGCACCTCTGCCTTGCAGCGCTGGGGATCTGGGTTCAATTCCCACCCAGGTCAACATCTGCAAAGACTTTGTATGTTCTCTCCGTTTTTGTGTGGGTTTACTCAAGGTCCTCCGGTTTCCTCCCACACTCCAAAACATACTAGTAGGCTGTTTAGATTGTGAGCCCCATGGGGACAGGGACCAATATGACATGCTTTGTGCAGCGCTGAGTAATCTGTGTGCGCTATATAAATAAAGAATTATTATTATTATATAGTAACCAACCATCAGATATACCTTATGAGGTAGATTCAAGATGATTGGTTTCCTTTAATGCTATTGGCTAAACTTGATTTGGCATTAATGCTCTACTAAAGGTCCTGGCCCCAAGAAGGCAAGTTCGACAACGGAATTGGGTTCAGTTGCTGTAAGATGTGCCCTCATTGAGACAATCTGTAACCACCAAGCCAATTGCCTCATGTTTGCATCTGCAACCATTATGCCAGTTGCCTCATTTTGAGAATTTCATTTTACCTGTTCTGTCTGTCTGTTCTGTTTGCCAATCTTAAGTAAGAATCCTTATATAATGCTCATATATTCATTGATTATGATAAGATTGGACTTGCATCAAGCCTTATCCTGCCAAAAATCAGAAGAAGCCTGGGGTGTAAGGATCATGTAATGAGAGTTCTCCTAAGGCTACATTTTGACTAATAAAGTAGCGGTTGTATAACTGATCCAGACATCATTTACATAAATATGAACCTTGAGACCCATCTGCACTTTGTATATCTCCACTGATAATAAAGTTTTTCTGTATTGATTCCAGCCTTTGTTTCCTATCTACCATAATAAACAAATCCCATAGTCAGAGGAACGATTGTCTCTGTGTGCGGACTTCCTTATCTTCAGACCTATCATTGTCAGGAGGTCTGTAATTCCTCTATCAGAAGGTTATATGGCGCCAGGGTAAAGTATTGTTCATTTTCGAAAAGCACAGAGGTAAGTGGGAAAAACTTCACACCGAAGAGGAGTCCGTGGTTGTACAATGACATTCTTGTTTGCAGGTATTAAGAGGATTAAAACTCCCATCCTCCCACACAGTCTATTATAAGATTAAGTAAGAATGATGTATTTCACACATTGTTGTCTATTCTATCCCTAAAGAACATGCCGACTGTATATACTGTGTGTTCCTATATATTTGAATGTCACAATGGATCAAAAGTCTGACATATATATTAAAAAAAAAACCTCTAGTTAGCTGACATTTTTGCGTCTCTAAAATCTGGAAAACCCACAAACCAGGGCCATTTAATAAGACAAGAGTCCAGTCTGAGTATACACATGTGTAACATGTGCTGTATTCTTCAACATGGTGTATGCAAGTTAAAGGAAATCTGCCATTTGATTTGATGCACTATGAAACAAACATACCTTGAGAATGCTGTAGCTACACTGATGCCAAAACATATCTTGTTTAATCCCTAAACCGGAGTGGTTTTGCTGAAAAATCAATGATAAAATTATGATAATGAGGCTCTTACTCTAATTATGCAGTCTTCCAGCATGCATAATCCAGCCTTATCCCTCTCTCATGTCATCCAGCTTTCCCAATATCCTGAAGATCATTATGTTGCAATGTCATTCTGGACCTTGGGAAACTTGGTGTAGAGTGGTTGCCGTACATAAACACACAACTTCCACATACAAGGAGCTACCTGCACTGTCCAGGGAAAACTAATCAACCTGATCTGGATGACTCATACACAGCGGGATTTCTGCAGCGATTGATTACTTCTGCCTGTCAGGGACAACACAGTGATTATGTATTCTCGGCTTATGCTGGGCAGGACAAGGCTGGAGCAGTGTATAATTAGGATGAAGAGCACGCCGGGGCAGCCCCTGGAGCGAAAGAGCCCCTTTTTCATAATTTTATAATTATTTTTTTCCAGCAGAACCACCAAGTTCAGGGATTAAATAAGATATGTCTGAAAACCCATGGTAGATTTCCTTTAAGCTATATAGCACATGTTTGTATATCTGCTGTGTTAATACTGCTTAACTTCCAGTTCATATTTAACTAGCAGGGTGGGAAAATATTGACACATACGACGGCAACATAGAAAAAAAAACATAGATTAATAAAAGTTGACATCATTCATATACAGTATATGAGCATAAAAATGCCTACATACAATAGCCTATGGTCCTCTGAACTCTAATTTTGACAAACCATCTAGTATGTATTAGATGTCCAATCAACATACTCAGCAAAACAAAAAGGATTGGGCATATTGAATTTCGCTGGGCCTGATCCTCTGCTCTCAGGATACATTAAGCCACCACTAGGGGACGCCAATCTCCACATTGAGAACACGTGCAGGACACAATGCCAAACCACAAGCTGACTGACCCCAAACTCCAGTGTTTTGGAGACAGTTTCACAATATCATTGATGTCCCTTCCTCCCCCATTGTTTTACTTTCCCCAATGTTTCCTATGACATTGATATGCTAATTAAGGAACATAATATCAGAGTCAATACTGAGCCAATCCTCCAGTAATATCATCTAGAGCCTAACCAGTATAACAGGAGATTGTTGGCCACCTGCCACGTTCTACAGTAAAATCAGTGCACAAGCCAAGAATAACATTTTCCAAACTTAATTGATAGGTCGCCATGTGCTCATGTCACTTTATATAACATTTTTTACTATACTGTAGGTCACACGACGGACAGACACTGCAGAATGTTTCTTTTTCCTGTACATCACTGTCTCTAATTTACTTATGATTACATGCACATTTTAAGGCCACATTTACACAATGGGGCTCATTTACTAAGGGTCGCGGATCACACTTTTGTTGGACTGTTCGCCTTTTTTGGGGTTTGCACGGCTTGGATAGGTATTAAACAGGTGTCTGCGCTGGGATTTTGGCGCATTACTGGGTATTCACTCTCCTGGACCCACGGTACAAGCAAAATCTTTCCACTCTCATCCCTGGAGAGGAAAGGAGTGTGAGAATGCATGAATACCAGCAGGCCCTGGTGCACAAGCTGAAACAGTATTTCCCTTCTGACAGCGCTAGCGGCAGAGTGCGTAGTTCTGCGGGACAAGTAGCGAGGGAGAGTAGGCGAGCAGGCAGCTTGTCCAGCACTGGCAAGGGTACGCTTTACAAGGCTTTTGCCAGCTTTATGTCACCCCAGCAAGACACTGTCACCTGTCCCCAGTCTCGGCAGAGTAGGGCTGATCTTTACAGAAAGATGGTTAGGGAGTACGTAGCTGACCATACCATCGTCCTAAATGATCACACAGCTCCCTACAACTACTGGGTTTCAAAGCTGGACATGTGGCACGAACTGGCGCTGTACGCCTTGTAGGTTCTTGCCTGCCCTGCCGCTAGCTTGTTGTCCGAGCAGGTTTTCAGTGCAGCTGGTGGCATCATCACCGATAAGCGTACACGCCTGTCGACTGACAGCGCTGACAGGCTGACGCTTATCAAGATGAATAAAGCCTGGATTTCTCCGGATTTTCATTCTCCACCAGGTGAAAGAAGCTCAACCTGAATAATGTATGTACTCCTCCTCCTCATTGTCCTCCTTCTCCTCCTCTTTGTACACTAAAGCAGAGGAAACTGGCTATTTTTTGCCAGGGCCAACTGGCTCTAGCTATAGTACTCTATGTATTTAATTTTCTGGAGGGCCACCTACCCGGTCCTCTGTTTTAAGCAATTTTTGGGAGTGCCACATACAGGTACTAAATCTATTTAATTTTTCTGGAGGACCACCTACCTGCTCCTCTGGTTTGAAAACTTTTTTGGACTGCCACATACAGGCACTCAATTTATTTAATTTTTCTGGAGGACCAGCTACCTGCTCCTCTGGTTTGAAAACTTTTTTGGACTGCCACATACAGGCACTCACCACCACTCTCCACACGTCATCGCCATAGCTGCCTCCAAAAGTCGTCCATATAGCTGCCTCCATACATGGTCTCCTTATCAAACGAACTGTGTCAGGCAGAATTTTGGGTTGTTTTCATGGATTCCACATCAAACTTGTTAACTTTGTCGCCACCCTGCTGTGTAATCCACAAAATATACTGGCAAACTTTTATCATTTACCAATATTATTTCAGCGCTTCTTGCGCATCTGTTTACATTCCCCTCACCCGCCATATCCTAAACTTATAAGAACGCTACTACACTTGATCTTATACAAAAGGTTCTTAGAAGTGCTGTTTGGGGAGTAGCCTAGAGACAGGGGCTTGGATTGGCGAAAGCTCGCCTGGCAGCGAAGCGCCAGCTCCATCTCAAGATCCAACTAACATAGTTTTAACTGCAGCACCTTTAATCTACTACTAGTTCACTGCCTTCATACATGGTCCCCTTATCAAACGAGCTGTGTCAGGCAGAATTTTCAGGTGTTTCACCAGATACATAGTGGAACTCGGCCCATCTGTCGCCGCCATGCTGGAGACCTGAAGTTGCAATCATAGCAGCGCAATATGGATGCCCCATACTGTCGCTCTTAATCATGGAATCATTTCCGTAAAAACAATTAAAAATAGAACCACTATGCTATTCCATTATTCCTAGGTGAAATATTCAAACGACCCGGCCTGCTTTGAAAATTATAATTTTTTCAAAGTAAACGCTTCTGGCCCCCAGGTCCATTTTGGGTGGGGAGGAGCCGAGAGACAGGGGCTTGGACAGGCGAAATCTCGCCTTGCAGTGGACCGCCAGCTCCATCCCAAGATTAGGCAGCCTCAGAGGCATCCATGCATGCTGCCCCTGCTGTTTCCTGTCCATTTTGCCTCCACGATCCTCCACAGCGTCCACCAATGTCTCATTTCAACTCTCTATACCCCAGACTCTGGAGCACGAGAGGATATGCAGCACATCATCCCCTTATCAAACGAGCTGTGTCAGGCAGAATTTTCAGGTGTTTCACCAGATACATAATGGAACTCGGCCCATCTGTCGCCGCAATGCTGGAGACCTGAAGTTGCAATCATAGCAGCGCAATATGAATGCCCCATACTGTTGCTCTTAATCATGGAAGTCGTCTCCATGGCTGCCTCCACATGTCGTCCCCTTATCAAAAGAGCTGTGTCAGGCTAATTTTTCGGGTGTTTCACCAGATACGTTATGGAACTTGGTCACTATGTCGACACCATGCTGTGTTATCGACTAAATATACCGTCAACCTTTTGTTCACATAGGAAATTATTTCACCTCCTTTGGTGAAACCTGAGTCGATTTAGGGTATGTCACCATGAGACTCTCTAGCCTGCCACTGCTGCCGCTGCCTCTGCATGCCGTCCCCTATAGTGTCAGGGTCAATTATTGGATGTTTTAGATGCTATCTAGCCTCATTCGGTCATTCTGTCATGGCCATGCTGTTGCCCATAATTTTGGCATAATGGTGCGTTTAAGCAGCCTCAGAGGCATCCATGCATGCTGCCCCTGCTGTTTCCTGTCCATTTCCGTGGTGTTTCCATCCTTTTCTGAGGTTCCCAGGTGTTTGGCCAAGCTTCCCTGTGCAGAGCCTTGGTCCCCTTGAAAAATGCTCGAGTCTCCCATTGACTTCAATGGGGCTCGTTATTCGAGACGAGCACTCGAGCATCGGGAAAAGTTCGTCTCGAATAACGAGTACCCGAGCATTTTAGTGCTCGCTCATCTCTAATTGTGACCCTTCTCATTTCTAGTTCATATTGTGGCCCCATCATCTCCTCCTCAGATTGTGGCCTCTCATCTCCCACTCATATAGTGGTCCCTCTCATCTCCCCTTCATATTGTGGCCCCATCATCTACTATCTCATTTGTGGCCTCTCATTTCTGTCATCTGTCCTTCACAGTGTTTGCCCTCTCTCATTTCCGCTCCTCCCCTCCACATATTGAGGGACCCCTTCCTTTTGTGCCCCCGTCAAATTGTGGCCCCCTCATAATGTAGCCCCTCATCTACCCTCAATAATTTGGTCACTTCATACCCCCCTCTTATTGTATTCCCCTCATTTACCCCTCTTAGTGTGACTCTCTCTAATCCCCTCCTGCTATTGCTCCACTCTTATTCCCCTCATAATGTGTCCCCCATCATCCCCCCCTCATATTGTGGTCAACCTCAATACTGTACTTTCATCTTAGTTTATTATAAATTAGCAGCATAATATCCCGGTTATTACAAAATTTTGCTTCAGTTAGTCTGCTGGTCGGCTGGAGAGGGTTTGGCCAGCTAGACTTCCTTCTCCTTTAATGCTTGGGTTTCCCTGATAGTATTGACTCCTGCAGTACATTATGCCTACAACGGAAGGGTTAAGATGTGATGTTTGTGGTACATTGAAACATTTGTTACCTTGCTTGCAGAATACCATGCTGGTGATTGGTTGGTGACCCAGCATGCTTTAGAGGTAGCTCTGTAAAAGTTTATAAATGGGAGCTTATTCCGATGATCTGGGTCAGTGCTCGTTAGTTCTAGTGCTTTCGTAGTGTGTTTCTCGGTCTGTTGATTTCACAGAGACTGTCACCTTACTGCCCAAGCTGCAGAACAAATCTGGCTCCTACTAGCCAGCCCTCCAACCTCTGAACTTGGGCTGAGGTACTCTCAAATTCCTGATCCACAGCCAACTAATCCACCTCCTTGGTCATACCTGTAGGAAGGACTGTTTCCCAGCTTTCCAAGTGTTTTCCTGGCCTGCAGCTAAAACCACCATCTGTTCATGTTTCCCTTATCACACACACACACAGAATGCCCCCGGGGTACCTCTTCTCTATATTGCGGCCTGACCCTCTTCTTTTTTCTCCCCTGGCCCTGATGGATGTGGACGAAGCCTGTTCCTGTGGACCAAACTACCATGACACAATTCTGGTGCCAGTCCACAACTACAGCCAGTCCCTCGAAATCCAGCTGCCCTAACTCCACAGTTTGGCCACAATGGGGTAACATTGTAGAAGGAATGACATAGCAGGTAAGACAAAGTATGATATGTTAAATCTATGTGTTATATGTGCTAGTCATCTTTCTTCACTCACCAAGAGAAGACAGCGACATTCTGGGCAGGAAAACCCCCAGCGGAGGGCACCTGCAGGACATACTAAGGATCTTCCTCAGGACATACCAAGGGTGGTCATCTCTACAACACATATATTAGTTTATGTGCATGTGTGGGGAATATGTTAGTCAAGTGACTCTGTGAATTGGTTACATGTGTGTAGTTTTGTCTGTGCATTACCCAAAAAGTATGCAAGTCTTCCTGAGTCTTTGATGATAAAGTCTCAGTGCTAGTCGAGCCTCCTCTATTCCCAATGCTCAGGGTCTAGAATAAAATAAAATCTAAACTATTCTAATTATACAAAGAATTTTAAGTTGATAATTTTAAGTATATTTTCAAGTTTGTAATTTTTATTAACAAATAACGTGTCCAGATCCAGCCAAGCTCTGTATCCGAGAAGTAGATCTCCTGGCCAAACATCGGGTCTTCCTGGAACTGGTTACCTAGAAACTTGGGAGAAGGGAGAATGGAGAATGAAAAGTGGAAAGGCTCAAAAAAAAAAAAAAAACTTTTATGCTTTTTACCACTTTACGTCAAAGATTAGACTAAATTTGATCTCTTTCCTTTCTGAAGCACAGATCATGGTGAGACATAATGGGGCTCATTTAGTAAGGCTCCATCAGACGCATTTTAACAGGGGATTATGGTGCATCGTGCCGGCTTGCACGTGACACAAATCGGGGGGACGGGCAGTCAGAAAACCCAACAGATTTGGACTAACCGCAGGATTTAATATTTCGAATTGTGTCGCAAGACACGCACTTACAAACAACATGAAGAAGAAGGTGAACTCCGGCGGACCTCGGCGGGGAAGCGGCACATGCAGGAAATCGGGCGCACGAGCTACGTGAATCGTGCCGGACTTTATCATCGCCGGACAGTCCAAATCGGGGATCGCAACAGGACCGGGTAAGTAAATTTGCCCCTTTGTCTTTTAACAGAAAAAAACTTACAGAGAGGGAAAGTATAAGGAGCCATATTCCTCAGGCTCTGCTGAAGTAGACAGACTATGGACGGAAGATACGAGAGAGAGGAGAAGGAGCATTCGATGCTGGGAAGAGAGTTTTTTAATTCAATTACATAACGGAGATAGAGATAAATGTATGATATGAACACCTTGTCCGAGATCAGAAGATGTCCCTGTCCAACCGGATGTACACATCATCTACTGCAACACAAATACTATTAGGGTATATATCAGTATATATCAGCTTGGTCTATGGAACCAAAGGCTTCTGAAATATCCACAACAGCTATAATACATGGATGTATCATAAATGATATGTGATT